>NC_057801.1:126928750-127281817 GCF_018294505.1 Triticum aestivum
CGCCACATAAAGGGCTTTAAAAGGAATGCCACAGTCGGGTGTCTGAGCGACACCACATAAAGGGCTTTAAAAGAAATGCCACAGTCGGGCGTCTGAGCGACACCACATAAAGGGCTTTAAAAGAAATGCCACAGTCGGGCGTCTGAGCGACTCCACATAAAGGGCTTTAAAAGGAATGCCACAGTCGGGCGTCTGAGCGACACCACATAAAGGGCTTTAAAAGAAATGCCACAGTCGGGCGTCTGAGCGACGCCACATAAAGGGCTTTAAAAGAAACAATCATAATGAATATCCCGGAGGTAGAACCATCCCAGAGATATTCGGTAATAACAATAATATCACGGGTTAGTCAACAATAATAATAATCATCATAGATATCACAAGTTACGGGTAGTAATTCCATTTTCTGGTTAACAGTTTCACCTCCGAAGACCGACACTAAGACCGACACCTGACCCATCCCAGACTGTAATCCTTAACCATGGACACGGCTATTCGATTAGGTTTATTCTCTGCAGAGGATGTACTCTTTACCCACGAGTAACGGATTTCTTTAGTCCAGCAGGACTAATTCCGTCTACGGTCTTTTTGTTGAAAACACACCTAACTTGCACACACCAGCTTATCTCACACGTGTCTGGAATCACCCACGACACCTGTTAAGCAACTCTAAGTGGGGAGGCTACAACCTCGCGTAGCATGGGATCGAATTTATATCGCGCGCTCTAAGGGGTGGCCTCCCCTCTCGGTCCCAACCGGAAACACCCATGCCCCCGGACCAGGTGGCCTGCCTACCAGCTACAACCGGTATCTTCCACCATGGCCTCTCTGTACGGTGTGTGCTAGAAAGAGGTTGACAACTTACTGAACCGTACTCTACTTGCTGTAGAGACGAGTGGTAGTACGAAACAAGTATGGGGTTACTGGAACAAGACTCGATCTACGGTCGACTCAGGAGGTTAAAGTATTCCCTGCATGATTAGTATAACAAATATAATCCATCCAACAGAGTCACCGCTCATATCACCTTGCCATGCCATATCAGACATAACCGTCCCGACGGAGACCGGCGACAAACTCATACCTACCCAAGGCAGAGGTTTTCCCGGTTTCCTGCCGGTATGCATTCAAGGCATATGAGGGTGATTATCATCACAAGTGTGTTCGTTTCCAACAGCATGGAAATCAATAACATGCACCCAGGCATATGATCATATCACATGAAATAACAAGTCCTTCAAAATACGGTGGTGTTATAAATGCATCAACGATCACACCAAAAATATTATGCCGGGGTTCAGAATGCTTGCCTTCAATGTGTGGAAAGGCAGGGTGCTCTCCAAACTTTTGAAAGTTCCTTCTCTTTCCCCAAAATCCTATTTGAAAAATATATTTGAATTAACACATATTTCAAAAACAGAACCAAAAAGTTGTTTCAAATTTTTTTAAATAAATCTTAAAATAAACTAGATCAAATTTGAAGAAGGTAGGAAAAAGAATCAACTCATTTGGACTTATATTTAAAAAGTTATAGCTAGTCAAAGTTCTGGTCAAAATCTGTTTTTAAAATAAAACAGAAAAGAAAAATGTTTCGGAAGGGAATACGTTTTCGGAGCGGGGAAAGCGTACTGGGGTTAATACGCCTTCACTTAACCGACGTGGATAGGCGCAGGGTCACTGACAGTGGGTCCAAGGGGCCCACTGGTCAGGTTTGACCAGTCTATCCCTCCCTCCTCTTCCTCTGCCCGAACGGAGGCGAGGCCACGGCGATCGCCGCCGGCGAACGGTGGCTCCCCGCGGGTTCCAGAGGGTCTGGATGGATCCGCGAGACTGCGGCGGTCTTCTCGGTGGTCGTTGGGTCGACAGGGGTGGAAGAAGTCGTCGGCGGTGAGCTTCGCGGCGGAGGGAGCTTCGGGAGCAAAGTGATTTTGTGGAGGCGATGGCTCCCGATCAAAATCAAGCAGGGGAACGAGTTCACAGGAGGATGAGAAGGTTCCTGGTGAAGAGAACGGAGAGGGGGAGGTACTGGAGGTGCCGGATTGGCCGGGGCGGTGGCGGCGGCAGGAGCTGCCGGAGACGAGGAAGGAGACCTCCCTGGGTCGAATGCGAGGCAGGGGAGCGCGTGGCGAGGTTCTGCAGAGCGGGCCAAAGCCGTGGGGGCCAGCGTGTCGGCTCGGCCGCGTGGCTGCAATACGCGCGCTCTGGGCGCGTCCAGTGCACGCACTGAATGTGCTCGACGAAATGCCATGGCACTCCAGAGCGCTTGGTTGGAGCTGGGATTTAGCAGGGTGGGGTTATAGTCTAAGGCAAAACCATTGGACAAGCTGGTATGATCCAAGGTTCAAGGTCACAATGCAAAGACAAAAATCATGTCAAAACTGGCCATGCACATCAGGTGTTTGACAAAATGCCAAGGGCACTTAGGCATTTCTTGGAGTGGCCAAAATCTCCAGATCAGTGTCTCTGTGGATGAAAGAGAGAGTGGTGATGTTAGTTGGACAAAAGAAGAAACTTGTTAGTGCAAATTTTACAAAACTTCAATTCTGGACAGGAAATAAATGACATTATTCCATGAACCAAAAATGATCTAAATGGTGCATGCTCCTGGACTTAAGGGTTTAACATGGGGGACTACAAGTAGGAGAAATAGTTAAGGGTATAGGAGCAACTAAAATGGTGGTTGCTGTACAAATCCTCAAGTTGGTCCTGAATGGAAATGAGGTTGATTCACTCAAATTTTTCAAAGAACATAATTAGTTTTTTGCACAAAGAGGGATAACAGGCTCCTACTGACCTCCCTTAATTTTGGTAGAAGTTTTAAATGAATACTCAAATAGGTTGTAGTGCAAAATGCACTCTGGACCAGAGAAGAAGAAATTGAGAGTAGGGCTCAAAATATTTAGTGAATGAAATATATTTTTGCATAAAAGTGATTTAAAAACATCACAAGACATCTCCAAATTTTTGTGGAAATTTTAAGTGAATCTATCAAATGGTTGTAGTTCAAATATGGCCATTTAACCTTGAAAAAACTATTTTCAAGAAAGTAAAGATCAAGCAATTAAGTTAGTTAATTAGTTATACTGATAAAAGGAAAGTTTTTCTTGAGAGGTTAAACAAGTCCAACAACATTTTTGAAAAGTTTTCTCTCTGGGAAAACTCATCATAACAGGGAAGGAAATGATTTAAACAAAAGTCAAAATGGAGCTCAAAAATTCAAAGTTTTAGATCCTGGCAAAATTTTAATTTAATAAAACAAGACCAAATTTTTTGGGGTGTCACAATACTATCCCCCTTAAGAAAAATCTCGTCCTCGAGATTTGCTAAAAGCAGTGTTAAGAAAATAATTTACGCAATAAAGATGTGGCTACAGTGAGGGGGCAATAAGTGGTGAAAAACCACAGTATGAAAAACTGGGGCTGCGCGGAAAAGTCTACGGTCCAGGACAAAAACGGGCGATTTCTACGCTGGATATAAATTTAGGATAACTCCTAAATTTAGATATACGCTGGTTGTACCCGAGAGCACAGTGCTCTCTCTGGCCGACAGGTGGACCTGGGGTCCACTGTCAGTCTCCTCTTCTTCTCCCTCTGGCCCTTTCTTCTTCCTCTCTGCCGCGTGCTTCCTCCACCGGCGACGCCTAGTGTGTAGGGCATCTAGGCCGTACCGTGGTAGTGCGCGGCGTGCTAGCTGCTGGTGCAGCGTGCACTCACCTCGCGGGCCAGCGCGCTGTCGGCACTGTCCGCGGATTCGACTCCGAACACCGGCGTCGGCGACGAGCGGCGTTGGTGGACTTCGCCCACCGTACACCGAGCTCGAGCTATAAAAACGGCTGGGGTACCTCTCTTTTCTTCCTCACATCTGGCCTCACTTCTCCTTCTCCTTCTTTCTCCATTACTGCTTACAGAAGCTCGGTCGAGGCTCTAATGGCGGAGGCGATGCCGGGCTGGTTTGTGATCCTGATATGCGGAGGGCTGGCGACGCTGCTGGGGCTCTCTGTGCTCCTGTGCGCGATAATCTTCGACGAGTATCGCGATGCTGCGGCTCGGGTGTTGGCTCTCCGCGGTGGTGGCGATCATGAGGAGTAGATGGAGTGTGTCGGGTGCTAACTGTTGTTAGGGGGTGATTAGCTGGATGTAACACCGTTGCAAAATTTTGCAAACAGTGTATGTGTCCGAATGATTATGGTTGTGAGTCTGCTCGTGGTGCTGAGTGAAATTAAATAATCCACGTCGTGAGAAAGTGTAGATGTAGCAACTCAGGGAAAAGAAAATCTCACTCCAGGGTTTTGCGAGGGAAAAACAGTTAATTTAAAGGAACATCAACCACAACAAAAACTACACACATTAGCAGAAGCCAAATAATTGACTCGTCGTACAAACTCAGGGTATTACGCATAAGTCACACACATAAATAAATGCAGCAAAGAACAAATACAGCAGTGACGTCTAAAAAGAAAACGGTAACTGGACGGGGTCCTGATAAAATGTCTCTGGTAAAGGAATACACTCCTCTCCTATCGGAGGAAGTGGATTGACCAGTCGATGTATGCGTCTCTCCGTGTCGGGTCTCAGTGGTCTGCCGATGGCAACCTGAGGATTTAAATCTGCGAGGCTCTGGAGATAATCCATCACTCGCTGGTTTAAACGCTCTTGAGCAATGATATACTGGATAAGGTTGGCCAGAACTGGGTATCTCTCAATACGTCCACCGGGAAAAGATGTTACTTCTCCGGGTGCTGCACGACTCGGAAAGTAATAATATCCTCGTTCGCGGGCATAGGGTACTGCGGATCGAAGACGAGCAATCGCTTCTTTCGCAGCAGCCTCTATGGCCAAGTGTGGGGTTGGCATAGATTTCCCCACGAAGGAAACTTCTATTGGATCTTGGTTGGGGTCTACAGGAGGAATGTGTACTGCTGCCCAATATTCCGAGGTGGATGGGGTGATCCTTGATTTGAACAGCTCGTACTGGGGTGGCTGGGTAGAACCCATGGTACTGCGGGTAAAATCCCACAATAATTTGACAAAGCTACCTGGGGTTGCATCTGGGGTTCTCAGATGAATGCTGGGGTTCGGCATGACAGGAAGAAGCGTGAGTGTTGTGCGCAAAGTGAGGGTTGCTGGGTAAGGTCACAAGGTGGCCTTTATATAGCAAAGGAGCCGGATCGTTTTACCGTGGCGAAAAGTAATAAATTTGCCAGTTTAGCTCCAAAGGTCAGGTCAGTGTCAGAGATACACATATCTCATAAAGAGATGTGTTACTGTGGTTGTCGTCGGGTTGGTTTTGGTAGTTGTGCCCGGAAAAATATGCAACTATGCGTTGACCAAATATGCAAGGCTACTATTAAAATAGAGGCACAAAGACAGGCTGCGTTAATATACGCGGTCGCATGATTACAAAGCGAGGATACATTGAAACTTGGTGCTACTCATACTGCTTAGTCTACTTCGTTTATGTCTAAACGGGCGTGCCTGGTGGATGCCGAGGCTTCTCCACGTGTCTCTCTGCCGGGATTAGTCGGAGATGGCGGAGGAACTGCAGTGTCGGGGTAGTGAGAATGACCATTGCGGGGATTGTTGGCCACAACCCCATTGGAGTGTGCTCCCAATATGCTACGAAGCACTTCTGGGGTTATCGCAGCACCTTGGCCGATGGCTGGGGCAGATCTCGGGGTCTCGATCGGTTGTCCAAACAGCACGACTGGGTTGTCGGTGTTGGGCTCGTTTTCTTCTCTCGCCGGGGCTCGACGAACCAGCTCTCCACGAGCTGCAATTAGATCAATGGTGATCTGGTCGAACAGTGCCTCTAGTGCACTTACATAGCGCACTAGGTGCAACAATGCGGGGTCCGTCTCGTGATCTCCATTGGCAACTTGGGGTGGTCTACCATACCCTTCACGTCTGGGATAGTAGTGGAATGAGCGACAGTTAACTCTGGGCGACAAGTGCCTGAGATGAACTATAGCCTCTCGAGCGGCTAGCTGGATGGCTTGTGGCTCAAAGGAGGTTGTTCTTCCGGTGAACCGGTAGGGACGCTCGGGTGCTAGACTCCTACCGTAAATGTGCACAGTGGCCCAGAATTGGCGGTCTTCACCGCTCATGGGTCCTTGATACACAACATATTCTGGTGGCTCTTCTAACGCGTAGGCACGACGGGTGAGGTTTGCGAGGATAGTCACAAAACCTCCAAGGTTGGTTGCTGTGGTTTCGTTGTGCACTATAGGTCCAGGCATTGTGGCTCGGTTTGGGGGGTAGCGGCTGTGCTGTGCTGGGTTGAGGCTAGTGCGCCCTTTTTATAGGGAAAAGGGGACGGAATCTTCCTTCGCACGCTTGCGAGAAAAGACTATTTAGGGGCCGGTCACTGGCGCATGAGTGACAGGTTAGGTTGATAGGTTGGGCACCGACTGCCAAAAGGTGTTGGGTCACTGTGTGGCTATCTTGCACGAGAAGCTTGGCTGGTGTTTGGCTATGGTCTAGTGGGTTGGTTTGCCTAAGTTTATTGACCTGGCTAGGATAGGATTAGCCAATGGTCAGCCTGGCTCTGATACCAAGCCTGTCACGACCGGGTTTTCTGGGTAATAAATTTCCAGAAAAGACTGTCGTTCTCATCAGCCCCAGGATTACTGTTAGCTGATGAGGCTCCAACTTGATACAGAAATTCCAAGCCAAATACAGAATATGTAGTACAAGACCATTCTGGCCTGTGGGTACAACCAATGGTTTCTAGTGATTGATGGCGGAAGCGGGTTGTGAAACATCTGTGTCTATGGGACTCCATTCCCCACGGGAACAGCTGACCAGGTTAAATTCCTATCTTCGCGAGGCTGCTATCTCCATTGCGTGGGTTCCGGGGCTGGCATCGCGTCGCTCCTCTCCGTGCAGAAAATCTGGCCAAGACAATAGCCAGGGACAAGCCAGTGAGTACTTTGAATGTACTCGCAAACATTATGAACACAGGTATAATATAACAATGATGTGCTGAAAAATATTTTATGCTCATGACGTCAGTCACAATAGATAAATGAAACTCTGATGCGTGCAAGCAAGTTATTTATAAAATTGCAATAACATGGTAGTATAAAAACTTATGAAACAAAGAATCAAGTAATGCCACAGTCGGGCGTCTAAGCGACGCCACATAAAGGGCTTTAAAAGAAATGCCACAGTCGGGCGTCTGAGCGACGCCACATAAAGGGCTTTAAAAGGAATGCCACAGTCGGGCGTCTGAGCGACACCACATAAAGGGCTTTAAAAGAAATGCCACAGTCGGGCGTCTGAGCGACACCACATAAAGGGCTTTAAAAGAAATGCCACAGTCGGGCGTCTGAGCGACTCCACATAAAGGGCTTTAAAAGGAATGCCACAGTCAGGCGTCTGAGCGACACCACATAAAGGGCTTTAAAAGAAATGCCACAGTCGGGCGTCTGAGCGACGCCACATAAAGGGCTTTAAAAGAAACAATCATAATGAATATCCCGGAGGTAGAACCATCCCAGAGATATTCGGTAATAACAATAATATCACGGGTTAGTCAACAATAATAATAATCATCATAGATATCACAAGTTACGGGTAGTAATTCCATTTTCTGGTTAACAGTTTCACCTCCGAAGACCGACACTAAGACCGACACCTGACCCATCCCAGACTGTAATCCTTAACCATGGACACGGCTATTCGATTAGGTTTATTCTCTGCAGAGGATGTACTCTTTACCCACGAGTAACGGATTTCTTTAGTCCAGCAGGACTAATTCCGTCTACGGTCTTTTTGTTGAAAACACACCTAACTTGCACACACCAGCTTATCTCACACGTGTCTGGAATCACCCACGACACCTGTTAAGCAACTCTAAGTGGGGAGGCTACAACCTCGCGTAGCATGGGATCGAATTTATATCGCGCGCTCTAAGGGGTGGCCTCCCCTCTCGGTCCCAACCGGAAACACCCATGTCCCCGGACCAGGTGGCCTGCCTACCAGCTACAACCGGTATCTTCCACCATGGCCTCTCTGTACGGTGTGTGCTAGAAAGAGGTTGACAACTTACTGAACCGTACTCTACTTGCTGTAGAGACGAGTGGTAGTACGAAACAAGTATGGGGTTACTGGAACAAGACTCGATCTACGGTCGACTCAGGAGGTTAAAGTATTCCCTGCATGATTAGTATAACAAATATAATCCATCCAACAGAGTCACCGCTCATATCACCTTGCCATGCCATATCAGACATAACCGTCCCGACGGAGACCGGCGACAAACTCATACCTACCCAAGGCAGAGGTTTTCCCGATTTCCTGCCGGTATGCATTCAAGGCATATGAGGGTGATTATCATCACAAGTGTGTTCGTTTCCAACAGCATGGAAATCAATAACATGCACCCAGGCATATGATCATATCACATGAAATAACAAGTCCTTCAAAATACGGTGGTGTTATAAATGCATCAACGATCACACCAAAAATATTATGCCGGGGTTCAGAATGCTTGCCTTCACTGTGTGGAAAGGCAGGGTGCTCTCCAAACTTTTGAAAGTTCCTTCTCTTTCCCCAAAATCCTATTTGAAAAATATATTTGAATTAACACATATTTCAAAAACAGAACCAAAAAGTTGTTTGAATTTTTTTTAAATAAATCTTAAAATAAACTAGATCAAATTTGAAGAAGGTAGGAAAAAGAATCAACTCATTTGGACTTATATTTAAAAAGTTATAGCTAGTCAAAGTTCTGGTCAAAATCTGTTTTTAAAATAAAACAGAAAAGAAAAACGTTTCGGAAGGGAATACGTTTTCGGAGCGGGGAAAGCGTACTGGGGTTAATACGCCTTCACTTAACCGACGTGGATAGGCGTAGGGTCACTGACAGTGGGTCCAAGGGGCCCACTGGTCAGGTTTGACCAGTCTATCCCTCCCTCCTCTTCCTCTGCCCGAACGGAGGCGAGGCCACGGCGATCGCCGCCGGCGAACGGTGGCTCCCCGCGGGTTCCAGAGGGTCTGGATGGATCCGCGAGACTGCGGCGGTCTTCTCGGTGGTCGTTGGGTCGACAGGGGTGGAAGAAGTCGTCGGTGATGAGCTTCGCGGCGGAGGGAGCTTCGGGAGCAAAGTGATTTTGTGGAGGCGATGGCTCCCGATCAAAATCAAGCAGGGGAACGAGTTCACAGGAGGATGAGAAGGTTCCTGGTGAAGAGAACGGAGAGGGGGAGGTACTGGAGGTGCCGGATTGGCCGGGGCGGTGGCGGCGGCAGGAGCTGCCGGAGACGAGGAAGGAGACCTCCCCGGGTCGAATGCGAGGCAGGGGAGCGCGTGGCGAGGTTCTGCAGAGCGGGCCAAAGTCGTGGGGGCCAGCGTGTCGGCTCGGCCGCGTGGCTGCAATACGCGCGCTCTGGGCGCGTCCAGTGCACGCACTGAATGTGCTCGACGAAATGCCATGGCACTCCAGAGCGCTTGGTTGGAGCTGGGATTTAGCAGGGTGGGGTTATAGTCTAAGGCAAAACCATTGGACAAGCTGGTATGATCCAAGGTTCAAGGTCACAATGCAAAGACAAAAATCATGTCAAAACTGGCCATGCACATCAGGTGTTTGACAAAATGCCAAGGGCACTTAGGCATTTCTTGGAGTGGCCAAAATCTCCAGATCAGTGTCTCTGTGGATGAAAGAGAGAGTGGTGATGTTAGTTGGACAAAAGAAGAAACTTGTTAGTGCAAATTTTACAAAACTTCAATTCTGGACAGGAAATAAATGACATTATTCCATGAACCAAAAATGATCTAAATGGTGCATGCTCCTGGACTTAAGGGTTTAACATGGGGGACTACAAGTAGGAGAAATAGTTAAGGGTATAGGAGCAACTAAAATGGTGGTTGCTGTACAAATCCTCAAGTTGGTCCAGAATGGAAATGAGGTTGATTCACTCAAATTTTTCAAAGAACATAATTAGTTTTTTGCACAAAGAGGGATAACAGGCTCCTACTGACCTCCCTTAATTTTGGTAGAAGTTTTAAATGAATACTCAAATAGGTTGTAGTGCAAAATGCACTCTGGACCAGAGAAGAAAAAATTGAGAGTAGGGCTCAAAATATTTAGTGAATGAAATATATTTTTGCATAAAAGTGATTTAAAAACATCACAAGACATCTCCAAATTTTTGTGGAAATTTTAAGTGAATCTATCAAATGGTTGTAGTTCAAATATGGCCATTTAACCTTGAAAGAACTATTTTCAAGAAAGTAAAGATCAAGCAATTAAGTTAGTTAATTAGTTATACTGATAAAAGGAAAGTTTTTCTTGAGAGGTTAAACAAGTCCAACAACATTTTTGAAAAGTTTTCTCTCTGGGAAAAACTCATCATAACAGGGAAGGAAATGATTTAAACAAAAGTCAAAATGGAGCTCAAAAATTCAAAGTTTTAGATCCTGGCAAAATTTTAATTTAATAAAACAAGACCAAATTTTTTGGGGTGTCACACGCGGCCTGCCCTGGCCGGCCCTCCTCTTCTCCCTCATGGCCCATCTAGGCCCAATAACCCCCGGGGGGGTTCCGGTAACCCCCCGTTACTCCGGAAAAATCCCGGTTTCTCCCAGAACGTTTCCGATATCCAAATATAGGCTTCCAATATATCAATCTTTATGTCTCGACCATTTCGAGACTCCTCGTCATGTCCTAGATCACATCCGGGACTCCGGACAACCTTCGGTACATCAAAATATATAAACTCATAATAAAACTGTCATCGTAACGTTAAGCGTGCGGACCCTACGGGTTCGAGAACTATGTAGACATGACCTAGAACTATTCTCGGTCAATAACCAATAGCGGAACCTGGATGCTCACATTGGCTCCTACATATTCTACGAAGATCTTTATCGGTCAAACCGCATAACAGCATACGTTGTTCCCTTTGTCATCGGTATGTTACTTGCCTGAGATTCGATCGTCGGTATCTAATACCTAGTTCAATCTCGTTACCGGCAAGTCTCTTTACTCGTTACGTAATGCATCATTCCGTAACTAACTCATTAGCTACATTGCTTGCAAGGCTTATAGTGATGTGCATTACCGAGAGGGCACAGAGATACCTCTCTGACAATCGGAGTGACAAAACCTAATCTCGAAATACGCCAACCCAACATGTACCTTTGGAGACACGTGTAGTACTCCTTTATAATCACCTAATTACTTGTGACGTTTGGTAGCACCCAAAGTGTTCCTCCGGTAAACGGGAGTTGCATAATCTCATAGTTACATGAACATGTATAAGTCATGAAGAAAGCAATAGCAATATACTAAACGATCAAGTGCTAGGCTAACGGAATGGGTCATGTCAATCACATCATTCTCCTAGTGATGTGACCCCATTAATCAAATGACAACACATGTCTATGGTTAGGAAACATAACCATCTTTAATTAATGAGCTAGTCAAGTAGAGGCATACTAGTGACTATATGTTTGTCTATGTATTCACACATGTATTATGTTTCCGGTTAATACAATTCTAGCATGAATAATAAACATTTATCATGATATGAGGAAATAAATAATAACTTTATTATTGCCTCTAGGGCATATTTCTTTCACGGGTCCCATTCGCTGGGCCATTCCTCTTGGCCACATTATCAGAAGTAGGGAGGCGGTTGCGACACAATTGCCACAGGAATATTTTGATCTTGAGGGGAATGCCAGCCTTCCATAGCCCCCTAGCCATATCTACACATTCCCCTCCGTCAACTTCGTATATAAGGACTTGACCAAGAATTTCCAGAAAGCCATGAGCTTCCAGGAGATCTCGTCCCTTTCCTGGCTCAGAGTCTGACCCTCAAGGTCGTCTACTAGCATGTTCCAGGAAGCGGCCTCACTGGCCTCCAACGTCCTGTAAAATGATATCGCCGGAGGATGGACCCGAAGGGCGTCGACGATCGAGATGTTAGTGTCAGTGGCCAGTTGATACAGCTCCGGGTGGTATTGCCACAGCGGTGTTTGACCCCACCAAAAGTCAAGACACAAATGCGTGGATGAGCTGCTATGGACGTGAAACTGTGCACCCACCGTAAAGGCCGGTCTCACTGCTTGGATCCCATTCCAAAATGATGAACCCTCCAACTTAGCCTTGAAAAGATTTCTGTCCGGGAAATATTTAGCCCGTAGGATATCCGCCCAGAGACCCGACTCATTTTGGACAAGGCGCCACCACCATTTGGTAAGCAAGGCAACATTCATCAGCTTTGAGTTTGTGATCCCCAAACCACCGAACTTTTTGGTCTGCACAACGTAGCCCATTTCACCAGATGATACTTGCGTTTAGTCCTGGTTCCTTCCCAAAAGAACCTGGATCGCGGGGTTTCAAGTTTGGAATGGACCCCGTCGGCTAGAAGGAACATCCCCATCGTAAAGAGGGGGAGGGAGGACATGCTAGAATTGGTCAGAATCAGCCTAGCTGCTGATGAATAAACCTACCTCGCCACGGGCTAACCCAATTAGCGACTTTGTCGTATAGCGGCTCCCATTCAGCTACGGTCAGATTCTTATGTGAAATCGGGAGTCCTAGGTATTTGATTGGGAATTTCCCTATGTTGCAATTAAGCAAATTGGCAATCCGCAAACTGTCATGATCTTCCATCCCAATGGTGATCATCTCACTTTTTTGAAAATTGATCTTAAGCCCCGACAAGATCTCAAAAGCGAGCAACAGAAGCTTGACCGACGTGATGCTATGTTCGTCGGGTTCGAACATAAGCATCGTGTCGTCAGCGTATTGGAGGTGGGTGACCCCGCCAGGAATGAGGTGGGTGACCCCGCCAGGAATGAGGTGGGTGATTAGCCCTTTAATGTGTCCCACCTCCCTGGCCTTTTTAATCAATGCAGCTAGGGCATCCGCAACAAAATTGAAGATAAGTGGTGAGCTTGGGTCTCCCTGCCGCAGAACACGCTTGTTGCGGAAGAAGCTGCCCGTTGTACCGTTGATGGTAACCGTTTTGTGCCCACTACACACGAGGTGCATGATTCGGTGGACGAAACCCGCATCAAAATCCTTCTTGATGAGGACCTCACACACGAACTCCCAGTTCACGCGGTCATAGGCTTTCTCAAAGTCCGACTTGAGAAGCACGCCACGCGCTTTGGTGCGTTTAAGCTCATGAACTATTTCTAACAGCGCTAAGGGGCCTTCTAAAATGTTACGGTGTTTGAGGAAATCGGACTGACTAGGGCTAATCATAAAGTAGAAAAAGTTGAAGTGGGTTGTAGAGATACATGTGTAGTGGGAGTTTATATTTTCTTTTTTTTAATGACGCCCACTAGTGGTAGCTTGCATTGGAGAAAAAAATCAATATAAATGCCTCAACTTACTTTTTTCTCATGGAGCATTTGTATCCATACGCCATCATTGTACATGCCCTAAGACGCAGGATTACATGGATTTTTCTTTAGCAATGGATGATTAGCTAGGTTAAGATCGTTCGGATTTGTTGTTTAAATTTGACTAGTCGGAAGTTAGTTGAGTCCTTTTCTTAAATTATATGTGTCCACTGTTGACTATGAGGATGAACCAGCATTGCATCCTGATTTTCCTTTTTGTTCTCCTCCCCGCTCAATTTCTTTGTTAATAGTAAAAAAAATGCGTGGAGATGTTCTGTGATTACCTTGGTGGCCCTGCCAATTTGCGTTGGTTAATTGGTTCCCCCTTTCCAATTTGTTTTAGTCAAAGCTTATAGCTGATAAGTGACTACGTTGAGGCCCACCTGATCGACGGATTCTTTGTGTTCCATTTAGTTTGTATTGGTTATGTGAGAATGGAAATTTCTTGCCCCTGCCCTATGTTCTCTATATAATAGCACAATGTGAAATAAAAACTGTACGGGCGATGGTATAATGGGAACTGCGAGTTGGCTGTGCTGTTGACAAACTAATTATGGGCTTAGATTTGTAGAAGAGGATGAAGAAGAAAAGTGATAATAAATGCCGACAATATTATCTGATGCTAACCGTAAAATCCTCAATTCATATATTGTATTAAATGATTAGTGTTGTACTACAACATTATGCATGTCCCGTTGCAACCCTCGGGCATTCACCTAGTAAAAGATTAAAAGGAGTTGCAACCTACTCACTCAGGTCCAGGGGGAAAGTTAGAGCAACTCTAGGAGACCCCGCATTCAGTGCAAACCCGCATAATTCCGGCGATTATACAGGCTCGGCCCATTTTTCTGGCTAGACCAGAGCCTGCATCGGTGTCCGGCTCGTAAATACTTTTGCCGCAGCCCGCAAACGCAACCCCCGAGCCAGTATAACTGCGGTTTGCGGGGCAGATGCGGGTCGAAACCCTATCCCCCCGCCACCGCGTTCCCCTCCAATTCCCCACCGCGCCACTCGATTTATCGTCGCCGACGAGCCTTCGACCGCCATGAACGACTCGGGGGATGAGGCGGAGTGCCAACGCCGCGCCAGATCTGACGGCGCGCGCAAGCGGGGGGCGCGTCGGTGGATCAACCAAGGTGCCCGACTGCCGCCGGCATTCAACCGCCGCGAGCTCGGGGACTTCGATCTCGAGCTCGCCCGTCACCGCCGCGTCTCCTCTGGCAACTGGTCCGCTGTGAGGTCATCCGGCCACAGGTCCGCGGGGAGGTCATCCGGCCACGGGTCAGGGGGGTGTTCATCCGCGGGCGGATCGAGCTCGCGGCTCGTCCCGGTGAAGAGGGAGCCGGAGGAGGCCGTGCCCGATGCACCGCCGCGCCGAGGCGTCATCGGGCCTGAGGACTACCTCCCCCCGGCCAGGAGGAGCTCCTCGAGCGCGTCGTCCTCGAGCGATCGGCGAGGGAGCAGGAAGAGATGGAAGAGCGCATCATGTGCGAGCTCGAGTACGAGTGGCTTCTTCGAGACGGGCGTCACGGCATCGCAGGCGCATGCATCGAAGGAGCCTGACCTGCGCGTGATGAAGGCGGAGCAGGCGAAGCTCTACATCGACCTCGCGTCCGACTCCTCCGACTCCGACTGATCGCCACCGGTCGGCAGCTACCGCAGGAGCTCCGGTGAGCTCAATTTTGTTGCAGTGGTGCGGTAGCGTTAGCCCTGTCTAGCATCTCTGACTTTTATGTATGTATGTGACGTGTACGAACTTATTATGTGAAGAAGAACCATCTATGCGAGCGAGCTCCGGCGAGCAACTACTTAAATTTTTCGCGCGAAACAACTTTGTTTAAAAATTATGGGTTTGTTTGCGGTTTCTAGTCTGCCACCGCAATTTTCAGCCCGTATAAGCGTCCCCGTACGACCTGCAAACACAGTTTACAGGTCGGCAAAATGCGGAGTCTGCTAGAGTTGCTTTTAACGGACAGACCAAAGGCCCAAAAGAGATGTAATGTAGTCATTTTTCTTGCACAGGTTCCCTACTAAACACGATCATTTTTCTTATAAAGTAGTCACTTTTTTCTAAAAGAATGAAGCACGTCAATAAACAAAGCAAGGGATGAATCCATGCATGCATACAGCAAAAGCATATTGGAATAATTTGATATATATCAAAATCAAATTGTATTTTTTTAATATTATATTTTCAAAAACATCAATGTTGCGTAAATCAAAAAACCGAACCATATAAATTAGAAACTGAATAAACCGAATGGACAACGGAAGTCAGAAGTTGACCACGGTTTACCCAAGAAAAGGATAACCGCAGGAAGAGTCATACGCGCATGTTAAATTTTAACTGTGATTGTGAGAGGAGATGCTTCCATCGAGCTTCTATGGAAAGAGTCACACTTGGATGCAAGTGGACGCCGTCCACATGTTCGTGATCATCCGCAAAGCGAAAATTACACTAATTTTTACTATTACTTTATTTAATAATCAGCTCCCTCTCTAATCTTTTATATATGAGTGTGTCTGACGACTAAGACTTAATCAAGCCTTAATTAAGTGACAAAAGATATAAATATAAATACACGGATCTTTATGTAAGATCATAAGAATATTGCATCGACTGAGACTTGGTTAAGTCTCACTTGACTTAGATTTAGTAGCCCCGTTTATATATAGATATATTAGATTGCTAAAGAATTCTCTCCGTAAAGCATATAAGAGCTTACAGTGATCTAAACGCTCCTTTGCGTATTCGTGCGTCCACAGTTGCCAAACAAAAGGATAAGAGAAACAGTCGAGCAGTGCTCCTCCGTCCCCGCCGGAAGCCGCTCAAATGGAGCCCGCGACGTACGCCTCTTTCCCGCTCGCGCAAGATCAAGAAGCGTTGTGGGGGCCGCCGCAGACTGTACACCTGGGCCAGGCGCCACGGCGCGGGGGTGACTGGCGCGCCTGGGCACGCCGCGCGTACACGGTGATCGCCCTGCTCGCCTTCACCGCCGGCTTCGCGTGGGCGGTGCGCCGGACGCGCCGCAGCCCGTGCGACCTCGCGTTCGTGATCACAGCCTACTACCTCGTCGCCGTGCTCTGCTTCTGCGTCAGGAAGCTGCAGCTCCAGCGGCTCGACGACCACCCGGCGGCGGCCCCCGAGCAGCGGCGGTCCATGCTCGCCGTGTGGGCGGTCTCTGTGCTTTTCCTCGCTACCTGCTTCGCGTGGGCGGTGCACCGGACGCGCCGTAGCCCGCGCGATCTAGCGTTAGTGGTCACGACCTACTGGTTCGTCGCCGTGCTCTGCTGCTGTGTCTGGAAGCTCCAGCTCCTGCGGCTCGACGACGACCCGTCGTTGGCCCCCGAGCGGCGCCGGGCCAGGCTTGTCGGGTGGGCGGTCTCGGTGCTCTTCGTCGCCGCCTGCTTCGCGTGGGCTGTGTACCGCACGCACCGCAGGCCGCGCGCCCTGGCGTTCGTGATCGCCACCTACTACCTCATCGCCGTGCTCTACTGCTGCCTCAGGAAGCTCGAGCTCCTGCGGCTTGAGGACGACCCGGCCGCGGGGCCCGAGCGGCGGCGGGCCAGGCTCGCTGCCATGGCGGTCTCGGTGGCGCAGGGCAACACGGTTGCGCTGAGTGCCGCGGACAGGATGCCGAACCTGGCGCTGAAGCTAGTCGTGTTTGGGCTCACCGCCATGGCGATGGGCCTCCTGTACTTCTTCATTTTCAGCCGCATCGATGGGGAGTACGGGCGTGCTCAATCGGCCGCCGCCCCCCGGGCGGAGAGGCCTTTGCACGAGCAATCCCCGGAGCAGAGCGCCTAGCTATAGCTATGTGGAATGAGTGCTCGTTCCATTTTGGACCAAGACGGACCTAGACCGTACGTATTCGTAGATTGTAGTATACAGTATAGTACAACACGTGTAGTGTGCAAAATGGAGACTCAAAGTGAAAACACTTTAGCTGTATATTGCCTGCTTTTTAAATTTTAGTAAGTCAATTTTTTTAAAAAATCAATGATTCTTGATTTTTTTTTTTCATTTTCTTGCTGTTTCATGGTTTTCTGACTGAATTTTTACTTGCTAGCGGCATTGGTATTACCTCATGGTCGACATTAGCACATGGACCTGGCATCAGAGCAACTCTAACGGGGCGACCCATTTCGTCCGTCCATGTCCGTTTGGGTCTGGGCGGACAAAAGCGACGGCCCAAGGCGGAGACACATTTTTATTTTGTGTCCGCTTTGTGTCCGCGCGGACCCATTTTCGACCCAAATTTAGGACAGATTTGGGTCCGAGGCGGACACAAAGCGGGGGTTTTCTGCCAACTCCTCGTCCGCGCGTGTCTGCTGCACGCCTTGTTTGGCCCACCTGCCATACACCTACCTTTTTATTTTTTATTTATCTCTTCGCTGCACACCTCGCCTTTGCCGCCCCCTGTAGCAGCCGCGCCATCGTCAATCCCTGGGCGAGACTCCGCAGGCGCCGCCGCCACTCAAGCTCATGGCCAAGGCCGCAGACGCCGCCGCCCAAGGAGCTGGAGCTCCCGCGGCACATCGAACAACTCCGACGAGGCGGACGTGTCGGCACCGGCCTCGCCAACCCCCGCGCCCAGCCGCTGCGCGCCCGCGGAGCCGCTCAACGCGCTCCTGCACGACGTGTTGCTCGTCGGATGTACAACCGCATGCTAGCTCGCCGGTGGTCGCGTGCGTGCGTCCGCCCAGCGCGTGCATGCTAGCTGTCGCTAGTATGTGCATTCTGGTGCTGCTCGTCGGATGCATAACCGTGCATGCTAGATGCTACTATGCTAGCCACCCAGTGCTCCCGCCCGCCGCTCGCACCGCTCGCCATGGCCGCACTCGCCGCACTCGCATCGTTCACCTAGCCCGGCCACCATGGTCGCCGTGGTAGCTCGCGCGCCCAGCCGCCTCGCGACGCTCGCGTGCCCGGCCCGACCTCGTCCCCTGCACCACTACTCCCCCCTCCTGGTCGTGCGCCTGGCCGCGACTGCGCCAGGCCACGTCCCGCCACGCCCGCGCCCGACCCCGGACTCGCCCCGCCGCGCCCTCGCGCTCGTGGCGCTCGCCATGCCGCCCCAGCTGTGGGGTTCGAGCTTGCCCGTCAGCCTCCCCGCACGCTGCGAGCTCCCCTGCCGTGCCTGCTAAGTGTTTGAGGAAATGACAGGGCGGACAAGTTGAAAATGGGTCACGCTGCCGTTGGGCGTACTCGCAGACCCAAATGAAAAAACGAACGCGGACACGCGGATGGACGACCCAAATAGACAGAAAACGGACAAAAGTGGTGTCCGTTTGGATCGGTCCGTTAGAGTTGCTCTCAGCTGCACCATTTAAGCTCACGACAACTTTGCCCGGCGGCCAGTGGCGTCCATGGAGCCCACAGAGACCGCCTTCCTGGTCGCCACGACATGCGATCAATCTCAGCCCGTAAACGTCATACTCGTTGAGTGACCCCTCAGGGCCGGCCCTGAGGGGGGGCAGCAGGGGCGGCCGCCCCGGGCCCCCCAAATCCAGGGCCCCCGCAGGGGGTATGCAGCAGCCTATAGGCCACGGCCCAAGGAGGCAGCTTAAATCACGGGGACATGCAGATGCAGCCTTCTCCAATCGTGATCGCCAGGCCGATCCCAGTTGTGTCATGTATGTTTTCTGCGTCCCTGTACTCCCTTTCTTCCCTAATTTCCGATCACAAGATTGGAGTCAGAGACGCGCCGCTGCTTTGCTCCGGTATCGTCGGGGCCCTCCTGCCAGAGCCAGACACAAGCGGCCGCCAGGAATAGACCAACAATAGCGTACAATGAATGAACTAGCTGGATTAATCGGAATTGATCAATTATCTACAACTGGCTGGAGTAATTAATTCGAATCGACGCTCTACAGATCAAGGTTAACCTCTTTTCTATATGTACTTGTTCTATTTTTTTGTGAATCTATTCTCTAGTTCCTAAGTTTGGATTGTTTACAAAAATAGTTTGTCGATTGGAGTCGATATTCAGAATTGATTTTAATTTCTAACAAAAATGAATTATCAGATTTTAGTAAATTTATGTTTGCAAGAACTAGTCTATTTCTATGAAGAACCAATTTTGAACATAACATGAAAGTTGTAGATAATTTCCTACTTGATTTGGTAAGTTTGACATGATTCATAGTTCAAATTGAAGGGGCGAAGATATATTTTGGTTTCTTGTTGTGGGCTGTAGCTATACACTTGTATATTTACATCCTAAAACCAACCAGCTAAATTTAAGAGATATTTACACAGGTATTTGATGTCAAAACACGACACTGGGACATTGATTATTATTTTTACATTTGTATTAAGAGGCCCCAGCTCCTAGCTCCGTCCCAGGCCCCTGAAATCTCAGGACCGGCCGTGTGACCCCTGCTTCCAAGACACCACGACATGGAATCCACGGAGGTTTAAAAACTTGTACTTCCTCCGTCTGAAAAAATTTATCCAATTAATGATAAATACATCCATTTTAGGGACAAGTTTAGGACAAGCTTTTTTCAGAGGGAATATCACAAAATTTTCCGCTTTGTATGCTCAGGGCACATATGCCAGTGACATGAACAGTATTTTATTTTTTTTTGCACCCTCGCCCCAATTTTGCTACAGCCCAGCTGCATAAGAAAAGTCATCCTGAGACTATGCGAGTTGAATTATCCAGCAACTTTTTTCAGCTATCCCATGACCAAATCTGAGGAGAAATACTATTCAGACGCGCTTGCCGATTTGCCTCGACCATGGACCGAGTCGCTGCCCAGCTGCTCCGTCTCACCATGACCATATATGACGCTGCTCGCGCCAGAGAAACACCCTCGCAGCGCCGAAACCTGCAGCATAGCGTAACCCGTCCACGTACGCCGGCCGGCATCAGGCATCAGCCGCGCCCTTTAAGCTCACGACGACCTTGCCCGGCGGCCAGTGGCGCCCATGGAGCCCACAGAGACCGCCTTCCTCGTCGCGGGAGACACGCCGCCGCCGAAGACGGTGCAGCTGGGCCAAGGTGAGGGGTCGGAGCAGCCCCGGTGCGGATGGGCGTTCTGGGCAATCCTCTGGGTCGTCACCGGCAACTTAGCGTGGGGGTTGTACCGCGCGCGCCACAGCAGCGCGCACGACCTCGCGTTCGTGATCATGGCATACTACCCCACCTACTTCTGCCTCTGGGGGCTCTACGTCTGCATCAGGAGGCACGAGCTCCTGCGCCGCGACGACGACCCGGCGGCGGCGCCCGAGCAGCGGCGGGCCAGGTTCAGAGTGTGGGCGACCTCGCTGGCGGTGGGCAGCATGATCGTGCTGCAGATCGCGGGTGACACCCCGGACCTGGCGCCCAAGTTCGCCTTGACCGTGCTCGGCTGTCTCGCCATGGCACTCGCCTGGTGCTGCATATACGCCGGCCACAGAGCCCGTGCGGACGCCGGAAGCTGGCCGGAGAAGGATCTCCACGAGGTGTCCCCGGAGCACCGGGTTTGAGCTTTCAAGCTTTAATTTGAACTGGTACATACGTGGAGGCAGCCTTTGTTTATATTCTTATACTGTATAATCTTGTAACCTTTGTATCTTGAAACTTTATTGGTGAACTGTTTCGTCGGCGTCTGTCTACCATACTACCTCTGTATTACTATAATACAGAGGGAGTAACTAATTGTTTGTGTCAAATCTGTAAAGTCTGGCTGATCTTTCCGCTGTTGATTTTTCGTTTCATTTCGCCAACTCTTTCCACCGTCGCAATAATACAGTGACACCACCGTGTGGCAACAACGTAAATCCAACACGACACGCAAAAACATCTTGTCATCAAAACGTGTTTCTTTTCGAGTGCAACGATTCGGTGCCCAAACTCATCTGCACCTTGCGAATCAACCTGTGGTTGAGATGGTTAGGTGGACAGTGGTATCCCTAACCCACCAGGGTGCAAATTTCTGGTGCTCGCATTATTTCTGGATTTATTTCAGGATTTCCGGCGATGCGCTTTCAGTGGGAGGAGACGTTTCCGACGACGACGAGACGCCTACGGTGGCTTCGTAAATCTCAAGATGATATGCCGGCTCACTCTCTCGGAGGTGCTCATAGGGATAGGGTGTGCGTGTGTGCGTTCATAGGGATGAGTGTATGCGCGTGTATATGAGCGCTTGTGTCTGTACTGATGCTCAAAAAAACTCATCTGCACCTTGTCAGAATTTTTTTTAAGAAAAAACTAGAAAAATTCAAAAAAAAATCCATGGTAGACACTTTATTGCGTGAGGTTCGCTCCAAATATTGACTCATTTGGACATCTGAGTAACTCTCAGCAAAAAAGATAATTCGGATCAAAACAGTACATGTAAAGTAAACTGTTTTACAAACCCTAAATTTGTCTTTTTGCCGAGAGTCGTGCAGTTGTCCAAATGATTTGAAAATTGGGACGGACCTCACGCATCAAATTGTCTACCATGAATTTTTTTAGATTTTTTTTGAATTTTGCTCGTATTTATTTTGATTTTTCATTCAACATGGATGCAGATGAGCCTGGGAACACAAAATGATTTTCGTTTCTTTTTTCCCTATTCTGACCATATAGAACCAAAGGGGTCTTGTCTTGCCTCACGAGCTTCCTGGTGAGGCCGAAACTGACCGTGCATGTCAGAGAAGACATAAGGCCAGAACATGATCCGTTGACATCCACTCCGCGAAACAACGCCAGCCAATAACACCTAGACGAAGCATAGACATAAGCTAGACCCAAGGCTTGGCCTTACCTAAGCTCCACACGTCCTTCACAAATGCTAATCAACATCGCCGGAAAAGGACAAGAGGGAGGCATCTTATTCCACGTTGTCGATAACACCATCGTCTCGCCACTAGCAACAAAACATCTAGATTGAGCTATACCCAAAACTAGGACGACCCAAACATGGCCACTCTCAAACTGGGTTCACCAAACCTCGTCGACGTTAGAAGGCACCCAGAGACGAGAGGGGAACCGGCGAAGGCGGCACTTACATGAAAACCCTTACCACCTTTCTGTCCAAAGAGGTAGAAGACGAGAGATAATTCATTGCATATTTCTTTTGGGAAAACTCTTGCTTTTGACCGACTGATTTCTCTCGCCTGATAAGTCACGTCCAGCGCGCACGCGTGTCCTGCCGAGGCAACCAACCACTCGTCTCTCCTAACCTTATCCCTTCGTGATGCCCATCCAGATTTCTTCTGAGTCTTCGTCTTCGCCTCTCTCCCTCTGACATCTCGCTGCTCCCTCGCCCACTATCTTCTCCCATCTCTCGCTGCAAGCAACTTCCGGCGAACGACGCCCTCATTCAGAGGCTTCGATGCTACAATTTATAGGTCGTCGTTCATCTCGCGATGCCTGCTACCACGCTGGTGGGACAGCTGCGTTGCAGCGGGTGAAGCGCGAGGACGCTGCTGCCCTGCCGACGACGGAGCTGCATTGCAGCAGGGCGAAGCACGAGGACGCTGAGGACGCACCGACGGTAGAGCTGCATTGCAGCAGACGAAGCACGAGGAAGCTGTCGCCATGCCCGTCGGGGAGCTGCATTGCAGCAGTATAAGACAATAGATTTTGGGGGAATCGGCACAACCCTTTAGGGGTGGCCTATCACATATATATAATGAGGTGGTATACAACGTTACAGTATACACATGTAAATACAGAAGCTATACAGTCTAACACCCTTCCTCAATCTTACCCACTTCCTAAAGAATCTAGAAGGGTAAGATTGCGCCTGCAAGCCTCAAACTGTGGTAAAGGCAATGGCTTGGTGAAGATGTCTGCAAGTTCATCCTTGGAAAAAATAAACTTGATCTGTAGTTGCTTCTGAGAGACACGTTCACGCACAAAGTGATAGTCAACTTCAATGTGTTTCGTTCGGGCATGAAATACCGGATTTGCAGAAAGGTATGTAGTACCGATGTTATCACACCAAAGAACAGGAGGCTGTGATTGGGATATACCCAACTCCTGGAGCAAAGACTGTACCCAGATAATCTCCGAAGTGGCATTGGCCACAGCTTTATACTCAGCCTTAGTACTGCTACGCGAGACAGTGGCCTGTTTCCGAGCACTCCAGGCAATCAGGTTAGAGCCAAAGAACACAGCATAACCCCCCGTGAATCGCCTGTCATCTGGATTGCCAGCCCAATCTGCATCAGAATATGCTGAAAGACAGCCAGAGGAGGACGGTCGAATATGCAATCCATGAGCCACCGTGAATCGAATGTAGCGCAAAATACGCTTAACAGCAGACCAATGAGTATCACGGGGTGACTGCAGATACTGGCAGACTCGGTTAACAGCAAAGGAAATATCCGGTCGTGTGATCGTCAAGTACTGAAGACCACCAACAATACTCATGTACTCCGTCGCATCAGAAAAAGATAGAAGCACACCATCAACAGCAGTGAGCTTGTCAGTGGTAGACATGGGTGTAGTCGTCGGTTTGGACTTAAGCATCCCAGCTCGCTGCAACAAATCCAGAGAGTACTTCTTCTGCATCATAACAAGACCATCAGCCCGAGAAGTAACTTCCACACCAAGAAAGTAGTGAAGCTTCCCAAGGTCCTTGACCGCAAAATCAGCACCAAGCGAGTGAACAAGCGCAGTAGCAGCCGACTGAGAGGAGCTGACCAAGATGATATCATCTACATAGACCAACAAGTACATAGTAACCTCAGGCCTCTGTAGAAGAAATAGTGAGGAGTCAGCAGTTGATGATGCAAAACCATGAGCACGAAGAGCCATTACAAGACGAGCATGCCAAGCACGAGGAGCCTGCTTCAGACCATAAAGTGCCTTGGACAGACGACAGAGATGATCAGGGCGATCCGGATCAGAAAAACCCGGAGGCTGGCGCATATAGACCTCCTCCTCCAACACACCATGAAGGAAGGCATTTTGAACATCAAGCTGACGAAGAAACCAACCTCGAGTAACGGCAAGAGAGAGAAGAAGCCTGATGGTAGTAGGCTTGACCACTGGACTGAAGGTGTCTTCATAGTCAAGACCAAAACGCAGTCGAAAACCACGAGCAACTAGACGAGCTTTGTAGCGCTCAATGGACCCATCAGAATGCCTCTTCACTT
Organism: Triticum aestivum; assembly: GCF_018294505.1. NCBI lineage: Eukaryota > Viridiplantae > Streptophyta > Magnoliopsida > Poales > Poaceae > Triticum > Triticum aestivum. Next base: position 126,953,190 of record NC_057801.1, read on the forward strand.
TGAAAACCCATTTAGAATCAATGACATTAACCCGTGATGGTGGAGGAACAAGAGTCCATGTCTGATTGCGAATGGGAGCTTGATACTCCTGCTCCATGGCCTCTCTCCAATGAGGAATGCGCATAGTAGCTTGATACGTGCGTGGCTCCGAGGATGGATCTGCAAGAGCAGCAGACATGCAGGCAGCTAACCAGGAAACTGTTCCATCGTGACATTGCTTAGGCTGAAAGATGCCACTCCGGCTGTGCGTATGTGGACGTAGAGCAGCAGCAGGAGCCGTCGAAGTCGAGGGCGATGGAGACGGCGCGGTTGGCGAAGAGCCAGACGCCGCCTCAGGAAAGCCAGTACCGGACGGCTCCGGGCTGCAGGAGGCCGGCCCCGATGACAGTGGCCCAGAGGCCATGGGCGAACCGAGGGCGGGCGAGGCCGGCTTCGGTGACGACGGCCCAGATGCCCTGGGCGAGACGAGGGCGGGCGAGGCCGACCCCGGTGACGACGGCCCAGACGCCCTGGGCGAGACAGGGACAGGTGAGGCCGGCCCAGTCACCGTTGGTGTGACCGGGCTCGCGGGGCGCAACTGTGGCGATGCCGGCCCAGAAGCCAGAGGCGACGAAGCGGGCGACCGGACCGGGGCAGCGATCGGTCGTGCATGGGCACGGGGACCGAGGCCATGCAGGGGCGCCATGTGATCGTCATGCACAGCTGAAGGTGCCGACGATAAAAACGATGGCGGCGAAGGAGGCGATGGCGCCTCTAAAATCTCCAAACGAGCCCCACGACCAGTGCCTGCACCATGGTTAGGCAACAACAGAGGAGAATATGCAACATCATCAAATTGGTCAGAAGCAACAGAGGATGAATGCATGGGTGGTGGTTCGACAGTGGACACAGGGAGTTTGGCAAAGGGAAATACATGCTCATCAAACACAACATCCCGAGAGATGTAGACACGATTAGTAGGCACATGAAGACATTTGTATCATTTATGAAGAGAGCTATAACCAAGAAAAACACACTTCTTGGAACGAAACTTGAGCTTACGCTTGTTATATGGACGGAGATGGGGCCAGCAAGCACACCCAAACACCTTGAGAAAGGTGTAGTCCGGTTGTTCATTAAGGAGAACTTCAATGGGAGTCTTCATGTTCAAAACACGAGTGGGAGTACGATTGATGAGAAAACATGCAGTGGTGAAAGCATCACTCCAAAACCGAAACGGAACAGATGCATGGGCCAAAAGAGTAAGACCAGCTTCAACAATGTGATGATGCTTACGTTCTACTGAACCATTATGCTGATGTGTATGTGGACATGCTAAACGGTGAGCGATCCCAAGCGACTGAAAAAAGGAGTTGAGGTTGCGATACTCGCCGCCCCAGTCCGACTGAACATGAACAATTTTGTGCTTGAGAAGGCGTTCAACATGTTTTTGGAACTGAACAAAAATGTCAAACACATCAGATTTACGTTTGATAAGATAAAGCCAGGTAAAGCGATTGTAAGCATCAACGAAACTGATATAATAATTATGACCACTGACAGAAATCTGAGCAGGACCCCATACATCTGAAAACACAAGTTCTAAAGGATGTTTCACCTCACGACTGGACTCCGAAAAAGGAAGTTGATGACTCTTCCCCTGCTGACAAGCATCACACACTGCTACATCTTTATTGCTAGACACACTAGGAAGCTCATGACAACGCAAAACATGCCGGACAATAGATGTGGCCGGGTGACCAAGACGAGCATGCCACTGTGACAGAGATACCCGAACTCCACTGAAAACGCAAGCGACGCCAGGATGCTCCATACGATAGAGGCCCTGGCAGAGCCGCCCACTAAGAAGAATGTCCCTCATGCCCCGATCCTTAATAAAAAGATCAAAAGGGTGAAATTCACAAAGCACATTATTATCACGTGTGAGTTTAGGAACTGAAAGAAGATTACGTGTCACAGATGGAACTCGAAGAACATTGCGAAGCTGAAGACTCCTATTGGCATGTCTAGTGAGAAGCGATGCTTGACCAATATGAGAGATGTGCATACCTGCTCCATTGGCGGTGTGGATCTTGTTCGGAGCCATGATAGGGTTCACGAGTGTGAAGCTTCCCCATCTCGCTTGTCAGGTGCTCTGTCGCCCCAGAGTCCATGTACCAGTGTGGATCGATGGAGTAGGACTGAGTGTGTCCCTGTTGCTTCTGTGGCGCCGGACGATCAGCCATGGCGACCTGACGGGCAAGGTTACGTGTATCCTTGCCGTAATTGCCAAGACCAAGACAACTCCGCTGGAAGCGCTTGTGACACTTGGAGGCCCAGTGCCCATCACGGCCACAAAGCTGACACACACGCTGACCGCCAGCCCCCGGTAATGTCGCAGTAGGAGGGGGGGCCGAGGCGGGCGGTGGTGGCAGCCCCGAAGGAGCCCGGGATGATGAAGAAGAGCGGCCACCCTTGGTGGCGGCGTTGGCCGAGAGGGAGCCGTTGCCCCTGGAGCGGCGCGTCTCGACCCGTTGCTTAGTGAGAAGGAGGCGAGAAAAAACCTCGTGTGCCAGCATGGGTGTCGAGTCGCCCCGCTCGTTGATGATCTCGACTAAGGCATCATACTCCTCATCAAGACCATTGACAACAAACGAGTTGAACTCGGAGTCGGTGAGGGGCTGTCCAATGGAGGCCAACGTGTCGGCGAGGCCCTTGACCTTGTTGTAGAACTCAGTGGTAGTGGAGTCAAGCTTCTGACACTCCCCAAGTTGACGACGGAGCGCAGAGACACGAGCCTGCGACTGTGCTGCAAACGAGCGCTCAAGGATGGTCCACGCCTCATAGGACGTCTTGGCGAAGACAACAAGACCGGAAACGGCCGGAGAGAGCGACCCCTGGATGGAGGAGAGGTTCGCCTGGTCCTACCCTGTCCAAACACGGTGAGCCGGATTATAGACCGGACCGTGCACGTTGTCCACCAGCGCAGTAGGGCAAGGGAGAGAGCCGTCGACATAGCCAAGCAGGTAATGACTCCCAAGGAGCGGAAGGACCTGCGCGCGCCAGAAGATGTAGTTGTCCGACGACAACTTGATGGTGATGAGATGGCCGAAGTGAAACGGCGGCGGCGGCTGCGATCCCATGGAGGAGACTGGCTGAGGTGTGACCACCGTGGAGACAGTCGGAGGGGTAACCGGCGCGGGTGCAGGGGGCGAGGCGACCGCGGTTGACACCGCGAGACCCGCCATCATGGCGGACTCCGCCACCAGCGGCATAGGCGAGACGGCAGCCGCGGTGGAAGAGGCGAACGGGGTGGCGGCGGTGTGCACCGCAAGCGCCTGGCCGGGCGATGAGGCGGCCGGTGGGATCGCGGACGGGGAGCCCACGCTCCGCGTCCTGATCGGCGACTGCAGGGAGGCGGCGTCCAACGGCCGCGAGAGGAGCGCCGCGAGGGAGGCCGGCAGAAAACCGGCGGCGGTGGAACCGGACGCAGCAGCGCACGACATGGTGGCGATGCAGCGGTGGGGCGGCGGCGGCGGTGGCGGTGGCGGTGGCGGTTTAGGGTTTTGGGCGGAAGCGTACATAACCTAGCGTGATACCATGTAAAACAATAGATTTTGGGGGAACCGGCACAACACTCTAGGGGTGGCCTATCACATATATATAATGAGGTGGTATACAACGTTACAGTATACACATGTAAATACATAAGCTATACAGTCTAACAAGCAGGAGAGCTGTCATGCCGCTGACGGAGCTGCGTTGCAGCAGGAGAATCACGGGACGCTGCTGCCACGTCTGGCGGTGGAGCTGCATTCCGGCAGGAGAAGCACGGGGACGCTGCGGCCATGCCCAGCGGCGGTGCTGCAACGACTATGGAGGATGCCGCTACCATGTCTGACCACGGAGCAGCATTGCAGCAGGTCGCCAGTTGCAGATGCACTGCCACATTCCAGCAGCGAGGCATTCAGTGCGTCTCGCTGGAGCTCGTCGCCCTACCGAGCACTCCTCGTGCGCATGGAAGAGGAGAAGAGAGTGTGGGGCAATTTTTCTGTTGTGATGCGGGAGCAGGACGAAGCTGCGGCGAAGTTTTGCGTGAGAAAGATGCGAGCATAGATCCAATGGCCGTGGGGGCCTACATCGGATGGCTGGCGAGCCGACTGATTTCCCCCCTGAAATCAGTTGGCTTATGCCTAGCAGCGGCTCTTTTACATGTGTCGGAGCACAATATGTCTATAGAAAAAAATCAGCAGAAGTATCAAAAATCCCCTTGTGACTAAGGGGGTTGGAACTTGGAAGCTATCCAGTTGGCCATGATCATATCTGAGGAGGCGTGGGGAGCGATTCGAAGCATCATGTCTCTTTTGCTAAATTGTTCAATGTCTTTTTTCAATATTTTTGTTTTGTTCTCTTTTATTTGTTTTTTTAATTTCTATCTTTTTTTGCGTGGGCTTACTCATTTTTGTCCCGCCCAAATGTTCCTTTTGTGTGTAAGATATGGCCATTTTTTAATTGTTAGTTATACACGACTGCTGCAAGTGTTATCCCTGCCACTGAATGTGTTTAACACAACAATAATTTAGTGGTACTTGTCAGGAGGGAGGAGACAATTGCATCTCTGTCGCTAGACACGTTTCAACGTGCGTGCAATTTGATGGTATTTTTTTGTTGAAAGAGGGCAGTTGCATGTATGCCACTAGGCATGCAACTGCAAGTGTCGTGTCCCAACTGTAATTGCATGTCTTCAGCGTGAATTTATCGAGGGGGTGCATGTCTGTCGCTAACTAGACACACAACTGTAAGTGTTGCCCCCGACTACAACTACATGTCTTCAATGTGACATCAACCTGATCGGGCGTCGAGATGGTGTTGGGTGGCATGATCGCGCTGCGGGTCACACCGATGTTCGTGGATCCGATGTCGAACCTGGCGCGGCAAGTCGCCTTGTAGGTGCTCGCCAACCTCGTCGCGAGCCTCTCCTGGCACCTCTTACTTTCTAGGGCGGTGCCGGTGCGGACCGGAAGATGGCCAGAGAAGGATCTCCGCGAGGTGACCCCAGAACAGAATATTTGATTATTTGGGCTATACCTGGAACCTGAAGTAGCCATTGTTTCATTTTTACTTTGTAAACTTCAGTATTTTTACTTATTATTGGCAAAATGTCATGTGACACCATAATAAATCATGAATTAATCTCTCTTTTCTAGCTTTACATATTTTTAATATTTTAACTAATAAATATGTTCACTTGTATGTTATACACAAATGTGTGTATTTAAAATAACAATAGTACATTATAAATCTAAATATTTGCATCATCTGATTCTCATTCACCCTATGTGTCTATATCGCTCTACTCACACATGGTTACAAAAGCATGATGGCAGCGATGAAGGTTGTGGTTGCGGTGTCAACGCAGAGGAACCCTCCTCGGAGATGATTTTTGTGTCCGGAAAACCTTCCAAATGAACATTGCGGAGATGGCGGCCTCTGTGATTAAATTCCCCATAGGTTTCCCTCTATAATTTGTTTGAACTATAATATGTCGCATCACATAACTAGTAATTTGTTGTCACCTGCAAGTGTGTTTACCGTTCATTTCAAGGAGCTATAATCAAACAAAAACAAGAAACGCCAAAGAAATAGGGTCAACCAATGGCCGGGCACCTCATTCTTATATTTCCCTTTGTTTTCGTAGTGGAACTCATTGACCCAAGCCTTTCACTATTGTTTCCATCACACTTGGAATTTTGCTAGGTGTGTTTCTCCATACAAGATTAGCATACTCTGGATGATCGACAAAAGGATTTCTGTTGTGCTGGTAAAGGCTACAAACTCTATCATTCCGACGTTGCTCTGATCTCGATGGTGGATCTAGTTCATTCCATTCTAGAAGAGCTGAAAGGAGACCCATCCTCCTCCTTTCTTAAATAAACAAGCAACAAATATTTGTCATTACTAAAGAAGCAATGCAATGTGATTCAAGTACAAATGAATTGACATGTATCATGTATGCAGCTAATAGTACATGTGTTGTGACAGGCTGATATATCTCTTATCTATATCTATACCATTACAAAATCACCACTATCTTGGAATCCAAATGATCTTGTGCAGCCTTCTCACTATAACCAGCATTTCTTAACTTTAATTGGATTAATCGGCCGTTGTAAGAGTAAATAATTAGGTAATTATTTAGGTCTTGTGATGTTCTATGCTCAGTAAGAGCTTCTAAATTTCAGATTTGTTGACAAAAGCAATAAGGAACATTCTATGCAAAGTGTTGTTCGATCTTTTGTGGTGTACTTGAATGCTTTATGAGCAAGCACGGGACAATACGATCTAGTCAAAAATGTTTTGAATAAATACACCACATGAATGAAGTACTTACGAATACTAGACGAATCAGAAAGTTCCAAATGTGGAGCTGCATCTTGCTGTCCAGACCCATAGCTTACAGCCATGTACATCAGGGACCTAGCTACATCTCCACGCACCTGAAGAAAGAAAGAAAAAAACTGGAAACATTGGTACGCCGAGTTGTGAAACCTTACAAGAACAATTATTCTTCACATGGTCAAAGCTGATATAAGTCTACCACTGGTATTCATGTGTTGATGTGCTACTTGCACTGGTTGCAATTGACATTCCAACTAATTTAGTACACCCTCCGTACGAAAATATAAGACATTTTTGCTGCTCAATTTGAACTGCAAAACGTCTTATATTTTGGTACAGAGAGAGTAATATAATTTGAAACTTCAATCCCATTTTTAGAACAAGACCCTCCTATTTATGGCACATAAGTGCAGTTCTCAGTTCTTGCAACTGAACATATTACTCTCTCCATTTGTTTTTATAAGATGTTTCAGACAGCTTGCTCTGTACTGTTTTGAACAGTGTCTGAATGTCTAAAACGTCCTGTAAAAATGAACAGAGGTAGTACTAAAAATGAATATTATAGGTCATATAAAATGTGACACAAATATGGATGAACAGTCTGAATAGCACATGTGTGTTTCATTATTTGGACAAAGGTTTTTAATACCTGAAAAGGGGTGCCCATCTTTCACTGTCTGTTTCAGTGTCAGGTGCAGCTTCACGATTTGCCGGCCTCGAACATTTTTTTGACGTCGCAGCACATCCTCCATAATACTTGTTTTGTTAGAATAAATCCGATCCATACCGTTGATCATCCGAGGACCAAGCAATCGCACGAGCACGACACCGAGATTTGTTAACGAGGTTCACCGATATGGCTACATCCCCGGGGCATTGACTACGGGCGCTCCTCCCCATGACACCGTCACAATACCGCACCCCGGCCGTCCGGACGCCGGCACACGCCGCCGGCTCCCCCTTGCGCGCCTGTGCTATTATGTTGGCATAGGTTACATCGTGTGTCTACCCCCACTATATATGAAAGGCCTAGGATACAAGTGTCCTACTAGGACACGACTCCATATCCTATGTAAACACAATACAACTCATAGTCCAACTGTAACCTACCGTGTACACTATATTCGACACAACTCTAACAAACTCCACCTTGGCGAATATTCTCCACCACCTTGAATTCGTCGATGCGTCAAACTTCCATGTACATTGAACTTGAGCTTATCCCATTAGCATTGCTGCTACTCCAAAGACTCCATGTGACTCCACCTGCAACTTGTAGTCCTTCTTTTCTTGACCACAGTCAACACTCGAGCAAAAAATTAAGTTCCACTTTACTCTAGTGTATGCTCCCAACTTCCAGAGCTTCGTTCAACGCATCACACACTGATCACTGACTTGCGTGAAAATAAACAACTCACATATTGGGTGTCACACATAAGAGTTACCTGAACTCAACATCATTGCTCCTTTCTTAACCGCCTGTCTGAAACATGAAGGAATTTCACCATTGCTTGTAGTCATCCCGAGTCAAATTCGCAGTTGTCTCACCACATGTATGACCACCAGAGCCCTGGCCCGTCTCCATGTCCCGTGTGCACCGCACGCCTCGCCGCTATTACCGCGTCGAGCCTCTGCTGTCCCGATCGAGTCTCAAGGGTCGCGAAACCACACCACTCAATCCCCATTGCAGAGTACCACCTATCATCACCGACCGATGACGAGTTTCATGCTTTCATCAGACCACTGTGCTCCAGTCCGAACTGCATGTCACTCGCTTTTCCCGCTGAATAGGCTTCGGTTCTCTGGATCCTTACATCGTAGCCCCCCCAATCCAGCTCCACCTTCAACATGACTCCTTGGTAGATGATCAGTCCACCCTCGCGCCCCGTCGACTTCAAGCTCTATACTGTGCACCGTCTTGAATCAACACCGTGCCATAGTCTTGTCGAAGTCACACAAGCCCTCGGGGCCTGCGCCACGTGTTTCCACACCCAGAAGTCAGTCACCATCAGCATCACGCACCTACGTCGTCTTCGCCGATCCACCACCGTCTTCTGTACCAACTGACCTGCATTGTCCCGTCAGACTGTCCAGTCCGACCCAGCCGAACTTGTTTGACTGCAACCATGCTCCACCATGCTCCGTGTCCGCCCGCACATCTAAGTGCATTGCTTGACGCCCTGTGTATGCATGATCCTCATGACGCACTGTCCTCTGCTTCACATAATCTCCGAGCCCTCTCAGCAATCTTGACAGAAAAAACTACCGTGCAAACCTGACCCGAAGAATTCTTTGCACAATTATTTTTTCACGTCACTGTTTTGCTAATGCATTTCAGTGTACCCTTAGCAGCAAAGACACATCTCCAATCTGCCCATGAACACACACGCACGCTCTTTACATGAAGCCTAGACATTGTGCCTCTTTTTTGTCCAAACAAATCTTCACGTGCCTGATTCCTTCGCTCATAGCATAGCACACGTATCATTCAACAGCAACTCTGCACGCCTGGCCGCTGCTCTGCCTTGGTAACCCCAGTCCACCTCATGGCTGCACAAGGGCCTAGCCCATCAAGAACGCACACAACCAGCCACCTGGGCCAGCCCGCCACATCCTAGCATGCCCACGAGCCACGTTGGCTATGGCTCCCTGCATGGCTGCGACCCACCAACGCTCGAGTTGGTCCGCGGCGCTTCGAATCCGCTGCTACACGCCCGTCTTCCGAAACCAGATCGATCACGTACAGATCCGATCGGCAAGAACTCCAGCGTGCTCGTTTGACGCCGCCTGCCTTCCGATCGCTTCTTTCAAACACGACGCCGTCCTTCATGAATCTTCAACTCGACCAACCTTGATCCACGACGCAACAACTTCGCTGCCATGTCTCCAATCACCCATGTTGCATCTCGTAAGATCTTTTGACAGCTTCCACGTGTTCTCCTCTAGATCAACAATCCACAGCCTCCGAATAACCTAGCTCTCATACCACTTGTTAGAATAAATTCGAGGCATACCGTTGATCATTCGAGGACCAAACAATCGCACGAGCACGACACCGAGATTTGTTAACGAGGTTCACCGATATGGCTACATCCCCGGGGCATTGACTACGGGCGCTCCTCCCCATGACACCGTCACAATACCGCACCCTGGCCGCCCGGACGCCGGCACACGCCGCCGGCTCCCCCTTGCGCGCATGTGCTATTATGTTGGCATAGGTTACATCGTGTGTCTACCCCCACTATATATGAGAGGCCTAGGATACAAGTGTCCTACTAGGACACGACTCCATATCCTATGTAAACACAATACAACTCATAGTCCAACTGTAACCTACCTTGTACACTATATTCGACACAACTCTAACATGTTTCCCTTGGACGAATTCACTGAAACGGGATTTGTCTATCCAGATAAGCATTTGTTTCTCCTCAAGCAAAAAAGTGAACCATTAAATCTGCCACTGATGGAGCACTGTTATCATACTGAAAGAGGAGTCCTCTATGCTCATGGGGTACTTTGGATCAACTACACCGTACAAACCAACTGACCATTGGCATCCGCAGGACGAATGTTGTGCAGATCGGTTAGAGAAGGACGGCGTTTTAGCCCGTATGATCGCGGCCAGAGGTGTTCTCCTACACAACAAAATGCACAAAATATGGCTGGGAAATAACAGAAAGAAAAGATGAACCCATCCTGTCTTGACAGCAAAATTTCAGAATGCAATTATGCAACTCACTGTTCCATCCATCCGGCTTGCCTGCCAAGAGCTTCGGCACAGCTCTCTGCGAGTATATCTCGATCCTGAAACAAAGCACCGCAGCTTAAATCAAGTGAGTAACGAAGAGCAAATGATACAAGTATTAGACTGTTATACACTGTTGGAGAGACATACACTTCAGAGGACGCTTCTGGGTGGTCTGCATCAGCTGCATCGAGAATCTTGAGCGCCTCCCACACCTACTACAGACCATCCATCACTTGTAATCATTGTCTGTTCATTCCAACTCAGATGTATTTCATCAATTAAGCACGGAATCAGATAGCTAGAGGCAAACCAACATTTTGTAGCGCAGTGAGGCGTGAGGCGAGACGACGGCGCCGAGCTTCGGCATCAGCCCGTCACCGGACAAGCCCTCCAGCCCCCCGTATCAAGATGGCAACGGGCCCCGAAACCCGCGTCCCCATGGGTTTTTACCCTATTAGGGGACGGGGATGGGCATCTTTTCATCCCCGCTGTGCTGTCGTTGGGCACATTATACAACCCGACACATTTCATGTGTTTGCACCCGTCTAGGTAGTCCCCGAACCCGAAACCCGGCAAACCCGGCAAAATACATTTTTTTACCAAGTAGTGCTCCGATGCGGCCCAACCCAAAACTACCGAGCCTGAGAGCGACCGAGCCCCCCCACCCCGCAGTGTCGAAAGCCAAACCAACCCCTCGCTGGGGTGGCCAGTCGCTCGCTCCTTTCCCCCTCGATCTAACCCTAAACCTAGGACCCCAGCTGCCGCCTGGCTCGATCCCATCTCGCAAGATCTGCCGACCACGATCTGCGTCGGTGAGCCTCCTCCCTCCACATCTTCTCCACCACCGCCGGTCTGATATGGAGAAAGAGCGTCGCCACCGGTGACGAACCCCATGGTGGCCTCTTCCCGTCCCAAGTCTGGTGAAAGGGCGCCACCGCCGGTGCCGCCGGCGAAGTCTGCAGCCACTCGCCGCCTTCCTCTCTCTACTACAACTACACGCGACGGTGGTGGAAGGGCAGCAAGTCGTGGCATTCGTGGAAGAGGAGGCAGAGGGCTTTCAAATCCGATTCCCGAGCCTCCATCCAACTTCAACGTCCGCAAGAAGTTAAAGACGAGGTGAGTAACCCCAATCTCTCACAATCTGAGGTGGATGGTGCTAGGGTTTGTGATGGATGATGTTAATTTTCTGTGAATTCATGGATTAGATTTGCTAGGGTTTGGTTTAGACTGTAGTATATGGTCTTTTTCATGAAAGTTTCAGAAGTTAAGTTGAAGCTATTACTATGTTGCTGCTGAAATGATATCATTGTTGCTATTATTTATCTTATGTTGCTGCCTCTGAAATATACTATGTATGTTGTTTAAATCTGTTAAAATAAACTCTATATAGCTGTTGAACCATCTACTATTGTTTATGTTGAAATTTGCTCTCGTTATGCTGCTGAAATATGCTTGTTTTGCTATTCAAATGTTGTTCTTTGTTGTCACTATGTTTGTTTAAATATTTTAATTTTCTCGTGGGTTTCCCGTAGGTTTCCCGAAATCCGATGGGTTTAGGAGACGGGCGGAAAACTAGCTCCGCACACAGTGATGGGGACGGGGACGGATTTGTGATTTTCTCGTGGTGATGGGTTTGGGAAGGCAAAACCCGACGGGTTTCGTCCCCGTTGCCATCTGGACCCCCGTAGTAGCTCTGGACGTCTTCGCAAGGATGCCGGGTACTCGGCTTCAGACGCTCGCCGATGGAGGAGGCATGGGCAGGGATGATATCTGGAGGACAGAGCGCGAGCGCTAGAGCAGCGGCGAGCGCGCGGAGGCACCATGGCACCCATGGCCGGCGGCTGGAGCGCGCGGGTCGCGGTGAGGACAAGACGGACCGGGGTGGTTTCGGGGTGGTTTTCTTTACGCATCCAGCGAGAGTTGGGCGGGAGCGGATTGTTCTACCGGACAGCGTGCCGGGAGCGGGGGAGAAGATAACGGCGGCGAAGGCCAACATTCCTTCGTTGCCGCCCGCAGCAGCTGCCGTTCAAAGGTTCCTCTATCTCGAAAATGTCCAAACTTCTCGTGAGCCATTCATTAATGACGAAAGAGATAACCTCCTTGAAACAAAAACACAACAGTAATAATCAAGAAAACAATAAAGAAATTAGTAAAACCACAAAGTATTTTAAAAAAACTACTCCCTCTGAATCCGGTTTGTCCATGAATCCGGTTCCGACTAGAACCTGATTCTGATTCTTAGACCTCACACCTCCTCTCAATAAGTAGCACCACTAGTCCTAGATAGGATTTGGAGTATATGCCTGTGTGAGATCGCACAAGACCCACCATGTTGCACGAAGGCTATTACGAAGCCTCTTTGCGTCCGCCGGCCGGGGATGATGCGCCGGCGGCGACAGAGTGGGACTGGGGGGAAGTCCTCCTCGACCGCGTCGCTTACATGGTCGACCAGGAAAACCGTACCTCCACCCGCTGTCGATTCACCAGGAACCTGGACGGCAAGCGGCTGGAGATGCGGGTGACCTTGTGCTTGGCCCCGCCGCCCCGCGTCTCCTACTTCTGCTGCCTCGCCTACAGCCCCGACGACGACGGAGAAGAAGAAGACACCCGCTTGTTCTTCCGCGAGCCTTTCGTGTTCGCCGCGGAGGGTAACCTCGCCGTCATCACCCTCTGCCACGGGCACATCTGTCCCTCCGCCTTCGGGAGCAAGAAGGACAACTACGAATACTTGGTCTACCAGGCACCATCCTCACCGGCGGGGGAGCCGGAACTCACCTGGGTCCCGCACATCCCCGCCAGCATGTTGCCAAGTACGGGAGTCGACTGCATCCCTTCCAGCTCGATTGGTGTCGTGCGTTACAACAGCAACATTTCCACCCATGATGCTCACCCGCTCCCCAAGGAGGATGATGACTTTGATGCCTACAGAATCGCAGCGCTTGCCTACGATTATTACCACGACTCTGGCAATAGCCCACATGGCCCATACTACATGTGCACCTACGACTCCAGGGCCAAGGTTTGGACCCGGAAGCCAGCTGCTATTCCACAACCGCTGCTGCATTCCGACTATATCTGTGACATCGACATGGTCATCACCATCGGCGGCTTCAGTTGCCGTGGCATCATGGGCTGGGTCGACCTCTGGAATGGCATACTGTTCTCTGACGTGCTCGCAGACCACACACCCTACAGCCCGCTTCGCTATGTCTCCCTTCCAAAGGCGAGGCAGCCGCAAAATTGGCTCCCTATTTCCCTGGACATTGGATGCCGCTTTCGGGACATTGTCTTTGTCAAAGACTCTGGCATCATCAGGTTCGTTGACCTGCAGATCCACACCGACCCCAACATCCCTTACTCAGAAACCCCTAGTGGCTGGACGGTGGTCACATGGATCCTGGAGGGGCTCAATGAGGGTTTGGAAACCCGGGGTGATTTGTGGTTCCGGCAGGAGCACGAGCTCCATTCTCGTGATATCTCCGACTACAACTTGCCCCAGTGTCTGTTTGTTACCAACCCCATTCTCAGCTCCCACGAAGATGGCTTCTTGTACCTCAGGACCAACGCCAGCAGCAGAACCTCCAGGAACTCGAGAGTGATCACTGTTGACATCAAGCAGGGGAAGCTGCTGGATGTGCAGGACTTCGATATGCAAAGACCCAACCCCTACATGCGCACTGCAATCTCCAGCTATCTCATGCCTGTAACAGCCGGACAGTAATCCCCTAGATAATTTTTGCTTATCAAATTGATTGTGCATCTCATAGGCGTTGCATCCGCATCACCTTCCAAGATAACTGCCGCAGTTTTGAACTAAGATTGTTATCGATCAGAGGAGTAATTAATTTGAATATTCAACATTATTTTGTTAAATACTGAGTAATTAAATCTCTCTCTCTCCCTCTCTCTCTCTAAATCATTGTGTGTATTGAAGATATATTACTAATTAGTTTTTTTTTTGCAATCTTTGTTCGGTTTGTTTCATAAAAAAGGCAAGGATTGTTCTAAACCAAATGCTTATGTAAGTATCCAATTTTTTCATGTAAATTGAGCTCTAATGATGTGTTGAAACTTAATGTATTTACTTATATCAACTTGCTTATTTAGTATATCGTAACTAGTATTTCCGGCCCATCAGAATTTCCTAATGTTAGGCACATGATTAATTTACATGTTTTAGTTATATTAAGTATAATGTAAGTTATTTCAATATTTAGTTATTTAGCTCGGTCGGTTTAGATACTGATGTGTGTGCCACCGGGCCTTACCGGTCCCAATGTTGCCGAGTCAGTCGGCTTGCCGCCTTGTTCGTCAAGAAGGTGGAAGCGCCCAGCCTAGCCGATGGGTACGAGTCCTCGGGCCATATGGTCAATGAGATGGTGCTGGGCCTCGTTTGCCCTACCCGGGTGCCACAACATCATCACACCCCATTGATATTAGAGAGGTGTTGTGGATGCTCCCAAACGAAGAGCTCCTAATACAAGCCTTTAGCATGCAATCGTCGCTATATCACGCACCTGGGCTATAGCCCAATAGCACTCTCCCTCCCTAGGAGCCTGGTTCGACTAGCTTGCTCATGTTCGATATTTTGATGGTGCACCTCACCATTCGAGGGGCCATAGATCTAGCTCAAAAAATCAGTAAAAAAATGTTAACATTTGTAAAATATTCACAGATCTAAAAACATGTGAATTCAAAAAATATTCATGAAATTTTAAAATGATCAAGATTTTTAAAACGCATTCAAGTGTTTAATAATATCCATATCTTTCAAAATGTTTATGAATTAAAAATTGTTCATGAATAACGAAATTAACTTGTCTATGTAGAAAAACTACCATACATAAAACCTGTTGAAAAACCTGAAAATAAAAAACAAAGCAGAACAACATCGATGAGAACCAGAGAAAACCTGGTGTTAGTTTTTTTTAAACATAATTTTTTTTGAGACAATTTAGAACATAAAACCTGCTGTTCATACATGAGCGGATAAGAAAATCGGTCTAAATGGGCCGGCCATGTCGCCTGGAGGGCCTGCGTAGCGTACGGTTCTGCCTTAGCGTCGAATAGGGAAGTCTGCCGATCAAACGCGCCGCTAGCTAGCCACGAGAGAAGCCGGATTGTTGCAGGAGGCAGAGTCCAAGATGTTGCCGCCTCCGCCTCCGCCGCCATCTATCTAACGGGAGGACTCTCCGTCTCCGTCTCGGTCTCGTGTTGTGAATCCGTTTCTGACCGCAACCCTCTCTCATAAGTACTCCACTACTCCTAGGCTCCTAGCTAGCCAGGAGTACGAACGCCTGTGTGAGATAACACAAGATCCACCATGTCGCTCAAAGGCTATTACGAAGCCTCGTTGTGTCCGCCGGCAGCAGACGATGTGTTGGCGGCGGCGCCGGTGGCGATAAAGTGGGACTGGGGGGAAGTCCTTCTTGACCACGCCGCTTACATGGTTGATAAGAAAAACCATACTTCCGCCCGCTGTCGATTCAGGATGAACGTCCTGAACAGCAGGGAGGTGGAAATGCGGGTCACCTTGTGCCTCGCCCCGCCGCCTCTCGTCTCCCATTTCTGCTGCCACGCCCACTACACCGACGGCCACGGAGAAGAAGACACCTGCTTGTTCTGCGACGAGCCGTCCATGTTCGCCATGGAGGGTGAGCTTGCACTCATCACCCTCTGCCACGGGGAATTCCCCCCATCCCCCATAGACGACAACAAGAACTACTATGAATACTTGGTGTACCGGGCAGGGGAGGAGGAACTCACCCGGCTCCCGCACCCCGCCCCCGCGATGTTGCCAAATAGGAGATCCCACTGCTTCAATTCCACTGCGATTGTTGTCGTGCCTTACAGCAGCAAAATTTTCACCCATACTCGCCCCCACAAAATTTCTCAGGGTGATGATGCGTGTGATGCCTACAAAATCGCAGCGCTTGGCAAGGACTTTTTCCACGACTTTGCCAATGGCCCACACTTCCTGTGCATCTACGACTCCAAGACCCGGGCCTGGACCCGCAAGGCAGGTGCTGTTCCCCAGCCACTGCCGTCGCCATCCGACTTTATCTCCGACACGGCCATCACCATCGGCGGCTCCAGCGGCGGCATCGTGGGCTGGGTCGACCTCTGGAGTGGCATGCTGCTCTCCGACGTGCTAGCCGACGACACCCCCTTCCACCTGTTCCGCTATGTCTCTCTTCCCAAGCCGAGGCAGCCGCCAAATTGGCTCCCTCTTGCCGTCGACATTGTAACCGCCTTTCGGGACATTGTCCTTGTCAAAGAGACTGGCATCATCAGGTTCGTCGACCTTCAGGTCCATGCAGAACCCGGCCCTTGCTCAGAAACCCCTAGTGGCTGGACGGTGGTCACATGGACCCTGGAGGGGTTCCGTAGGGATTCGGAAACCCTGGGTGATATGCGTTTCCGGCCGGAGCATGAAGTCCATTCTTGTGATATTGAAAACTACAATTTGCCCCAATCTGTCTTTGTTTCTTACCCCATTCTCAGCTCCCACAAAGATGGCATCTTGTACCTCAGGACCACTGTCAGCAGCACAACCGACAGGAACTCGCGAGTTATCGCTGATGACATCAAGAATAAGAAGCTGCTGAAGGTGGGTGAATTCGATATGCGAAGACCCAACACCTACAGGCGCACTACCATCTCCAGCTATCTCAAGCCCCCACGTACCGTACCAGCGCCTCCCCACTATTAATGATAAAAGATGCTATGCCTTGCTCAAATCCATTCAGAGATGTAGATCATGACATGAATTGTAGGTTTATCATCCGATGTCAATGTGGTGGTTAATTAAAGACAGGTACATGATAACTCGGTGACCACAAGATTTCCTGTCAATAAATTTCCTTTTCTTAGCATGGATGTTATTCTAACTACTCCCTCCGTTCCCAAATATTTGTCTTTCTAGACATTTCAAATGGGCAATAACATGTGGATGTATGTAGATATATTTTAGAGTGTAGATTCACTCATTTTGCTCCGGATGTAGTCACTTGTTGGAATCTCTAGAAAGACAAATATTTGGGAACGGAGGGAGTACATTCTAGAACTAGAAATTGTTGTTCAAAACTCTTATCACGTTGCCGGGCTTTGTTAGTTGTGATTTTAAAAGATAAGGTCAATGGTTTTTTTCTCACACCAAAAATATCTTCTTTGTGCAGTTTCAAAGGAGACTATGAAACGACCAGCTCCGGTGTCTCTCGGGTCCTCCTCGCAAGAGGCCGCAGAAGCAGCCTGCCTTCATTATGTCGGGGATGCTGAAGGAGGTCAGGGTGATGTCGGGGATGCCATAGTGCCATGGACTGGACTCACAATAGATGATTTGTTTGGGTATGGCTGCCTTCGAGGTCAATACCATCATTATGGTTTCTTTGCTTTCAACCCATGCCAGCCCACCATCCGAGAACATGGAGAGAGTGTCTGCTTGTGCTTCCTTGTTACTCCCTCTGTTCCATAATATAAAAATGTTTTTCACATTACACCAATGTCAAAAACGTTCTTATACTATGGGGACGGAGGGAGTAACTAGTAAGAATCTGAAAATGTTCTAGAAGATTCAGTAGGAATGTATGATGGAGGTCGAGGCTGGGAGACGATTGTTACTCCCTCCAATACAAAATAAGTATTTATAGTTATTTGGAGCTTCTACATGTTTGCTCTACCAATTACTATTATTATTATGTTCTAGTACAACCTGATGTCCATGGTTTGTAATCCCCTACTTGTATTTATTTTTCTATTATTATATAAGGTTATTATGAATGAGACCGTGGATGCTTCAGATGCGTTTTGTCATTATCTCAACTACATGAATGCCCTGGGCACTGTTGTAGGAATTTGTGCGGAGTAAAAACGTTGATATAGTAAAAATTGTAGATACATGATTAATAAGGAATATCATTTTCCAAATATTTTTTATAGTATACTAAAGTGAAATGCAAAACATAAATAACACCGCACCACTTTGCGTTGTCGAGGAAGCTGTTGAACTTGGGCACACCACATGCATTGAGTAGCACTCTTTGCTTCAAATTGCATTGACTTGTTTAAAATAAATAAAGCACAATAAAGAATTATGTCAATTAATCAATCAAATTGAGAGGTGATGGGAAATGAAGTAGTTGACATGTGTTCCCAAGGACCAACCTGCATGCGTGCAAGAGGGAAATTGGTGCAATTGACACCGTCAATTTAGATTCTGGGGTGATGTGGAAGCATGCATGCGCGGGAAAATAGCAATTAGTGACTTGTAGCACTATAGGAAAAACATATGTTGTCTTTTGTTTCCTCGTAAGCTGAGTGTAGTTTATTGGCTACTCCGCTTATGATGGTGTAAGCCGAGTATTAGCACCAAGACACACGACGACGAAAGAGCCCTCGGCTTACTATGCCGTATGCCGACAAATGCCTGAAGTACACCCGGCTTACAAAAAAACTCGGCATATTGTGGCAACAAAGCTCGACTTTATGACACACGCGGCGAACACGATGCCACGTGGTAGTGCTCGCCTGGCTTAATGGCTCCGTGATGGGTGGTCTATATAAACCGAGTGCCGCCTAACGTAGCTCACGGCGTATATATATAAAACCCTTCTGGTAAAAAATAATTATAAAAATATTCCGCCTACGCCGGTAGTTACCCAACCAATTTTTCCTAATTAGTTAGTTGCCCTATTTGTTTGTAATAATGATGTTTTTTGTTTTTATGCGGAAGGATGATTGTAGACACTGATAATTTAGTCGGTACCGAAGGGGATTTCTTGAATGAGAATGTCCATGATTCGTTGTTATCTCACTATGTTTGATGAAAGTTTGGTGAGTATGATTACCTCTGTAAAGATTTTGTACATTTTTCTTGCATGTGATGTCTCTTCATAAATCATTGTGTGTATTAAAGATATATTTCTAGTTAGTTTTTTATTCGTTTTGCCATAACTTTTCAGTTTGTTTCGTCTAAAGGCAGGATTGTTCTAAACCAAATGCTTCTGTAAGTATCCAAAGAAAAACATGTAAACTGAGCTCTAGGGATGTGTTGCAACTTTCTGTATTTACTTATACCAACTTGCTTATTTATTTTTTTTGCGAGAAAATTTTCGATCTATTCATCTTCAATCATGGCAGTACAACGAATACCAGAAATTATAAAAATTACATCCAGATCCATAGACCACCTAGCGACGACTACCGGCACTGAAGCAAGCTGAAGGCGCGCCGCCGTCATCGCCCCTCCATCGCTGGAGTCGGGCACAACTTGTTGTAGTAGACAGTCGGGAAGTCGTCGTGCTAAGGCCCCGTAGGACCAGCGCACTAGAACAGCAATCGCCGCAGATGAAGAATAACGTAGATCAGAAAGATCCAATCCAAAGACACGCGAACGTAGACGAACAACGACGAGATCCGAACAAATCCACCAAAGATAGATCCGCCGGAGACACACCTCCACACGCCCATCAACGGTGGTAGACGCGCCGCCGGAATGGGGACTAGGCGGGGAGACCTTTATTCCATCTTCAGGGAGCTGCCGCCGTCTCGTCTTCCTGAGCAGGACACAAACCCTAGCAAAACTGAAAAAAACGACTAAAAACGGAGCCCTCCCACCGGCCCTTGCCGAGATCCACCGCGCCCCATGGCCCTAGGGCCACCGGAGAGGAGGCGGACCTGCGGCGGCGATAGTGGGAGGTAGAAACCTTAACTTTTTTGTGGAGGAAGGAGGAGGCGGCGGCTAGCCTTTCCTTCGAGGGAAGGAAAGAACGATTAAGTAGGAACTTGCTTAATTTAGTATATTGTAACCACTATTTCTCGCTCATGAGAATCTAGTGCTAGTGCACGTGATGAATTTACATGCTTTAGTTATATTAAGTACAGTGCAAGTGTTCCGAATCCACCTCTTTACCGTGCAATTGTCACTACAGGGCGCACCCGGGCTGCACCCAATGGAAAATCCTATTTGACGCCCGCAGGCGTCAAAAGGACGAGCCTTCGCTGAAGCAACTCGCCACTTGGCCCGGCCCACGGACGGATTTCATTCGCTGCTGTTTCCTTGTTTCTTTCTTGCGTTTTTTTTCGTTTTTCTTGTATGGTTTTTTGCTTCCAGTTTTTTCACTGTGTTTGGCCGGTATTCAGTTGTTTTGTTCCGGTTTTTTATTTTTCTGTTTTGACTCCTTTTCTCCTTTCATTTTCTTTCTTTTACGTTTCTTTTTTTTATTTTTTGTTTCTGTTCTTCTTCTCATTATTGCGTATTTATAGAAAAAGTTCATCATGTGTTACAAAATTTGTCAATGTATTAAGAAAATGCTCATGGTATATTATGAAATAGTTCACCTTGTACTGTAAAAATGTTCATTGTATATTATTAAATTTTTCAACGTATATTAGAAAATGTTCATTATGTATTACAAAAATGTTCATTGTATATTATTAAATTGTTCAACATATATCAGAAAATGTTCATTGTGTATTACAAAAATGTTCATTGTATATTATTAAATTGTTCAACGTATATTAGAAAATGTTCATTGTGTATTACAAAAATGTTCATTGTATATTATTAAATTGTTCAACGTATATCGGAAAATGTTCATTGTGTATTACAAAAAATTTCATTGTACATTATTAAATTGTTCAATGTATATTACAAAATGTTCATTGTGTATTTAAGTTTTGTTCACCATATATTAAAATATTGTTCAACATATACCGATAAAATGTCCATATTAGTATTTTAGATTTGTCCAGTATTTTTTTACAAAAACGTTCACTGTATTTAAAATTTCTTCAACGCATATTATAAAAATGTTGAGCGTCCTTTTTTAAGGATTTGCCGCTGTGCGTTCTACTTTAAGATTGGCAATGCATCTAAAACAGTCGAGGTAGCTAGCTCGGCTGCCTAGCCTCACTACATTCTGTCAGCTGGTCGGAGGTTCGATGCCGCCCATGCGTTACTTCCTTTTTTGATTTTTCGCTCACAGCGACATGATTGGGCCGGCCCGTGTGCGCGTCGCTTCAGCGAAGTCGCAACGATCGGACGCACACGGGCGGCGTATAGGAGCTCCCGCACCCAATAGCCCTCTCACTCCCTCTTCGCTCGACTATTTTGATGGTGCAACTCTTCGCTCGACTATTTTGATTGGGCCGGCCCGTGTGCGCGTCGCTTCAGCGAAGTCGCAACGATCGGACGCACACGGGCGGCGTATAGGAGCTCCCGCACCCAATAGCCCTCTCACTCCCTCTTCGCTCGACTATTTTGATGGTGCAACTCAGCGTTAGAAAGCCCATAGATATGCTAAAAAAATCAGTAAAAGTATTCACATTTATAAAATATTATTAAATCTAAAGATTATTGCGAATTCAGAAATTATATATTTTTTAAAAAAATATGAACTTTAAATATGCTCATGAATTCAGAAAATATTCACGAATTTTTAAAAAATGAACTTAACAAATGTCCATGTAAAAAACCATAGAGAAAACCTGTTGAAAACATGAAAATAAAAAATAAATCAGAACAAAATTGATTAAAACCAGAGAAAACCTGGTCTTCGTTTTTTTATTACAACGTAAAACCTGGTGTGTGTTTTCTTTTTTATAGTACATAAAACCTGGGAAAACGCTTCAAAACACTTGGATGATTTGTTGCCTTCTTCAGCCGCTTCCGGCGTCGTCCGATCCCATGCAATCATATGGCGCGGAACGCTCCTGTGTCCCCGGCCTGAAGGTCCCCCACGTGAAGGTAGCTCATGCATACTAAGGGCATTTCCAGCCGCGCCCCCAGGAAGGTCCCCCACGTGAAGGTAGCTCATGCATACTAAGGGCATCTCCAGCCGCGCCCTCAGGAAGGCCTCTTCAGGCGTTTTTTTCACGCCGGCACCGAAAAAACGGCCCAGTCGCGCCCCCGGGAGCTCGATTTTCGCCGGCTTGGGCCGAAAATAGCGCCGGCGGACCTAGCCCGAACCCGGCGCGCTGGGGGCGCCCGGGGGCGCCGGGCGAACTGTTTTGGCGCGAAAAAGCCGCGGGCCCACCGCGTCAGCGACACGGCTCTCTTCTCGGCTCTTCGTCGTCCGCATCGCCTCGTTTCCCGCGGCGAATCAATGCCAAAGCTGCCGCGCGCTGCCGCGCCGGTCAGCCTGCACCATTGATGCCTCATGGGCGGCGCAGTGAAGACCGGACGACGCGCGTCCCTCGCCCTCCCTCGCCCGCCACGCGTACACACGATGGCACGCGCGTGGGCGGCGCCTCGGCCTATATATGCCGCGCCCCGACGCACTCGTCGGCTCGCACACTCTCCCGCCGTCATCGTTCCTCCCTCTCCTCTCCTCTCTTTCGCCGTCTCCAGTTCACACCCATGGCCGAGCGCTTCCCAGGCGACGGCGCGGCGGCGAACGGCTTCGGCCGCCGCCATCTTCATGAAGACGAGGCTCGCCTCCTTTACGAGGCCGAGTACCCGGTCCCGCCAGACATGCGGGTGCCGGGGGCGTGGAGGATCAGCGCGGGCGGCGTGCCGGTGCCCCCGGTACCCACCGGCGCGGCGCGGCATGCAGAGATCGCACGCATCCGCTCGAACCTGCCGCGTGCGGCGAGGGAGGGGCCAAGGTACGTCCCCGACAGCCCGCTCTGCGAACCGTACTTCCGCCGCCGTCACGCCCAGCAGCTCGAGGCCACCAACGGCGTCGTGCCCTCCGGCAGGCTCAACACCGCCGGCCGGCGTTGGTGGTGGGGCGTGCCCGGGCGCACGTTGGAGGCTGTCCTCGAGTACATCGAGGGCGGCAACACGCCGCGCCTCGAGTACCCCGACCCCCCTTCCTTCTCACGCCGCCGGGGAAGCTCCTGGACCCCGAGGCGCATGAAGACCGGGGGGTCCTCCTCCTCGTCCGGCGGCTCCCCTGCCTCCGCCCCGTCAAGCCGGAGCCCCAGGGTACGCCGGTCAGCGCGCGCACCCGCAGTTCCGGCGTCCGCATCGGCGCCAACGCCCCGCCACCCACCGGCCGCTTCGTCCTCGTCGAGCCCAAGCCGGAGCCGGGCCTCCCCGCGGAGTACGAGGAGATAGCCCGGCGCGGCTTCTCCGACGAGGACGCCATGCGGTGGGCGCGGGAGGACTACCTCCGCGACGAGACGGTCCGGAAGCGCCGGGCCCTGGAGGAGATCGCCGCCCGCAAGCGTGGGCGCGAGGACGAGCACGGTGTCGTGGTCCTCGACAGCGACGACGATGACGACGCCCCCGGACCGTCCAACCCGCCGCGCCAACCTGGGGAGGGATGCAGCAGGGACGGCGGAGGCGTAGGTGGGGGCGGCGACGACGACGACGATCACGGCGGCGACGGCGATGACTACACGCGGTTCTACAGCCTCCTCGGCATGTAGAACCACGTGGGCGTGCGACGAGGCGGGCGGCGAGGGAGACGGCGGGGGTAGCCCGCGGTAGTTTCTTTCTTTTTTGTAAAATATGTTTAAGTTTGGACGAAATATGTTTAAGTTTAAGTTTGAACTCGCCGCTGTTTGTGTTAAAATTGAGTCATTTTGAACTTTTTTAACTACCCGTGGGCGCCGCGACTGGGGGGCAACACGCCCTCAGTGCGCGGTTTAGCGCCGGTGCGCCCCAGAGGGCGATTTTTTGCCCCTTCCGAGGGGCCAACGGCTGGAGATGCCCTAACGTCTAGCCACGCGCGTGGAGTAGAAAGCATCAAATGAGGATTGCAGAACACCTCTTCTAGACGTTCATTATGGGGTGCTGGTTGCATTTGGTACTAGCAAGCTCGATCGGCACAGCTCGCACACGAGCGTTGTGCCGCTGGTGTTCCGCGCCGACGTGCCTCTGCTGGTTGCGTTTGCAAAACACCATCGTTGCCAGTTTGATGCGCCTGATGACAGCCACTCGTCCTTTCCTCTCATAGCACATACCACTCGTCTTAGCGTCTTTGACGATGCCAACGCCACGGTCGCCGCGGCCGCCGAAGCATGACATCGTAGTATCACAGGAGAAGTCAGACCGCCGTCACAGCACACCGCCGTCATTGATGTAGCACTCGAAGCACGCCGTCGCAGCATCATCGAAGCAGCTGGACCGTCGTGGCAGCGTTGCTGTTGCAACATCATCGAAGCAGCTGGACCGTCGTGGCAGCGTTGCTATTGCAACATCATCAAAGCAGCCAAAAAAAAGCCAGGCCCTTGCTGCAGTGTTGCCGTGGTCGTCGAAGTACGGCGTCGCAGGATTGCCGCGATAGTTAGAAGCACGCCATCGCTGCATCATCGAAGCAGCCAAGCCTTCGTTGCAGTGTTGCTGCTGTCGTCGAAGCACGACATCGCGGGATTGCCGCGATCGTCACGCCGTCGCTGCAGCCATCGAAGCACGACATTACATCATCATCGAAGCAGCCGGCCTGCCGTTGTAGCATCGACGCGGCCGACGAAGCACACCATGACCGTCTGAAGCACGCTGGTCGACGTGGCCGTCAAACTATGTCGCCGCAACATCATCGAAGCAACCAGGCCTCCGCTGCTGTCGTCGAAGCACGACGTCGCAAGATTGCCGCAATTGTTCGAAGCACGCCGCCGCCGCCGTCGAAGCACGACATTACATCATCATCGAAGCAGCCGGGTCGCTGTTGCAGTATCGACGCGCCCGACTAAGCACACCATGACCATTTGAAGCACGCCGGTCGCCGTGGCCATCGAACTATGTCGTCGCAACATCATTGAAGCAGTCGAGCCATCGTCAGAACAACACTGCTCGCGGTCGTCTCGGCTTGCATCGCCTGTGGCCATGTAAGCAGCAGCCACTCGTCTTTGCAGAGCTCGTGTCGCTACAGCAACGGCAGTCGTCTGACTTCCAAAGATGCACCTTTGAAGAGCCCTCGAAGACCACTTTTGGTACCATGCCATTGCCACTACTAGTCGGCGACGTGTATGGCTGCAAGTTGCCATGCCTCAATGCAAGAAGTTGCCGTCTGACGGAATTCCGGCCGCCGTCATCTAGCTTTGCAGGTGGGGCATAAGTGCTTCAAGGCATTAGTGGAGGACGGGGATGCAAACGCGTGCATGCAACCGTGAGATGTGAAAAGAGAAGATGACTTGGAATTTCCATCAAAATATCTAACGTCTCCGGGGCCAATCGGGCGGCTGGCGAGGCGGCTGATCTGACTTACGCCTAGCAGTGGCCACTAAAACCTGCTGTTAGTTTTTTTTTTGAGGGGGGCCTGGTGTTAGTTGACGAGCGGACAAAAAGATCGGTCTAAATGGGTCCCTGGGTACCATAAGGTTGTGCCTAGCGTCGTATAGGAAATTCCGCCGAACGGATCGCTAGCCACGAGACGAGAAGCCGGATTGTTGCAGCAGGCGGAGTCCAAAGGTCCAAAGGATCGGAGTCCAATGCGGATTGCAGCTGGAGCACTCTTCGTCTCCGTCTCGTGTTCGTCCATGAATCCGGTTCTCACTATAACCCTCCTCCCAATAAATACAGTACGAGTCCTATAGCTAGCCAGGAGTACGCCAGTGTGAGATCACATAGGATCCACACCATGTCGCTCAAAGGCTATTACGAAGCCTCGTTGCGTCCGCCGGCCGAGGATGATGTGTTTACGGCGGCGGCGGCGGCGACAAAGTGGGACTGGGGGGAAGCCCTCCTGGACCGCGCCGCTTACATGGTCGACAAGGTAAACCACACCTCCGCCCGCTGTCGATTCAGGCGGGACGTCCTGGACGAGAGGGAGGTGGAAATGCGGGTCACCTTGTGCCTCGCCCCGCCGCCTCTCGTCTCCTATTTCTGCTGCCACGCCTACTACACCGACGACAAAGGAGAAGACAACCGATTGTTCATCAGCGAGCCGTCCATGTTTGCCATGGAGGGTGACCTTGCACTTATCACCCTCTGCCACGGGAAATTCCACCCCTCCGCCATCAACGGCAACAAGGGCTATTATGAATACTTGGTGTACCAGGCAGGGAAGGAGGAACTCACCCGGCTCCCGCACCCCGACCCCTGGATGTTGCCAAATGAGAGATCCCACTGCTTCAATTCCACTTCCATTGCTGTCGTGCCTTACAGCAGCAAAATTTCTCCCAAGGATGATGATGATGCCTACAGAATCGCGGCGCTTGGCAAGGACTTTTTCCACGACTCTGCTAATGGCCCGCACTACCTGTGCATCTACGACTCCAAGGCCGGGGCCTGGACCCGCAAGGCAGGTGCTATTCCACAGCCGCTGCCGCCG
This sequence comes from Triticum aestivum, assembly GCF_018294505.1. Taxonomy (NCBI): domain Eukaryota; kingdom Viridiplantae; phylum Streptophyta; class Magnoliopsida; order Poales; family Poaceae; genus Triticum; species Triticum aestivum. The sequence goes on from NC_057801.1 coordinate 126,979,539, forward strand.
CCATCCGACTTCATCTCCGACATGTCCATCACCATCGGCGGGAACAGCGGTGGCATCGTGGGCTGGGTCGACCTCTGGAGTGGCATGCTCCTCTCCGACGTGCTAGCCGACGACACCCCCTTCCACCAGTTCCGCTATGTCCCCCTTCCCGAGCCGAGGCAGCCGCCAAATCGCCTCCCTCTTGCCGTTGACATTGCAACCGCCTTTAGGGACATTGTCCTTGTCAAAGAGACTGGCATCATCAGGTTCGTCGACCTTCAGGTCCACGGCGAACCCGGCAACCCTTTCTCAGAAACCCCTAGTGGCTGGACGGTGGTCACATGGACAATGGAGGGGCTCCGTAGGGATTCGGTAACCCTGGGTGATATGCGTTTCAAGCTGGAGCATGAAGTCCATTCTTGTGATATTGAAAACTACGATTTGCCCAAATCTGTCTTTGTTTCCAACCCCATTCTCAGCTCCCACAAAGATGGCATATTGTACCTCAGGACCACTGTCAGCAGCAAAACCGACAGGAACTCGCGAGTTATCGCCGTTGACATCAAGAATAAGAAGCTGCTGAAGGTGGGTGAATTCGATATGCGAAGACCCAACACCTACAGGCGCACTACCATCTCCAGCTATCTCAAGCCCCCAGGTACCATGCCATCGCCTCCCCATTATTAATGATAAATATACTACGTCAATATGCCTTGCTAAATTCATTCGAGATGTAGACCATGACATGAATTGTTGTTTTATCATTTGAGGTCAATCTAGTGGCTATATAGACTTCAAAGTCGAAAGCTTACCTTGGTGACCATGACATTCTAGAACTATAAATTATTGTTCTAAACGCTTATCGCGCTGCTGGTTTTTGTTAGTTGTGATTTTAAAAGGTAAGGGGGCAAGGGTTTTTTTCTCACACCAAAAATATGTTCTTCTTTGTGCAGTTTCAAAGGAGAATATGAAACGAGGAGCTCCAGTGTCTGCGGGATCCTACTCACGCAAGAGGCCACAGCAGCAGCCTGCCATCACTAACCCAGCTGAAGGGGGAGAGGGTGATGCCGGGGATGCCATGGACTGGACTCACAGTAGTTGATTTGTTTGGGAATGAATGCCTTCGAGGTCCATACCATCATTATGGTTTCTTTGCTTTTCAACCCATGCCAACCCAACATCGGAGAAGTACCCAGGTGGAACGTGGAGAGAGTGTCTGCTTGTGCTTTCTTGTTAACTAGTCAGAATCTGAATTTTATTTATTGTAAGGTTCTAGAAGATTCTGTAGGAATGTATGATGCATGAGGTTGAGGCTGGAAGACGATTGTTAATCCCTCCGATCCAAAATAAGTGTATGTAGGTATTTAGAGCTTCTGCCTGTTTGCTCTACCAATTACTATTATTATTAAGTTCTAGTACAACCTGATGTCCACGGTTTGTAATCGCCTACTTGTGTTGAGTTTTTTTTATATATATAAGGTTATTATGATTGAGATGGTGGATGTTTCAGGTGCGTTTTCTCAGCTACATGAATGCCCTGGGCGTTGTTGTCAGAATTTGCGCGGAGTAAAAAGGATGATATAGACAATTTGTAGACGCATGATTAATAAGGAATATCATTTTCAAATAATTTTTAGTATCCTAAAGTTTTTTAGTCTAAACACACTTCTTTTTATTGATCAAAATTAAGGTTCATGAGAATACAGTTTATATCTGGTGGGTATATATGGCATCCTGCCGAAAGTCCTAAGTGTGTCTAGCAAGGCTATGTGCCTTTATGTTGGTCTCACGTCCTTCAAAGATGAAGGAACACTTGGTGAACTGGCTTGACATAGCTTGAATGTCCTTGATGATTGTAGCATATCACCCTCCTGTATGTCTGAGTATGTCATTGATCACTCCCAGAAAATCAGAGAAAATTGTCACATGTGATAAGGATGAATCCTGTGCGAGAGCCAACGCGTCACGGATTGCGAAGCCTTCAAGTGTGGCCGGGTCGGACACCCATACAGAAGCCCTCAAGTACTATCCCGTCCTGGTTTATTGGTCCCCATTGTATTCCGGGCTAAAATTTGACTGTAAATTTAACTAACAAAATATCCATGCATGTCATAAAAAATTGTATCATTGCAAACTATGTTCAAATACGAATTCAATAATATAATTTTTGTTGACATGCATTAACATTTTGTTAGTCAATTTTTTGGTCAAAATTCGGCACGGAATACAATGAGGATCAATAAACCAGGACGGAGGTAGTACTTACCAGTACAGTCCCTGCAAACAGCATTGGAAGTCCCGTCTCTGGAATTTATAGTTCCCAAAGTGAAACGCAAAAAATAAATAGCATTGCATCACTTTGTGTTGTCAAGGAAGTGGTTGAACTTAGGCACACCAGATGCATTGCATACTTAGCTTCGAATTGCATTGACAAGTTTTTGTGAGATTCTCTTCCAAAAATAAATAAAGCGCAATAAAGAATTAATGGCCAATCAATCAATCAAATTGAGAGGTGGCAGGAAATGTATTTGTTGACAAGTGTCATCCAGGACTGACATGTCCTAGGAGGACAAAAGGAAATTAGTTTAATTAATGCCATCAATTTATGGAAGCACACATGCACTATAGGAAAAAACATGTGTTTCTTGTGTTTCTTTGTAAGCCGAGTGTAGTTTATCGGTTACTCCGCTTATGATGGTGTAAGCCGAGTATTAGCGCCAAGACACACGGAAACGAAAGAGCCCTCGGCTTACTACGTCATGTGATGGCGAACGTCCGAAGTACACTTGGCTTATAAAAAAAACCATGCCACGTGGTTGTGCTCACCTCGCTTAACGGCTCCGTGATGGTGGTGGTCTGTATAAACCGAGTGCTGCCTACGTAGCTCACGGCATATATAAGACCCTTCTGGTAAATAAATTACAAAATGTTCCGTCTACTATAAACGTGGCCAGTAGCTAGTTGCCCGAACCATTTTTCCTGATTAGTTAGTTGCACTATTTGTTAGTAATAATGATGTTTTTTGTTTTTATGAAGAAGAATGATTGTAGACACTGATAATTTAGTCGGCAGCGAAAGGGATTTCTTGAATGAGAATGTTGATGATTCGTTGTTATCTCACTATGTTTGATGAAAGGTTGGTGAGTATGATTACTTCTGTAAAGACGTTGTCCATTTTTCTTGCATTTAAAGTCTCTTCATAAATCATTGTGTGTATTAAAGATATATTTCTAGTTAGTTTTTTATTCTTTTTGCCACCACTTTTCAGTTGTTTCGTCTAAAGGCAGGATTGTTCTAAACCAAATGCTTGTGTAAGTATCCAAAAAAATTCATGTAAACTGAGCTTCTAGTGATGTTTTGCAATTTATGTGTTTACTTAGAGTGAAGTGCACCCTAGGTCCTTGAACTATTTTGAAGGTGTCACATAGGTCCTCAAACTATGAAAAGTGTCATCCAGGTCCTTAAAAATCCTTGAAGTGCAATAAGTGTGTACGTATGTGACACCTCTAAAATAGTTCAAGGACCTACATGACACCTCTAAAATAGTTCGATGACTTGGATGAACGCATATTGCACTTTGAGGACCTGAATGACCCTTTTCATAATTCGAGGACCTACGTAACACCTCTAAAATAGTTCGAGGACCTTTGATGCACTTCACTCGTTTACTTATACCAACTTGCTTATTTTAGTATATATTGTAACTGCTATTTCTCTCCCATGAGAATTTGCTAATGCTAGTGCACTTGAGAAATTTACATGTTTTAGTTATATTAAGTAGTATGCAAGTGCTCCTAATCCACCCATTTAGCGTGCAATTGTCGCTATATAGCGCACCCGGGCTGCAACCCAATAGCCCTCTGCCCCACTCGCTCCCTTCGCTCGACTAGCTCGCTCGTTGCTCCATGTTTGATATTTTGATGGTGCAACTCAGCGTACGAAAACCCATAGATATGGCTCAAAAACCAGTAAAAATGGACAAATTATTATCAAATCTACATACTATTGTGAATTCACAAATATTATATATATATATATATATATATATATATATATTTAAATATGAACTTTAAATATGTTCATGAATTCAGAAAATATTCACAAATTGAAAAAGTTTATGAATTTAAAAATGTTCTTCAATTTGAAATTTCTATGAAAAAAATAAAAAATCATACATAAAACCTGTTGAAAAACGTGAAAATAAAAAATAGAGCACAACTAAATTGATTAAAACCAGAGAAAACCTGGTCTTCGTTTTTTTATTAGAACATTAAACAGGTGTGTGTTAGACGAATAAGCCGCGGCGGCCTGGGCGCGTCGTGCGTGTATGTGTGTAGTGTGTCTGGCCATAGTCTGGCCTAGTCCAGGCATGGTCCGACGTGCATGTAGTTGGCTAGCGGGTTGTTAGTGCGTGCATGGGTTAGCTGGTTAGTGGCCGGCGTGTGTGCGTGCGTTGGTCAGTTGGCGATGGAATCGGAGGGTGACAGCGTCAAGGGCTGTTGGGTGGCCGCGTTGTCTGCGTACGAGCGCGATGGGAGCGCGAGCCAGGAACGGCGTGGGGCACGGGGCGTGGGCGAGTGCGTGCGTACGAGCGCGCGTATAAAGCTTGGCCTCTGTGTATCGCTAGTAAGGAGCTGAGTACGTGCTCAGGAAAGAAAAGGACGCCGTTCGAGCGGCGGGTGACGTACGTGCGCCAGGAAAATACTTTTGTCTATGTCCTTCTTCCTTCCCCTTCATTCTTCTTCCTCTGGTGATCTAGTTCAGAGAGAGAGAAAGGTGCAGCGAGAGAGAGAGAGGTAGAGCTAGGGCATAGCCACGGCAACAACAATTGGTATCAGAGCTTCGGTACGGGCGATCATCGGCGACCATGGCGCTCGTCCCTCATGACGGAGGTGCGGGCGGACCGGCGTCGATGGCGATGCCGATGCTCATGGTGGACAACTACACCGTCTGGGCGATCAAGGCGCAGGCCATCCTCGACGTGGACACTGTGTGGGAGGTGGTGGCGCCGGGCGATACGGCGGTGAACGCGCGGAAGGACAAGACGGCGCGCGCGTTGCTTCTCGAAGCGCTGCAGGAGGACGTGTTGCTGCAAGTGTCGACGAAGCTCACCTCCAGGGAGGTATGGGACTCCTTGAAGGTGAGGTTCGTCGGCGCCGATCGGGTCCGCGCGGCGAGTCTAGCGACGCTGCGCAGCGAATTCGATCGCTTGAAGATGGCGGACGGCGAGGAGCTCGATGTGTATGGTGGGAGGCTCACAGCGATGGCGACGAGGTACGCCAACCTCGGGGAGACGCTGGGCGACGAGCCGCTCGTCAAGAAGCTGCTGGATACGGTGCTGAATCGACTCTTCCCTGTCGTCGCCGGCATCGAGCAGTTCCACGACGTGACGATGATGGCGTTCGACAAGGCGCTCGGGCGGCTGCGTGTGTTTGATGAGCGTGTTCGACGCCGTGGACAAGACGGCGGCGAGGGTGGCGGCGATCAGCTGATGCTCCTCATGGCGCAGTGGCGGGCGCGGGAGTGCCAGCAGGGAGGAGCGTGCGACGACGACGACGGACGGAGCGTGGCGTCGGGCTTCGGTGGCAACCGGCGCGGACGCTGCTACAAGTGCGACGAGCGCGGCCACTTCAAGCGGGACTGCCCGCTTCTGTGCAAGGCACCGGCGGCGGAGCGCGTGCTAATGGCGGATGCCGGCGTTGAAGACAGCGGACTCCTCTGAGCCACGGCTTAGAGGGTGAGTGTTAGACGAATAAGCCGCGGCGGCCTGGGCGCGTCATGCGTGTGTGTGTAGTGTGTCTGGCCATAGTCTGGCCTAGTCCAGGCATGGTCCGATGTGCATGTAGTTGGCTAGCGGGTTGTTAGTGCGTGCATGGGTTAGCTGGTTAGTGGCCGGCGTGTGTGCGTGCGTGCGTTGGTCAGTTGGTGATGAAACCGGAGGATGACCGCGACAAGGGCTATTGGGTGGCCGCGTCGTTTGCGTACGAGCGCGAGCCAGGAACGGCATGGGGTGCGGGTGTAGGACCTTGAGAAGAGGTGTCTAGAGGGGGAGGGATTAGACACTAAGTACCAAAGTTGCAGTTTTTAAATTTCCTTAAATTTAAGTGGAGTTTAGGCACAAGTTTAACATTCACAACACATATCAAGCAAGCATGCAAAGAGTATATGAGGAGCGGAAAGTAAAGCATGCAACTTGCAAGAAAGTAAAGGGAAGGGTTTGGAGGATTCAAACGCAATTGGAGACACAGATGTTTTTGGCGTGGTTCCGATAGGTGGTGCTATCGTACATCCACGTTGATGGAGACTTCAACCCACGATGGTTCCGATGCTTGGGTCTTCGTTGAACATCTTCTTCATCTTGTTCTTCTTCTTGGCCTTCTTCATTGTTGGCGTTGTTGTTCTCTTGTCGTGGTGGAGAAGGAGGTTGTTGACGTTCACCTTGATGCACTTCCTCGTTTTCTTCATCTTGGTGTGTCCCACTTGTGGATGCTTCCGTATCTACTCTCGGTTCACCTTGTCGTGAAGTAGAAGCTTCCACTTGGACATACGAGGTACTCTTCTTCACCTCCGTTGGACGGACCTTGCCAATAGACAAGTCTTGGATTGCTTCCGAAGGATCTTTGTCTCCTACATCAATTGGCAATTGCTCTACTTGCGAGCCGTTAGATTCATCAAACTTCACATCTACCGTCTCTTCAACCTTTTGGGTGAAATTGTTGTAGACACGGTAAGTGTGAGAGTTTGAGACATAACCTAGTAGGAAGCCTAAATGAGACATAGGAACAAATTTAGAACGACGATGCTTATCAAGAATGTAGCACTTTGAGCCGAATACTCGAAAGTATCCAACTTGGGGTTTGTTACCGGTGAGGAGCTCGTATGCCGTCTTGCCGAGTAGCTTGTGAAGATACAAGCAATTCGTTGCATGACAAGCTGTCTCAACCGCTTCTGTCCAAAAGTGCTTCGGCGTCTTGTACTCATCAAGCATCGTTCTCGCCATTTCGATGAGCGTCCGGTTCTTCCTCTCAACAAGTCCATTTTGTTGAGGTGTGTACGTAGCCGAGAACTCGTGTGAAATCCCTTCTTTGTCAAGAAAGGTGTCCACATTTGCGTTCTTGAACTCCGTTCCGTTGTCACTGCAAACCTTCTTGATCTTCACTTCAAATTGATTTTGGGCCTTCCTAGCGAAGTTTTTGAAGATCTTTTGGACCTGCGATTTATCATCGAGAAAGAACACCCACGTAAATCTGGAAAAATCATCAACTATAACTAGACCAAAAGAATTTCCACCGAGACTCTTGTAGGAGTTGGGACCAAAGAGATCCATATGAAGTAGCTCAAGTGGCCTCTTTGTGGTCATGATGTTCTTCACGGGATGCCTTCCTCCAACCTGTTTACCTGCTTGACAAGCACTGCAAAGTCTATCCTTATCAAAAATGACATCATTAACTCCAAGGATATGATTTCCCTTAATAAGCTTGTCAAGGTTTCTCATGCCAACGTGACCTAGTCGTCTATGCCATAACCAACCTTTTGAGGATTTCGCAATGAAGCAAGTTTTAGGTTGAGCCTTTTTAGTGAAATCAACAATGTATAGATCACCTCTACGTATACCGGTAAAGACCATTTTATGATTGTCTCGACGAAACACTTGGCAATCTACTTCAGTAAATAGAACATTGAACCCGAAATCAGCAAGTCTAGATACTGAAAGTAAGTTTTATCCAAGAGATTCAACGAGCATAACATTTTGTATGGAGCTATCATGTGAAATGGCCACCTTACCGAGGCCAACCACCTTACCTTTGAGTTGTCACCGAAAGTGACATACTATCCAGGACTATCATTATCAGCAAGCTCACGAAACATGTCTTTATCTCCGGTCATGTGATCGGTACATCCACTATCAAGAACCCATTCCTTTCCTCCTGACATATATCCCCGAAGATTTGCCATAGGACCAAAGTGTCTCATTGCATCATCAAGATCGAAGTCACTATCATCATCCTCATCATAGTATCCATGTTCAACATCGTCATACGGTGGATCAAATCCTAGAGAGGGTGATTCGTTACAGTGAGTTTGACAATGATCTTGTCTATGAATTTTTATAGCTTCGGAAATAATATCACTAATAATACCAACATTTCCTTTGGCACGCATAAGGTTTGTAAGCTCAAATAGACGATCACCAAACATAGGATCACTAGTATTCATTTTACTCAAAGCAATAGACTTATGGAGGAATTTCATCAAGATTTTTCAAGGAATAATCTGGAAATCGTTCCTCAAGAAATTTCCATATAGTATAGGCACACTTAAAAGTAGGCAAACATCCAATCAAGTTTCTAGGCAATCCTCTAATGATAAGTTCGGCAGTTTTAAGATTCCTAACCATGTCAATTGACTCATCATGGGTAGGATGCATAGGATTAACATAAGGTGCACAAGGGCTAGAAATGTACTTGTTCAAATGATATTGATTGAAAATTACAAGCATATCATTTTTCCACTCATGAAAATACTCTCCATAAAGAATAGGCACTCTATGTCTAAGACTCCTCAAAGTAGACTCATCCATCTTCCTCCAATGGTGATTAAACCAAGGCAATGGAGACCAATGCTCTGATACCACTTGTAGGACCTTGAGAAGAGGTGTGTAGAGGGGGGGATTAGACACTAAGTACCAAAGTTGCAGTTTTTAAATTTCCTTAAGTTTAAGTGGAGTTTAGGCATAAGTTTAACATTCACAACACATATCAAGCAAGCATGCAAAGAGTATATGAGCAGCGGAAAGTAAAGCATGCAACCTGCAAGAAAGTAAAGGGAAGTGTTTGGAGGATTCAAACGCAATTGGAGACACGGATGTTTTTGGCGTGGTTCCGATAGGTGGTGCTATCGTACATCCACGTTGATGGAGACTTCAACCCACGAAGGGTAACGATAGGTGGGGCCGAGTTTGACTTTAGGTTTAGGACATATGTGTGGAAGTGGGAAAGTAGTTGAGGGTATTTGGAGCATATCACTAAGCACTTGAAGCAAGAGGCTCATTAAGCAACACCTCATCCCTCCTTGATAGTATTGGCTTTTCCTATAGACTCAATGTGATCTTGGATCACTAAAATGTAAAATGAAGAGTCTTGAGCTTGAAGCTTGAGCCAATCCTTTGTCCTTAGCATCTTGAAGGAGTTCCACATCCTTTAGTCCATGCCACTCCATTGTTGAACTTATCTGAAACATACTAGATAAAAGTGTTAGTCCAACAAGAGATATGTTGACATTAATTACCAAAACCACCTAGGGAGCACTTGTGCTTTCAATCTCCCCCTTTTTGGTAATTGATGACAACATACATCAAAGGTTTAGATGAAGATATAAAGAACAACAAGTAAAGCTTTGGAAAGACATGTAACAAGCATAGGCTCCCCCTACATGTATGCAATCATGTGAATATGAAATATAGAAGCATGTGATAGCATAACCATGATAGAGTAGGCAATGTGTTACATGTATCTTGGCCATATGCATCAGAGCAAAAAGTATTAAAGGAAATACCTTCATGCCCATGAGTCCTTCTTGCAAACAGTATGTACATCAGCAAGAATTCCTCATACACATGATTGTGATGCATATACTTACCTTGTAGTCTTGAATTGGCTTAGGATGGAATGAACCTGTGTAAACAAGGTTAGATAACACAGATACATCTACTAGCCAGAGCAAACAGAAGAAACCACAAGAATACCAAGACTGGGATGACATGTAGAGAGTGAGTACTAAGTACCACATTTGATTAGACATGTCCCCAAGAGTAAAGATATGCACTGAATTTTATTGATTTCTTTCCCACAGATGTCTTGCTCCCCCTGAATCTAGCATATGATACTGGGAGAAGATAGGGAATAGAAAATCAGAGCTGAAAGATATAAATGAATAGAGCTAATGCAAACTAATGCAAATAAGCACATATGAACATGTCTTTCCCCTCAAGAAGACATGTGGCATCTCTCCTCTTGAACACCAAGCATCTGAGATCCTTGAGAAATACATTCTGCTAGTATTCTCTCCCCCTGGAGATCTCTCTCTCCCTGAAGGATCTCTCTCCCCCTGAGAAGGTGATACTCTCTCTCTGATGTGATCTCTCTCTCTAAATGATAAGCTTTGATGTGAACTCTCTCCTCCTCCTTTGACATCAATTTCCAAGAAGGGCTTGATAAAGATGTAATCTCTCTCTCCCCCTCTGGAATTTGTTGTGAATGGGTTTGATCCTTGAGTCACAACATAAAGCATTGATTAAAATGTGATGCTTGTAGAGGACAAGATTCATTGAGTGGAGCTAGATCAAAAGAAACACAGAATAAGTGGCAAACTGTTTTTCCTGTTGTGAAATCGGTGGCACCGAGTGGTATGCTTCGGTTGCACCAAAAGGATTCGGTTGGACCGAAAACAACAAATCGGTGAAACCGAGTTCATCGCAGAGAAAACACTTGTCACCTCAGCTCACTAGACTAATAAGATCTCACAAAGATTTGCAAGGAATTTACTGAAAGATGCGCAAGGAATTTGATGCAGAAAATGCAGAGCAAACAGAAAGAAATCTAGATGAAGTTTTTTTTGAAAGGGGAAACAAATATGCATGAGACGAATGCAAAAACATAGAAAGGAACATAAGAGAACTTCATCTAGAGATGGTCGGCGACAAAGTCACCTATTTTAGAGTATATTGACTTAGGAGTCAAGTGAGATCACTTGATCATAGGTCATACTCATCATTTAAGCTCAAAATGGGGTTGCCATTTTTCATTTAAGCATCTTCATGTATTCACATCTTGTTTAGTTGCTTTAACTCATGACTTGGAGTAAAGCTTCTCTAAGATGGAATAACATACCTTGGTTGGTGGTGTTGTCCATGTAGTTGAACTTGTGTGGGTTGCTCAAGGTTGATGTAGCTCATCAAGAATTTGGAGCACCACTTGGAATTTGAGTCTATCTACCTACATGGGTTAGTTCGTGCAAGGAAGAGCACTTGTGTATCCAAAAGTGACAATCATGAAGCTCAACATAGAATTTGTCAAAGGATATGTTTGAATGGTTTTTTGTGCTTCCTTGTCTTCAACCACCTTGTGTAGAGACTTGGTGATGTAGAGATTGCTCAAGATATGAGTAGGTTACAACCTCATGGAATTTGATTCAACCAAGTACCTACATGGGTTAGATAACATGCAATATACAAATATATCCAAGACAGAAGATTTTCATCATAAGAGAAATATCAAGGATTAGTCATAAGCTCATGTCTTGCATGTATCCAATGGAGTTTCTACTCCAAGTTTGAAGCATCAATGATGTTCAATTCTCCTCTTAACCTGCAAAACACTTTCTCATCAAGAGGTTTAGTGAATATATCCACTAATTGCTTTTCGGTGCGAACATGCTTAAGATCAATGTCACCCTTAGCAACATGATCTCGAATGAAATGATGACGAACTTCAATATGCTTAGTTCGAGAATGTTGCATAGGATTATGACCAATTTTGATAGCACTTTCATTGTCACAAAGCAATGGAACATGTTTCACATATATCCCATAATCTTTAAGAGTTTGGGTCATCCAAAGCAATTGAGCACAACATGAACTAGCGGCAATGTATTCCGCTTCGGCAGTGGATAAGGATACCGAGTTTTGTTTCTTGGAGGACCAAGACACAAGAGATCTACCAAGAAATTGACAAGTACCCGAAGTGGACTTTCTATCAACCTTGTCTCCGGCATAGTCCGAGTCGGAGTAGCCAACAAGATCGAAAGAGGCCCTCTTAGGATACCAAATGCCAAAATTTGGTGTATGGATTAAGTATCTCACTATCCTTTTCATGGCCTTAAGATGACATTCTTTAGGAGCACCTTGATATCGTGCACACATGCACACACTTAGCATAATATTGGGACGTGAAGCACATAGATATAACAATGAACCAATCATAGAGCGATAAACCTTTTGATCAACCGGTTCATCATCTTTGGTTAAGTCAAGATGTCCACTAGTAGGCATGGGTGTAGTCATACCTTTGCATTCTTGCATATTGAACTTCTTGAATAAGTGCTTGGTGTACTTAGTTTGAGAAACAAAAGTACCTTCCTTAGTTTGCTTGATTTGCAAACCAAGAAAGAATTTGAGTTCACTCATCATAGACATCTCAAACTTCTCCGACATTAGCTTCCCAAACTTTTCACTAGAATGAGGGTTAGTTGAACCAAATATAATATCATCAACATAGATTTGGCACACAAAGAGTTCTCCATTAACCCTTTTAGTAAAAAGTGTTGAATCAATTTTCCCAATTTCAAAGCCTTTTTAAATAAGGAACTTGGTCAAGCATTTATACCACGCTCTAGGAGCTTGTTTAAGACCATAAAGAGCTTTGTGAAGTTTGTAAACATGATTGGGTTTCTTAGGATTGACAAAGCCGGGAGGTTGCTTAACATAAACTTCCTCCTCCATTTCACCATTTAGAAAAGCACTTTTAATGTCCATTTGGTACAAGGTGATATCATGATGATTAGCATAGGCAAGTAAGATGCGAATGGACTCAAGTCTAGCAACAGGGGCGTAGGTCTCACCATAGTCCATACCTTCGACTTGTGTGTAGCCTTGGGCGACGAGATGTGCTTTGTTGCGAACTACTTGTCCATCTTCATCTAGCTTGTTGCGAAACACCCATTTGGTACCGATGATGTTGTGGTTGTTGTCGGGCTTCTCAACCAGTGTCCAAACTTGGTTCCTCTCAAAGTTGTGTAGCTCTTCATGCATAGCATTTATCCAATCCGGATCTTCCAGTGCTTCTTCAACCTTCATAGGTTCAATTCTAGAGATGAAAGAATAGTTTTCACAAAAGTTAGCTAAACGAGTTTTAGATCGAGTGATTCTCCCAGTTTGAATGTCATTGTAGATTTGCTCGACGGGATGATCTTTAGCAATTCTTGCTCGAACTCGTGAAAGCTTTTGCTTGGGTCTTCGTTGAACATCTTCTTCATCTTGTTCTTCTTCTTGGCCTTCTTCATTGTTGGCGTTGTCGTTCTCTTGTCGTGGTGGAGAAGGAGGTTGTTGACGTTCATCTTGATGCACTTCCTCGTTTTCTTCATCTTGGTGTGTCCCACTTGTGGATGCTTCCGTATCAACTCTTGGTTCACCTTGTCGTGAAGTAGAAGCTTCCACTTGGACGGACGAGGTACTCTCCTTCACCTCCGTTGGACGGACCTTGCCAATAGACAAGTCTTGGATTGCTTCCGAAGGATCTTTGTCTCCTACATCAATTGGCAATTGCTCTACTTGCGAGCCGTTAGATTCATCAAACTTCACATCTACCGTCTCTTCAACCTTTCGGGTGAAATTGTTGTAGACACGGTAAGTGTGAGAGTTTGAGCCATAACCTAGTAGGAAACCTTCATGAGACTTAGGAGCAAATTTAGAACGACGATGCTTATCAAGAATGTAGCACTTTGAGCCGAATACTCGAAAGTATCCAACTTGGGGTTTGTTACCGGTGAGGAGCTCGTATGCCGTCTTGCCGAGTAGCTTGTGAAGATACAAGCGATTTGTTGCATGACAAGCTGTCTCAACCGCTTCTGCCCAAAAGTGCTTCGGCGTCTTGTACTCATCAAGCATCGTTCTCGCCATTTCGATGAGCGTCCGGTTCTTCCTCTCAACAACTCCATTTTGTTGAGGTGTGTACGTAGCCGAGAACTCGTGTGAAATCCCTTCTTCGTCAAGAAAGGTGTCCACATTTGCGTTCTTGAACTCCGTTCCGTTGTCGCTGCGAACCTTCTTGATCTTCACTTCAAATTGATTTTGGGCCTTCCTAGCGAAGTTTTTGAAGATCTTTTGGACCTGCGATTTATCATCGAGAAAGAACACCCACGTAAATCTGGAAAAATCATCAACTATAACTAGACCAAAAGAATTTCCACCGAGACTCTTGTAAGAGTTGGGACCAAAGAGATCCATATGAAGCAGCTCGAGTGGCCTCTTTGTGGTCATGATGTTCTTCACGGGATGCCTTCCTCCAACCTGTTTACCTGCTTGACAAGCACTGCAAAGTCTATCCTTATCAAATATGACATCATTAACTCCAAGGATATGATTTCCCTTAATAAGCTTGTCAAGGTTCCGCATACCAACGTGACCTAATCGTCTATGCCATAACCAACCTTTTGAGGATTTAGCAATGAAGCAAGTTTTAGGTTGAGCCTTTTTAGTGAAATCAACAATGTATAGATCACCTCTACGTATACCGGTAAAGACCATTTTATGATTGTCTCGACGAAACACTTGGCAATCTACTTCAGTAAATAGGACATTGAAACCGAAATCAGCAAGTCTAGATACTGAAAGTAAGTTGTATCCAAGAGATTCAACGAGCATGACATTTTGTATGGAGCTATCATGTGATATGGCCACCTTACCGAGGCCAACCACCTTACCCTTTGAGTTGTCACCGAAAGTGACATACTTTCGAGGACTATCATTATCAGCAAGCTCATGAAACATGTCTTTATCTCCGGTCATGTGATCGGTACATCCACTATCAAGAACCCATTCCTTTCCTCCTGACATATATCCCCGAAGATTTGCCATAAGACCAAAGTGTCTCATTGCATCATCAAGATCGAAGTCACTATCATCATCCTCATCATAGTATCCATGTTCAACATCGTCATGTGGTGGATCAAATCCTAGAGAGGGTGATTCGTTAGAGTGAGTTTGACAATGATCTTGTCTATGAATTTTTATAGCTTCGGAAATAATATCACTAATAATACCAACATTTCCTTTGGCACGCATAAGGTTTGTAAGCTCAAATAGACGATCACCAAACATAGGATCACTAGTATTCATTTTACTCAAAGCAATAGACTTATGGAGAATTTCATCAAGATTTTTCAAGAATAATCTGGAAATCGTTCCTCAAGAAATTTCCATATAGTATAGGCACACTTAAAAGTAGGCAAACATCCAATCAAGTTTCTAGGCAATCCTCTAATGATAAGTTCGGCAGTTCTAAGATTCCTAAGCATGTCAATTGACTCATCATGGGTAGGATGCATAGGATTAACATAAGGTGCACAAGGGCTAGCAGTGTACTTATTCAAATGATATTGATTGAAAATTACAAGCATCTCATTTTTCCACTCATGAAAATACTCTCCATCAAGAATAGGCACTCTATGTCTAAGACTCCCCAAAGTAGACTCATCCATCTTCCTCCAATGGTGATTAAACCAAGGCAATGGAGACCAATGCTCTGATACCACTTGTAGGACCTTGAGAAGAGGTGTCTAGAGGGGGGTGATTAGACACTAAGTACCAAAGTTGCAGTTTTTAACCTTTCTTAAAGTTTAAGTGGAGTTTAGGCACAAGTTTAACATTCACAACACATATCAAGCAAGCATGCAAAGAGTATATGAGCAGCGGAAAGTAAAGCATGCAACTTGCAAGAATGTAAAGGGAAGGGTTTGGAGGATTCAAACGCAATTGGAGACACGGATGTTTTTGGCGTGGTTCCGATAGGTGGTGCTATCGTACATCCACGTTGATGGAGACTTCAACCCACGAAGGGTAACGGTTGCGCGAGTCCACGGAGGGCTCCACCCACGAAGGGTCCACGAAGAAGCAACCTTGTCTATCCCACCATGGCCGTCGCCCACGAAGGACTTGCCTCACTAGCGGTAGATCTTCACGAAGTAGGCGATCTCCTTGCCCTTACAAACTCCTTGGTTCAACTCCACAATCTTGTCGGAGGCTCCCAAGTGACACCTAGCCAATCTTGGAGACACCACTCTCCAAGAAGTAACAAATGGTGCGTTGATGATGAACTCCTTGCTCTTGTGCTTCAAATGATAGTCTCCCCAACACTCAACTCTCTCTCATAGGATTTGGATCTGGTGGAAAGAGGGTTTGAGTGGAAAGCAACTTGGGAAGGCTAGAGATCAAGATTCATATGGTAGGAATGGAATATCTTGGCCTCAACACATGAGTAGGTGGTTCTCTCTCAAAAATGGTAAGTTGGAAGTGTAGGTTTAGTCTGATGGCTCTCTCCACGAATGAAGAGGAGGTGGAGGGGTATATATATCCTCCACACAAAATCTAACCATTACACACAATTTACCAAACTCGTTGGGACCGAATCAACAAACTCGGTCGGACCGATTTAGTAAATCTAGTGACCGTTAGGATTTTCGGTGGGACCAAAATGCAACTCGATAGGACCGATATGGTTAGGGTTAGGGCATAACGTAATCTCGGTGAGACCGATTACACAAACTCGGTGAGACCGATTTTGGTAATTAGCTAACCAGAGAGTTGGTCAGGAAAACTCGGTTGGACTGATTACTCAAACTCGGTGGGACCGATTTTGGTAATGAGTCAACCAGGAAGTTTGCATTGTAATCTCGGTAGTACCGATTGCTCAAACTCGATGAGGCCGATTTGATAATGGAAATACACAGAGAGATTACAATCCCATCTCGGTGAGACCGAGATCCCTATCGGCGAGACCGATTTGCCTAGGGTTTGTGGCAGTGGCTAAGACATCCAAACTCGGTGGTGCCGGATAGAAAGAATCGGTGGGGCCGAGTTTGACTTTAGGTTTAGGACATATGTGTGGAAGTGTGAAAGTAGTTGAGGGTATTTGGAGCATATCACTAAGCACTTGAAGGAAGAGGCTCATTAAGCAACACCTCATCCCTCCTTGATAGTATTGGCTTTTCCTATAGACTCAATGTGATCTTGGATCACTAAAATGTAAAATGAAGAGTCTTGAGCTTGAAGCTTGAGCCAATCCTTTGTCCTTAGCATCTTGAAGGAGTTCCACATCCTTTAGTCCATGCCACTCCATTGTTAAACTTATCTGAAGCATACTAGATAAAAGTGTTAGTCCAACAAGAGATATGTTGAAATTAATTACCAAAACCACCTAGGGAGCACTTGTGCTTTCAGCGGGCCGTGGGCAAGTGCGTGCGTACGAGCTCGCGAATAAAGCTTGGCCTCTGTGTATCGCTAGTAAGGAGCTGAGTACGTGCTCAGGAAAGAAAAGGATGCCGTTCGAGCGGCGGGTGGCGTATGTGCGCCAGGAAAATACTTGTGTGTCTGTTCTTCTTCCTTCCCCTTCCTTCTTCTTCCTCTGGTGATCTAGTTCAGAGAGAGAGAAAGGTGCAGCGAGAGAGAGAGAGAGAGAGAGTTATAGCTAGGGCATAGCCACGGCAGCAACAATTGGTATTAGAGCTTCAGTTCGGGTGATCACCGGCGACCATGGCGCTCGTCCCTCATGGCGGAGGTGCGGGCGGATCAACGTCGATGGTGATGCCAATGCTCACGGTGGACAACTACACCGTCTAGGCGATCAAGGCACAGGCCATCCTCGACGTGCACACTGTGTGGGAGGCGGTGGCGTCGGGCGATGCATCAATGAACGCGCGGAAGGGCAAGACGGCGCGCGCGTTGTTGCTCGGAGCGCTGCCGGAGGACGTGTTGCTGCAGGTGTCGATGAGGCTCACCACCAGGAAGGTATGGGACTCCTTGAAGGTGAGGTTCGTCGGTGCTGATCGGGTCCGCGCGGCGAGGCCGGTGATGTTGCGCGGCGAATTCGACCGCCTGAAGATGGTGGACGACGAGGAGCTCGACGTGTATGGCAGGAGGCTCGCGGCGATGGCGGCGAGGTATGCTAACCTCGGGGAGACGCTGGGCGACGGGCCGCTCGTCAAGAAGCTACTGGATACGGTGCAGGATCGACTTTTCCCCGTCGTCGCCGGCATCGAGCAGTTCCATGAAGTGACGACGATGGCGTTCGACGAGGCGCTCGGGCGGCTGCGCGCGTTTGATGAGCGGTTTCGGTGCCATGGACAAGACGGCGGCGAGCGTGGCGGCAATCAGCTGATGCTCACCATCATGCAGTGGCGGGCGCGGGAGCGGCAGCAGGAAGGAGCACGCGACGATGATGACGGGCGGAGCGTGGCGTCGGGCTTCGGCAACAAACGGCGCAGACGCTGCTACAAGTGCGGCGAGCGCGGCCACTTCAAGCAGGATTGCCCGCTGCTGCGCAAGGCACCGGCGGCGGAGCACGCACTAATGGCGGACGCCGGTGTTGAAGATGGTGGACTCCTCTGAGCCACGGCTTAGGAGGTGAATGTTAGACGAATAAGCCGCGGCGGCCTGGGTACGTCGTGCGTGTGTGTGTGTAGTGTGTCTGGCCATAGTCTGGCCTAGTCCAGGCATGGTCCATCGTGCATGCAGTTGGCTAGCGGGTTGTTACTGCGTGCATGGGTTAGCTGGTTAGTGGCCGACGTGTGCGCGTGCGTGCATTGGTTAGTTGGTGATGGAACCGGAGGGTGGCCGCATCGAGGGCTGTTGGGTGGCCGCGTCGTCTGCGTACGAGCGCGATTGGAGCGCGAGCCAGGAACGACGTGGGGCGCGGGGCGTGGGCGAGTGTGTGCGTACGAGCGCGCTTATAGAGCTTGGCCTCTATGTATCGCTAGTAAGGAGCTGAGTACGTGCTCACGAAAGAAAAGGATGCCGTTCGAGCGGCGGGTGGCATATGAGCACCAAGAAAATACTTGTGTCTCTATCCTTCTTCCTTCCCCTTCCTTCTTCTTCCTCTGGTGATCTAGTTCAGAGAGAGAGAAATGAAGTAAATATGCCCTAGAGGCAATAATAAAGTTATTATTTATTTCCTTATTTCATGATAAATGTTTATTATTCATGCTAGAATTGTATTAACCGAAAACATAATACATGTGTGAGTACATAGGCAAACATAGTGTCACTAGTATGCCTCTACTTGACTAGCTCGTTGATCAAAGATGGTTGAGTTTCCTAGCCATAGACATGAGTTGTCATTTGATTAACGGGATCACATCATTAGGAGAATGATGTGATTGACTTGACCCATTATGTTAGCTTAGCACTTGATGGTTTAGTATGTTGCTATTGCTTTCTTCATGACTTATACATGTTCCTATGACTATGAGATTATGCAACTCCCGTTTACCGGAGGAACACTTTATGTGCTACCAAACGTCACAACGTAACTGGGTGATTATAAAGGAGCTCTACAGGTGTCTCCGAAGGTACTTGTTTAGTTGGCGTATTTCGAGATTAGGATTTGTCACTCTGATTGTCACAGAGGTATCTCTGGGCCCTCTCGGTAATACTCATCACTATAAGCCTTGCAAGCATTGTGACTAATAAGTTAGTTGCGGGATGAAGTATTACGGAACGAGTAAAGAGACTTGCCGGTAACGAGATTGAACTAGGTATTGAGATACCGAAGATCGAATCTCGGACAAGTAACATACCGATGACAAAGGGAACAACGTATGTTGTTATGCGGTTTGACCGATAGAGATCTTCGTAGAATATGTGGGAGCCAATATGGGCATCCAGGTCCCACTATTAGTTATTGACCGGAAACGTGTCTTGGTCATGTCTACATAGTTCTCGAACCCATAGGGTCCGCACGCTTAACGTTTTGTTGACAATATAGTATTATATGAGTTATGTATGTTGGTAACCGAATGTTGTTCGGAGTCTCGTATGAGATCATGGACATGATGAGGAACTCCGGAATGGTCTGGAGATAAAGTTTGATATATGGGATAATAGTGTTTGATCTCCGGAAGGGTTCCGGAATTCACCGGAAGGGGTTCTGGATGTTTCCCGAAATGTTTGGGTACGAGAACACGTTATTTGGGCCAAAGGGGAAAGCCCACAAGATTTTTGGAAAGCGCAAAAGGAAGTTTTGCAGAGTCCAGGTGCCAGACGCCAGGGTCCCTGGCGTCTGGGTCCAGACGCCGGGAACCCTGGCGTCTGGCCCTGGAGTCCGATAAGGACTCTTGCCTTTCAGGTGAAACCGACTTTGTGGAGGATTTTACTACAAGTTTCGACCCCAAGGCTCAACATATAAATAGAGGGGTAGGGCTAGCACCAAAGAAACATCAAGAAATACCAAGCCGTGTGCCGGCAACCCCGTCCCCTCTAGTTTATCCTCCGTCATAGTTTCCGTAGTGCTTAGGCGAAGCCCTGCGGAGATTGTTCTTCACCAACACCGTCACCACACCGTCGTGCTGCCGGAACTCATCTACTACTTCGCCCGTCTTGCCGGATCGAGAAGGCAAGGACGTCATCGAGCTAAACATGTGCAGAACTTGGAGGTGCCGTGCTTCGTTACTTGGATCGGTCGGATCGTGAAGACGTACGACTACATCAACCGCATTGATAAACGCTTCCGCTTGGCGGTCTTCAAGGGTATGAAGATACACTCCCCCTCTCGTTGATATGCATCACCATGATCTTGCGTGTGCGTAGGAAATTTTTGAAATTACTACGTTCCCCAACAGTGGCATCAGAGCCAGGTTTTATGTGTAGATGTCATATGCACGAGTAGAACACAAGTGATTTGTGCGCGATATAAGTCATACTGCTTACCAGCATGTCATACTTTGGTTTAGCGGCATTGTGAGATGAAGCGGCCAGGACTGACATTACGATTACGCTTATGCGAGACTAGTTTTACCGCCGTGCTTTGCACACAGGTGACTAGCGGGTGTCAGTTTCTCCAACTTTAGTTGAACTGAGTGTGGCTACTCCCGGTACTTGCGAAGGTTAAAACAACACTAACTTGACAAACTATCGTTGTGGTTTTGATGCGTAGGTAAGAACGGTTCTTGCTCAGCCCGTAGAAGCCACGCAAAATTTGCAACAACAAAGTAGAGGACGTCTAACTTGTTTTTGCAGGGCATGTTGTGATGTGATATGGTCAAGACGTGATGCTATATTTTATTGTATGAGATGATCATGTTTTGTAGCGAAGTTATCGGCAACTGGCAAGAGCCATATGGTTGTCGCTTTATTGTATGAAATGCAAACGCCCTGTAATTGCTTTACTTTATCACTAAGCGGTAGCGATAGTCGTAGAAGCAATAGATGGTGTAACGACAATGATGCTACGATGGAGATCAAGGTGTCGCGCCGGTGACGATGGTGATCACGACGGTGCTTCGGAGATGGAGATCAAAAGCACAAGATGATGATGGCCATATCATATCACTTATATTGATTGCATGTGATGTTTATCCTTTATGCATCTTATCTTGCTTTGATTGAAGGTAGCATTTTAAGATGACCTCTCACTAATTATCAAGAAGTGTTCTCCCTGAGTATGCACCGTTGCGAAAGTTCTTCGTGCTGAGACACCACGTGATGATCGGGTGTGATAGGCTCTACGTTCAAATACAACGGGTGCAAAACAGTTGCACACGCGGAATACTCAGGTTAAACTTGACGAGCCTAGTATATACAGATATGGCCTCGGAATACGGAGACCGAAAGGTCGAGCGTGAATCATATAGTAGATATGATCAACATAGTGATGTTCACCATTGAAAACAACACCATCTCACGTGATGATCGGACATGGTTTAGTTGATTTGGATCACGTGATCACTTAGATGACTAGAGAGATGTCTGTCTAAGTGGGAGTTCTTAAGTAATATGATTAATTGAACTTAAATTTATCATGAACTTAGTCCTGGTAGTATTTTGCAAATTATGTTGTAGATCAATAGCTTGCATTCTTGCTTTCATATATTTTGATATGTTCCTACAGAAAATTGTGTTGAAAGATGTTAGTAGCAATGATGCGGATTGGATCCGTGATCTGAGGATTATCCTCATTGCTGCACAGAAGAATTATGTCCTTAAGGCACCGCTAGGTGACAGACCTATTGCAGGAGCAGATGCAGACATTATGAACGTTTGGCTAGCTCAATATGATGACTACTTGATAGTTTAGTGCACCATGCTTAACGGCTTAGAATCGGGACTTCAAAGACGTTTTGAACGTCATGGACCATATGAGATGTTCGAGGAGTTGAAGTTAATATTTCAAGCAAATACCCGAGTTGAGAGATATGAAGTCTCCAACAAGTTCTATGGCTAAAATATGGAGGAGAATCGCTCAACTTGTGAGCATGTGCTCAGATTGTTTGGGTACTACGATCGCTTGAATCAAGTGGGAGTTAATCTTCTAGATAAGATAGTGATTGACAAAGTTCTCTAGTCACCATCACCAAGTTAGTAGAACTTTGTGATGAACTATCGTATGCAAGGGATGACGAAAACGATTCCCGAGCTCTTCGTGATGTTGAAATCGATGAAGGTAGAAATCAAGAAAGAGCATCAAGTGTTGATGATTGACAAGACCACTAGTTTCAAGAAAAGGGCAAAGGGAAAGAAAGGGAACTTCAATTAGAATGGCAAGAAAGTTGTCACTCCTGCGAAGAAGCCCAAAGCTGAACCAAAGCCTGAAACTGAGTGCTTACACTGCAAAGGAAATGGTCACTGGAAACGAAAATAGCCTGAATATTTGGTGGATAAGAAGGATGGCAGAGTGAACAAGGGTATATTTGATATACAAGTTATTGATGTGTACCTTACTAGTGTTTACAGTAGCCTCTGAGTATTTGATACTTGTTCGGTTGCTAAAAATTAGTGACTCGAAACAGGAGTTACAGAATAAACAGAGACTAGGTAAGGGTGAAGTGACGATGTGTGTTGGAAGTAGTTCCAAGATTGATATGATCATCATCGCACACTCCCTATACTTTCGGGATTAGTGTTGAACCTAAATAAGTGTTATTTGGTGTTTGCATTGAGCATGAATATGATTTGATCATGTTTATTGCAATACGGTTATTCATTTAAAGTCAGAGAATAATTGTTGTTCTGTTTACATGAATAAAACCTTTGATGTTCATACACCCAATGAAAATAGTTTGTTGGATCTCGATCGTAGTGATACACATATACATAATATTATGCCAAAAGATGCAAAGTTGATAATGATAGTGCAACTTATTTGTGGCACTGTCGTTTGGGTCATATCGGTGTAAAGCGCATGAAGAAACTCCATAAAGATGGACTTTTGGAATCACTTGGTTATGAATCATTTGATACTTGCGAATCGTGCCTTTTGGGCAAGATGACTAAAACTCCGTTCTTCGGAACAATGGAACGAGCAACAAACTTGTTGGAAATAATACATGCTGATGTATGCAGACCAATGAGTATTAAGGTTCGTGGCGGGTATCGTTATTTTCTGACCTTCACAGATGATTTGAGCAGATATGGGTATATCTACTTGATGAAACATAAGTCTGAAATAGTTGAAAGGTTCAAAGAATTTCAGAGTAAAGTGTAAAATCATCGTAACAATAAAATAAAGTTTCTGTGATCTGATCGTGGAGATGAATATTTGAGTTACGAGTTTGGCCTTCAGTTAAAACAATGTGGAATAGTTTCACAAACTCATGCCACCTGGAACACCACAACGTAACGGTGTGTCCGAACATCATAACCGCACTTTATTTGATATGGTGCGATCAATGATGTCTCTTACCGATTTACCAATATCGTTTTGGGGTTATGCATTAGAGACAGCTGCATTCACGTTAAATAGGGCACCATCTAAATCCTTTGAGATGACACCTTATGAACTGTGGTTTGGCAAGAAACCCAAGTTGTCGTTTCTTAAAGTTTGGGGTTGCGATGCTTATGTGGAAAAGTTTCATCCTGATAAGCTCAAACCCAAATCGGAGAAGCGCGTCTTCATAGAATACCCAAAGGAAACTGTTGGGTACACCTTCTATCACAGATCCGAAGGCAAGATATTCATTGCTAAGAATGGTTCGTTTCTAGAGAAGGAGTTTCTCTCGAAAGAAGTGAGTGGGAGGAAAGTAGATCTTGATAAGGTAATTTGTACCTTCTCCCGAATTGGAAAGTAGTTCATCACAGAAATCAGTTCCAGTGATTCCTACACCAATTAATGAGGAAGCTAATGATGATGATCATGAAACTTCAGATTAAGTTACTACAAAACCTTGTAGGTCTTCCAAAGTACAGTCCGCACCAGAGTGGTACGGTAATCCTGTTCTGGAAGTCATGTTACTAGACCATGATGAACCTAGGAACTATGAGGAAGCGATGATGAGCCCAGATTCCACTAAATGGCTTGAGGCCATGAAATCTGAGATGGGGTCCATGTATGCGAACAAAGTATGGACTTTGGTTGACTTGCCCGATGATCGGCAAGCCATAAAAAATAAATGGATTTTCAAGAAGAAGACTGACGCTGATGGTAATGTAACTGCCTACAAAGCTCGACTTGTTGCGAAAGGTTTTCGACAAGTTCAAGGAGTTGACTACGATGAGACTTTCTCACCCGTAGTGATGCTTAAGTCTGTCTGAATCATGTTAGCAATTGTCGCATTTTATGATTATGAAATTTAGCAAATGGATGTCAAAACTGCATTCCTGAATGGATTTCTGGAAGAAGAATTGTATATGATGCAACCGAAAGGTTTTGTCGATCCAAAATGTGCTAACAAAGTGTGCAAGCTCCAGCGTTTCATTTATGGACTGGTGCAAGCATCTCGGAGTTGGAATAAACGTTTTGATAGTGTGATCAAAGCATATGGTTTTATACAGACTTTTGGAGAAGCCTGTATTTGCAAGAAAGTGAGTGGGAGCTCTGTAGCATTTCTAAATACTATATGTAGATGACATATTGTTGATTGGAAATGATATAGAAATTCTGGATATCATAAAAGGATACTTGAATAAGAGTTTTTCAAAGAAAGACCTCGGTAAAGCTGCTTACACATTGAGCATCAAGATCTATAGAGATAGATCAAGAGGCTTGATAAGATTTTTTCAATGAGTACATACCTTGATAAGATTTTGAAGTAGTTGAAAATGGAACAGTCAAAGGAGTTCTTTCCTGTATTGCAAGGTGTGAAGTTGAGTAAGACTCAAAACCCGACCATGGCAGAAAATAGAAAGAGAATGAACAGTCATTCCCTATGCCTCATTCATAGGTTATATATAGTATGCTATGCTGTGTACCAGACCTATTGTATACCTTGCTCTGAGTTTGGCAAGGGAGTACACTTTTGATCTAAGAGTAGATCACTGGACAACGGTCAAGAATATCCTTAGTGAGGACTAAGGAAATATTTCTTGATTATGGAGGTGATAAAAGAGCCCGTCATAAAGACTTACATCGGTGCAAGCTTTTACACCAATCCAGATGACTCTAAGTCTTAATCTGGATACATATTGAAAGTGGGAGCACTTAGCTAGAGTAGCTTCGTGCAGAGCATTGTAGACATAGAATATTTGCAAAATACATATGGCTCTGAATGTGACAGACCCGTTGACTAAACTTCTCTCACGAGAAAAACATGATCACACCTTAGTACTCTTTGGGTGTTAATGACATAGCGATGTGAACTAGATTATTGACTCTAGTAAACCCTTTGGGTGTTGGTCACATGGCGATGTGAGCTATGGGTGTTAATCACATAATGTGAATATTTGTGTTAAATCACATGGTGACGTGAACTAGATTATTGACTCTAGTCCAAGTGGGAGACTGAGGGAAATATGCCCTACACGCAATAATAAAGTTATTATTTATTTCCTTATTTCATGACAAATGTTTATTATTCATGCTAGAATTGTATTAACCGGAAACATAATACATGTGTGAATACATAGACAAACATAGTGTCACTAGTATGCCTCTACTTGACTAGCTCGTTGATAAAAGATGGTTGAGTTTCCTAGCCATAGACATGAGCTGTCATTTATATTAACGGGATCACATCATTAGGAGAATGATGTGATTGACTTGACCCATTCCGTTAGCTTAGCACTTGATCGTTTAGTATGTTGCTATTGCTTTCTTCATGACTTATACATGTTCCTATGACTATGAGATTATGCAACTCCCGTTTACCGGAGGAATACTTTGTGTGCTATCAAACGTCACAACGTAACTGGGTGATTATAAAGGAGCTCTACAGGTGTCTCCGAAGGTACTTGTTTAGTTGGCGTATTTCGAGATTAGGATTTGTCACTCCGATTGTCGGAGAGGTATCTTTGGGCCCTCTCGATAATACTCATCACTATAAGCCTTGCAAGCATTGTGACTAATAAGTTAGTTGCGGTATGAAGTATTACGGAACGAGTAAAGAGACTTGCCGGTAACAAGATTGAACTAGGTATTGAGATACCGATGATCGAATCTCGGGCAAGTAACATACCAATGACAAAGGGAACAACGTATGTTGTTATGCGGTTTGACCGATAAAGATCTTCGTAGAATATGTGGGAGCCAATATGGGCATCCAGGTCCCGCTATTGGTTATTGACCAGAACGTGTCTTGGTCATGTCTACATAGTTCTCGAACCCGTAGGGTCCGCATGCTTAACGTTTCATTGACAATATAGTATTATATGAGTTATGTATGTTGGTAACCGAATGTTGTTCGGAGTCCCGGATGAGATCATGGACATGACGAGGAACTCCGGAATGGTCTGGAGATAAAGTTTGATATATGGGATAATAGTGTTTGATCTCCGGAAGGGTTCCGGAATTCACCGGAAGGGGTTCCGGATGTTTCCCGAAATGTTTGGGTATGAGAACACGTTATTTGGGCCAAAGGGAAAGCCCACAAGGTTTTTGGAAAGCGCAAAAGGAAGTTTTGTGGAGTCCAGATGGGCCAGACGCCAGGGTCCCTGGCGTCTGGGTCCAGACGCAGGGAATCCATGCGTCTGGCACTGGAATCCGAGAAGGACTCTTGCCTTTCGGGTGAAACCGACTTTGTGGAGGCTTTTACTCCAAGTTTTGACCCCAAGACTCAACATATAAATAGAGGGGTAGGGCTAGCACCAAAGACACATCAAGAAACACCAAGCCGTGTGCTGGCAACCCCGTTCCCCTCTAGTTTATCCTCCGTCATAGTTTCCGTAGTGCTTAGGCGAAGCCCTGCGGAGATTGTTCTTCATCAACACCGTCACCACGCCGTCGTGCTGCCGGAACTCATCTACTACTTCGCCCATCTTACTGGATCGAGAAGGTGAGGACGTCATCGAGCTGAACGTGTGCAGAAGTCGGAGGTGCCGTGCGTTCGGTACTTGGATCGATCGGATCGTGAAGACATACGACTACATCAACCGCGTTGATAAACGCTTCCTCTTAGCGATCTTCAAGGGTATGAAGATACACTCCCCCTCTCTTTGATATGCATCACCATGATCTTGCGTGTGCGTAGGAAATTTTTGAAATTACTACGTTCCCCAACAAGAAAGGTGCAGCGAGAGAGAGAGGTAGAGCTAGGGCATAGCCACGGCAACAACAATTGGTATCAGAGCTTCGGTTCGGGCGATCACCGGCGACCATGGCGCTCGTTCCTCATGGCGGAGGTGCGGGCGGATCGGCGTTGATAGCGATGCCGATGCTCACGGTGGACAACTACACCGTCTGGGCGATCAAGGCGCAGGCCATCCTCGACGTGCACACTGTGTGGGAGGCGGTGGCCCCGGGCGATGCGGCGGTGAACGCGTAGAAGGACAAGACGGCGCGCGCGTTGCTGCTCGGAGCGCTGCCGGGGACGTGTTGCTGCAGGTGTCGACGAAGCTCACCGCCAGGGAGGTATGGGAATCCTTGAAGGTGAGGTTCGTCGGCGCCGATCGGGTCCGCGCGGCAAGGCTGGCGATGCTGCACGGCGAATTCGATCGCCTGAAGATGGCGGACGGCGAGGAGCTCGACGTGTATGGCAGGAGGCTCGCGGCGATGGCGGCGAGGTACGCCAACCTCGGGGAGACGCTGGGCGACGGGCCGCTCGTCAAGAAGCTGCTGGATACGGTGCCGGATCGGCTCTTCCTCGTCGTCGCCGGCATCGAGCAGTTCCACGACGTGACGATGATGGCGTTCGACGAGGCGCTCGGGCAGCTGCGCGCGTTTGATGAGCAGGTTCGGCGCCGTGGACAAGACAACGGCGAGCGTGGCGGCGATCAGCTGATGCTCACCATGGCGCAGTGGCGGGCGTGGGAGCGGCAGCAGGGAGGAGAGCGCGACGATGACGACGGACGGAGCGTGGCGTCGGGCTTCGGCGGCAACCGGCGCGGACGCTGCTACAAGTGCGGCGAGCGCGGCCACTTCAAGCGGGACTGACCGCTGCTGCGCAAGGCACTAGCGGCGGAGCGCGCGCTAATGGCGGACGCCGGCGTTGAATACGGCGGACTCCTCTGAGCCACGGCTTAGGGGGGTGAATGTTAGGCGAATAAGCCACGGCGGCCTGGGCGCGTCGTGCGTGTGTGTGTATAGTGTGTCTGGCCACAGTCTGGCCTAGTCCAGGCATGGTCCGACGTGCATGTAGTTGGCTAGCGGGTTGTTAGTGCGTGCATGGGTTAGCTGGTTAGTGGCCGGGTGTGTGCGTGCGTTGGTTAGTTGGCGATGGAACCGGAGGGTGACCGCGTCAAGGGCTGTTGGGTGGCCGCGTTGTCTGCGTACGAGTGCGACGGGAACGCGAGCCAGGAACGGCGTGGGGCGCGGGGCGTGGGCGAGTGGGTGCGTACGAGCGCGCGTATAAAGCTTGACCTCTGTGTATCACTAGTAAGGAGCTGAGTACGTGCTCAGGAAAGAAAAGGAGGCCGTTCAAGTGGCGGGTGGTATACGTGCGCCAGGAAAATACTTGTGTCTATGTCCTTCTTCCTTTCCCTTCCTTCTTCTTCCTCTGGTGATCTAGTTGAGAGAGAGAAAGGTGCAGCGAGAGAGAGGTAGAGCTAATGCATAGCCACGGCAACAACAGTGTGTGTGTCTGTGTTTTATACAGTACATAAAACCTGGTGTTAGTAAAAAAATTTGGGGTACCACTACCAGGTGTTAGTAAACGAGCGGAGAAAAAGATCGGTCTAAATGGGCCCCTGTGTACCGTACGGTTCTACCGAACGCATCGTATAGGAAATTCCGCCGTCACCTCCAAAAAAAAAGAAGCAAATTCGGCCGAACGCATCGCTAGCCACGGAGACGTGAGAAGCCGGATTGTTGCAACACGCGGAGTCCTAGGCGGATTGCAGCAGGAGCACTCTTCGTCTCCGTCTCGTGTTTGTCCATGAATCCGGTTCTCTCACTACAACCCTCCTCTCAATAAATACAATACCGAGTCCTATAGCCAGGAGTATGCCTGTGTGAGATCACACAAGTCCCACCATGTCGCTCAAAGGCTATTACGAAGCCTCGTTGCGTCCGCCAGCGGCGGATGATGCACAGGCGGCGACAGAGTGGGACTGGGGGGAAGGCCTCCTCGACAGCAAAGCTTACATGGCCGACAAGGAAAACCACACCTCCGCCCGCTGTCGATTCACCAGGAAGCAGGACGGCAAGTTGGTGGAGATGCGGGTGACCTTGTGCCTCGCCCCGCCTCCCCGCGTCTCCTATTTCTGCTGCCACGCCCGCTGCCCCGACGGCCACGGCGGCGAAGAGGTGGCCCGCCTGTTCTCCCGCGAGCCGTCCATGTTGGCCACTGAGGGTAACCTTGCCCTCGTCACCCTCCGCAACGGGTTCTCCCGTTCCTCCTTCAGCACCTGCGCCATCAGTGACTACTACGAATACTTCGTCTACCAGGCGGGGGTGCGGGAACTCACCCGGCTCCGGCAACCATCCCCCGACATGTTAACTGGGGGAGCTGACTGCTTCGATGCCGATTCGATCGGTGTCGTGCCTTACCGCAGCGACATTTCCACCCATGCTCACACCCACAAAACCGTCACCGGCCCTTCTCCCAAGGATGATGATAATGCCTCTGATGCCTACAGAATCGCAGCGCTTGGCCACGACTATTTCCATGACTCTGCCAATGGCCCACACTACCTGTGCATCTACGACTCCAAGGCCGGGGCCTGGACCCGCAAGCCAGGCGCTATTCCACGGCCGCCGCCGCCATCCGAGTATATGTGTGACATGGCCATCACCATCGGCTGCGGCTCCAGCCGTGCCATCGTGGGCTGGGTCGACCTCTGGAGGGGCATGCTCCTTGCCGACGTGCTAGCCGACCGCAACCCCTTCCACCGGTTCCGCTATATCCCCCTTCCCAAGCGGAGGCATCCGGTAAATTGCCTCCCTCTTGCCATTGACATTGCACGCAACTTCAGGGACATTGTCTTTGTCAAAGACTCCGGCACCATCAGGCTCGTCGACCTTCAGGTCCACGCTGACACCAGCAGCAACCCTTTCTCAGAAACCCCCATTGGCTGGACGGTGGTCACATGGACCATGGAGATGGAGGGGCTTCACGGGGATTTGGAAACCCTGGGTGGTTTGCGTTTCAAGCAGGAGCTTGAACTTCATTCTCGTGATATCAAGGGCTACAACTTGCCCAAGGCGCTCTTTGTCTCCAGCCCCATCCTCAGCTCCGGCAAAGATGTCATCTTGTACCTCCAGACCAATATCAGCAGCGAAACCGACAGGAACTCGCATGTGATTGCTGTTGATCTCAAGCAGAAGAAGCTCATGGGGGTGAAGGAATTCGATATGCAAAGACCCACCAGCTACATACGAACTAGCATCTCCAGCGATCTCATGCCGCCAGGCACCGTACCATTGCCTTCCCGTTAATGATAAATATACGTCGAGATGCATTGCTCAAATTCATTTACGATGTAGAGTTGTAGACCATGACATGAGTTGTAGTTTTGACATTTGTAGTCCAAATATTTTTCTTACTTAGGAGGGGAAAAAAGAGAAGTTTGTACACAAGAATTTTGGTGTAAGAATGGTCTAGATAAGAGGTGTAGCTACATGGCTACACAACCACAACTTTCCCACACTCTTCTCACGTTGCGGTCGTTGTTGGTTGTGATTTTAAAAAGAGAAGGGCACATGCTTATTTTTCACACCCGTTCTTTTTTCAGTTTTAAAGGATAATATGAAACGAGCAACACTTGTGTCTCTGGGATCCTCTCGCAAGAAGCCTGCCATCACTAACCTAGCGCAAGGAGATGGTGATGTTGTTGGGGATCGTAGTAATAATTTTAAAAAAAATTCCTACGTGTCATCAAGATCAATCTAGGAGATGCTAGCAACGGGAGAGAGGCAGTGCATCTTCATACCCTTGAAGATCGCTAAGCGGAAGCGTTACAAGAACGCGGTTGATGGAGTCGTACTCACGACGATTCAAATCGCGGAAGATCCGATCCAAGCGCCGAACACGTACAACCCGGGGACGTCTCCTCCTTGATCCAGCAAGGGGAGAGGAGAAGTTGAGGGAGAACTCCGGCAGCACGACGGCGTGGTGACGGAGCTCGTGGTTCTCCGGTAGGGCTTCGCCAAGCACTACGGAGGAGAAGGAGGAGGTGTAGGAGGAGGGAAGGCTGCGCCAGGGGACAAGGGGTGCGGCTCGCATGCACCTCCCCATTATATATAGGGGTGGAGGGGGTTGGTTTCTTACCCTCCAAGTCCATTGGGGCGTTGGCAAAGGTGCGAGGAAAGAAATCCCATCCTTTTCCTTCCCCACCGATTGTTATCCCCCCTTTTTAGGGATCTTGATCTTATCCCTTCGGGATATGATCTTATTCCTTCTAAGGGGGGATCTTGGTGCGTCTTGAACAGGGGTGTGGGGCCTTGGCCCCACTACCGACGTTTATGTGGGTCCCCCCATGCAGGTGGGCCCTGTTGGGGAACGCAGTAATTTCAAAAAAATTCTACGATCACGCAAGATCTATCTAGGAGAAGCATAGCAACGAGCGGGGAGAGTGTGTCCACGTACCCTCGTAGACCGAAAGCGAAAGCGTCAAGTTATGCGGTTGATGTAGTCCAACGTCTTCATGATCCAACCAATCCTAGTACCGAAAGTACGACACATCCGTGATCTACACACATTCAGCTCGGTGACGTCCCTTGTACTCTTGATCCAGTTGAGGCCGAGGGAGAGTTCCGTCAGCACGACGGCGTGGTGACAATGATGATGAAGTTACCGATGCAGGGCTTCGCCTAAGCACTACGACGATATGACCGAGGTGTGTAACTGTGGAGGGGGGCACCGCACACGGCTAAGACAAATCTTGAGTGCCTTTGGCGTGCCCCCCGGCCACGTATATAAAGGAGGAGAGGGAAGAGGTGGCCGGCAAAAGGGGGGCACGCCAGGTGTGGGGAATCCTACTAGGACTCCCCAGTCCAAGTAGGATTCCCCTCCTCTTTCCTATTCGGAGTAGGAGAGAAGGAAAGAGAGGGAGAGGGAGAAGGAAAGGGGGGTCGCGCCCCCACCCCTTGTCCAAGTCGGTTTGGGTAGGGGGGCGGCGCGCTCCACCTCTTGGCCCTTCTCCCCTCTCTCCACTAAAGCCCAATGTGGCCCATTACTTCTCCCGACGAATTCCCGTAACTCTGCGGCACTCCGAAAAATACCCGAATCACTCGGAACCTTTCCGATATCCGAATATAGCCTTCCAATACATCGATCTTTACGTCTCGACCATTTTGAGACTCCTCGTCATGTCTGTGATCTCATCTAGGATTCCGAACAACCTTCGGTACATCAAATCACATAACTCATAATACAAATAGTCATCGAACATTAAGCGTGCGGACCATACGGGTTCGAGAACTATGTAGACATAACCGAGACACATCTCCTGTCAATAACCAGTAACGGAACCTGGATGCTCATATTGGCTCCTACATATTCTACAAAGATCTTTATCGATCAAACCGCATAACAATATACTTTGTTCCCTTTGTCATCGGTATGTTACTTGCCCGAGATTCGATCGCCGGTATCTCAATACATAGTTCAATCTCATTACCGACAAGTCTCTTTACTCGTTCCGTAATGCATCATCCCGCAACTAACTCATTAGTCACATTGCTTGCAAGGCTTATAGTGATGTGTATTACCGAGAGGGCCCAGGGATACCTCTCCGAAACACGGAGTGACAAATCCTACTCTCGATATATGCCAACCCATCAAACACCATCGGAGACACCTGTAGAGCATTTTATAATCACCCAGTTATGTTGTGACGTTTGATAGCGCACTAAGTGTTCCTCGGTATTCGGGAGTTGCATAATCTCATAGTCATAGGAACATGTATAAGTCATGAAGAAAGCAATAGCAACAAACTAAACGATCATAGTGCTAAGCTAAAGAATGGGTCATGTCCATCACATCATTCTGTAATGATGTGATCCCGTTCATCAAATGACAACACATGTCTATGGCTAGGAAACTTAACCATCTTTGATTAACGAGCTAGTCAAGTAGAGGCATACTAGGGACACTCTTGTTTGTCTATGTATTCACACATGTACTAAGTTTCCGGTTAATACAATTCTAGCATGAATAATAAACATTTATCATGAAATAAGGAAATAAATAATAACTTTACTATTGCCTCTCGGACATATTTCCTTCAGTCTCCCACTTGCACTAGAGTCAATAATCTAGTTCACATTGCCATGTGATTTAACACCAATAGTTCACATCTTTATGTGATTAACACCCATAGTTCACATCGCCATGTGACCAATACCTAAAAGGTTTACTAGAGTCAATAATCTTGTTCACATCGCTATGTGATTAACACCCAAGAGTAATAAGGTATGATCATGTTTTGCCTATGAGAGAAATTTTTAGTCTACGGGTCTGCAACATTCAGATCCGTATGTATTTTGCAAATTTCTATGTCTACAATACTCTGCACGGAGCTACTCTACATAATTGCTCCCACTTTTAATATGTATCTAGATCGAGACTTAGAGTCATCCAGATCAGTGTCAAAGCTTGCATCGACGTAACCCTTTAAGATGGACCTTTTTGTCACTTCCCTAACCGAGAAACATATCCTTATTCCACTAAGGATAATTTTGACCGTTGTCCAGTGATCCACTCCTGGATCACTATTTTACCCTCTTGCCAAACTCATGGTGAGGTACACAATAGGTCTGATACACAGCATAGCATACTTTATAGAACCTATGACTGAGGCATAGGGAATGACTTTTCATTCTCTTTCAATTTTCTTCCATGGTCGGGTTTTTGAGTCTTTACTCAATTTCACACCTTGCAATACATGCAAGAACTCCTTCTTTGATTGTTCCATTTTGAAATGCTTCAAAATCTTGTCAAGGTATGTACTAATCGAAAAAACTTATCAAGTGTTTTGATCTATCTCTATAGATCTTGATGCTTAATATGTAAGCAGCTTCACCGAGGTCTTTCTTTGAAAAACTCCTTTCAAATACTCCTTTATGCTTTCCCAAAAATACTACATCATTTCTGATCAACAATATGTCTTTCACATATACTTATCAGAAAAGCTGTAGTGCTCCCACTCACTTTCTTGTAAATACAGGCTTCACCACAAGTCTGCATAAAATTATATGCTTTGATCAACTCATCAAAGTGTATATTCCAACTCCAAGATGCTTGCACCAGTCCATAGATGGATCGCTGGAGCTTGCACACTTTGTTAGCACCTTTAGGATTGACAAAATCTTCTTGTTGTATCATATACAACTCTTCTTTAAGAAATCCATTAAGGAATGCAGTTTTGACATCCATTTGCCAGATTTCATCAAATGTGGCAATTGCTAACATGGTTCGGACAGACTTAAGCATCGCTACAAGTGAAGAAATCTCATCGTAGTCAACACCTTGAACTTGTCAAAAACCTTTTGCGACAATTCGAGTTTTGTAGATAGTAACACTACTATCAGAGACCGTCTTCCTCTTGAAGATCCATTTATTCTCAATGGCTTGCCGATCATGGGGCAAGTCAACCAAAGTCCATACTTTGTTCTCATACATGGATCCCATCTTAGATTTCATGGCCTCAAGCCATTTTACGGAATCTGGGCTCATCATCGCTTCCTCATAGTTCGTAGGTTCATCATGGTCTATTAACATGACTTCCAGAACAGGACTATCGTACCACTCTGGTGCGGATTGTACTCTGGTTGACCTACGAGGTTCGGTAGTAACTTGATCTGAAGTTTCATGATTATCATCATTAACTTCCTCACTAATTCATGTAGGCATCACTGAAAATGATTTCAGTGATGAGCTACTTCCCAATTCGAGAGAAGGTATAATTACCTCATCAAGTTCTACTTTCCTCCCACTCACTTCTTTTGAGAGAAACTCCTTCTCTAGAAAGGATCCATTCTCAGCAACGAGTATCTTGCCTTCGAATCAGTGATAGAAGGTGTACCCAACAGTCTCCTTTGGGTATCCTATGAAGACACATTTTTCCGACTTGGGTTCGAGCTTATCAGGTTGAAGCTTTTTCACATAAGCATCGCAGCCCCAAACTTTAAGAAACGACAACTTTGGTTTCTTGCCAAACCACAGTTCATATGGCGTCGTCTCAATGGATTTAGATGGTGCCCTATTTAACGTGAATGCAACTGTCTCTAATGCATAACCCCAAAACATTAGTGGTAAATCGGTAAGAGACATCATAAATCACACCATATCTAATAAAATGCGGTTACGACGTTCAGACACACCATTACGCTATGGTGTTCCAGGTGACATGAGTTGCGAAACTATTCCACATTGTTTCAAATGAAGACCAAACTCATAACTCAGATATTCTCCTCCACGATGAGATCGTAGAAGCTTTATTTTCTTGTTATGATGATTTTCCACTTCACTCTGAAATTCTTTGAACTTTTCAAATGTTTCAGACTTATGTTTCATCAAGTAGATATACCCATATCTGCTCAAATCATCTGTGAAGGTCAGAAAATGACGATACCCGCCACGAGCATCAACACTCATCGAACCGCATACATCAATATGTATTATTTCCAACAAATCTGTTGCTCGCTCCATTGTTCAGGAGAACAGAGCTTTAGTCATCTTGCCCCTGAGGCATGGTTCGCAAGTATCAAGTGATTCCAAAAGACCATCAGCATTGAGTTTCTTCATGCGCTTTACACCAATATGACCTAAACGGTAGTGCCACAAATAAGTTGCACTATCATTATTAACTTTGCATCTTTTGGCTTCAATATTATGAATATGTGTATCACTACGATCGAGATCCAACAAACCATTTTCATTGGGTGTATGACCATAGAAGGTTTTATTCATGTAAATAGAACAACAATTATTCTCTGACTTAAATGAATAATCGTATTGCAATAAACATGATCAAATCATATTCATGCTCAATGCAAACACCAAATAACATTTATTTAGGTTCAACACTAATCCCGAAAGTAGAGGGAGCGTGCGATGATGATCATATCAATCTTGGAACCACTTCGAACACACATCGTCACTTCACCCTTAACTAGTCCTCTGTTCATTCTGCAACTCCTGTTTCAAGTTACTACTCTTAGCAACTGAACCAGTATCAAATGCCGAGGGGTTGCTATAAACACTAGTAAAGTACACATAAATAACATGTATATCAAATATACCTTTGTTCACTCTGCCATACTTCTTATCAGCCAAGTATCTAGGGCAGTTCCACTTCCAGTGACCATTTCCATTGCAGTAGAAGCACTCAGCCTCAGGCTTAGGTCCAGACTTGGGCTTCTTCACTTGAGCAGCAACTTGCTTGCCGTTCTTCTTGAAGTTCCCCTTCTATCCCTTTGCCCTTTTCTTGAAACTAGTGGTCTTGTTAACCATCAACACTTGGTGCTCTTTCTTGATTTCTACCTTCGTCGATTTCAGCATCGCGAAGAGCTCGGGAATTACTTTCATCATCCCTTGCATATTATAGTTCATCATGAAGTTCTAGTAACTTCGAGATAGTGAGTAGAGAACTTTGTCAATTACTATCTTATCTGGAAGATTAACTCCCACTTGATTCAAGTAATTGTAGTACCCAGACAATCTGAGAACATACTCACTAGTTGAGCTATTCTCATCCATCTTGTAGGCAAAGTACTGTCAGAGGTCTCATACCTCTTGATACGGGCGTGAGTATGAAATACCAATTTCAACTCTTGGAACATATTATATGCTATGTGGCATTCAAAACATTTTTGAAGTCCCGGTCCTAAGCCGTAAAGCATGGTGCACTAAACTATCAAGTAGTCATCATATCGAGCTTTTGTCAAAACGTTCATAACATCTACATATGCTCCTGCAATAGGTCTGTCACCTAGCGGTGCATCAAGGACATAATTCTTCTGTGCAGCAATGATGAAAATCCTCACATCACGGACCAAGTCTGGATCATTGCTATTATCATCTTTCAACCCATATTTCTCTAGGAACATATAAAAAATAAATGGGGAGCTACATCGCGAGCTATTGATCTACAACATAGATATGCTAATACTACCAGGACTAAGTTCATGATAAATTAAAGTTCAATTAATCATATTACTTAAGAACTCCCACTTAGATAGACATCCCTCTAATCATCTAAGTGATCACGTGATCCAAATCAACTAAACCATGTCCGATCATCACGTGAGATGGAATAGTTTTCAATGGTGAACATCACTATGTTGATCATATCTACTATATGATTCACGCTCGACCTTTCGGCATCAATGTTCCGAGGCCATATCTGCATATGCTAGGCTCGTCAAGTTTAACCCGAGTATTCTGCGTGTGCAAAACTGGCTTGCACCCATTGTATGTGAACGTAGAGCTTATCACACTCGATCATCACGTGGTGTCTCGGCACGACGAACTATAGCAACGGTGCATACTCAGAAGGAACACTTATACCTTCAAAATTTAGTGAGAGATCATCTTATAATGCTACCGCTGAACTAAGCAAAATAAGATGCATAAAGGATAAACATCACATGCAATCAATATAAGTGATATGATATGGCCATCATCATCTTGTGCCTTTGATCTCCATCTCCAAAGCACCGTCATGATCACCATCGTCACCGGCTTGACACCTTGATCTCCATCGAAGCATCATTGTCATCTCGCCAACTATTGCTACTACGACTATCGCTACCGCTTAGTGATAAAGTAAAGCAATTACATGGCGATTAGATTTCATACAATAAAGCGACAACCATAAGGCTCCTGCCAGTTGCCGATAACTTTAAACAAAACATGATCATCTCATATAACAATTTATATCTCATCACATCTTGACCATATTACATCACAACATGGCCTGCAAAAACAAGTTAGACGTCCTCTACTTTGTTGTTGCAAGTTTTACGTGGCTGCTACGGGCTTCGCAAGAACCGTTCTTACCTACGCATCAAAACCACAATGTATTTTTAACCTTCAACAAGGATAGGGCGTAGTCAAACTCGATTCAACTAAAGTTGGAGAAACAGACACCCACTAGCCACATGTGTGCGAAGCACGTCGGTAGAACTAGTCTCATGAACGCGGTCATGTAATGTCGGTCTGGGCCGCTTCATCCAACAATACCGCCGAATCAAAGTCTGACATGTTGGTAAGCAGTATGACTATTATCGCCCACAACTCATTGTGTTCTACTCGTGCATATAACATCTACGCATAGACCTGGCTCGGATATCACTGTTGGGGAATGCAGTAATTTCAAAAATTTCCTACGATCACGAAAGATCTATCTAGTAGAAGCATAGCAACGAGCGGGGAGAGTGCGTCCATGTACCCACATAGACCTAAAGCGGAAGCGTCAAGTGACGCGATTGATGTAGTCGAACATCTTCATGATTCAACCGATCCTAGTACCGAAAGTACGGCACCTTCGTGATCTGCACACGTTCAGCTCGGTGACGTACCTCGTACTCTTGATCCAGTTGAGGCCGAGGGAGAGTTCCGTCAGCAAAGACGGCGTGGTCACAGTGATGATGAAGTTACTGGTGTAGGGCTTCGCCTAAACACTACGACGATATGATCGAGGTGTGTAACTGTAGAGGGGTGCACCGCACACGGCTAAGACAAATCTTGAGTGCCTTTGGGGTGCCCCCTGGACACGTATATAAAGGAGGGGAGGGAAGAGGTGGCCGGCCCAAGGGGGGTGCGCCAGGTGTGGGGAATCCTACTAGGACTCCCCAGTCCAAGTAGGATTCCCCTCCTCTTTCCTATTCGGAGTAGGAGAGAAGGAAAGAGAGGGAGAGGGAGAAGGAAAGGGGGGACGCGCCCCCACCCCTTGTCCAATTCGGTTTGGGCAGGGGGGAGGCGCGCGCCACCTCTTGGCCCTTGTCCCCTCTCTCCAGTAAATCCCAGTAAGGCCCAATACTTCTCACGGCGAATTCCCGTAACTCTTCGGTACTCCAAAAAATACTCGAATCACTCGGAACCTTTCCAATGTCCGAATATAGCCTTCCAATATATCGATCTTTACGTCTCGACCATTTTGAGACTCCTCGTCATGCCCGTGATCTCATCCAGGACTCCGAACAACTTTGGTACATCAAATCACATAACTCATAATACAAATCATCATCGAATGTTAAGCGTGCGGACCCTACGGGTTCGAGAACTATGTAGACATGACCGAGACACATCTCCGGTCAATAAACAATAGCGGAACCTGGATGCTCATATTGGATCCTACATATTCTACGAAGATCTTTATCGGTCAAACCGCATAACAACATATGTTGTTCCCTTTGTCATCGGTATGTTACTTGCCCGAGATTCGATCATCGGTATGTCAATACCTAGTGCACCTTTATAGTCACTTAGTTATGTTGTGACGTTTGATTCGACCAAAGCATTCCTACGGTATCCGGGAGTTGCACAATCTCACTGCCTAAGGAAATGACACTTGACATTAGAAAATCTCTAGCAAACGAACTACACGATCTTCTGCTATGCTTAGGATTGGGTCTTGTCCATCACATCATTCTCCTAATGATGTGATCCCGTTATCAACGACATCCAATGTCCATGGTCAGGAAACTATAACCATCTATTGATCAACGAGCTAGTCAACTAGAGGCTCACTAGGGACATGTTGTGGTCTATGTATTCACACATGTATTACGGTTTCCAGTTAATACAAATATAGCATGAACAATAGACAATTATCATGAACAAGGAAATATAATAATAACCATTTTATTATTACCTCTAGGGCATATTTCCAACAGTCTCCCACTTGCACTAGAGTCAATAATCTAGTTACATTGTGATGAATTTAACACCCATAGAGTTCTGGTGTTGATCATGTTTGCTCGTGGAAGAGGTTTAGTCAACGAATCTGCGACATTCAGATCCGTATGTACTTTACAAATATCACATGTAGATGTTGCCACGATGCTTTGCTTACAACTGCACCAGCTGACTGCCCCACCATTCGAAATATGCACGTATCCGGTTTGTGACTTGGAGTCGTTTGGATCTGTGTCGAAGCTAGCATTGACGTAACCCTTTACGACGAGCTCTTAGGCACCTCCATAAACGAGAAACATATCCTTAGTCCTTTTCAGGTACTTTAGGATATTCTTGACCGCTGTCCAGTGTTCCATACCGGGATCACTTTGGTACCTCCCTACCAAACCTATGGCAAGGTTCACATCAGGTCTAGTACACAGCATGGCATACATAATAGAGACTATGGCCGAGGCATAGGGGATGACACTCATCTTTTCTCTTTCTTCTGCCGAGGTCGGGCGTTGAGCTGTGCTCAATTTCACACCTTGCAATACAGGCAAAAACCCCTTCTTGGACTGATCCATATTTAACTTCTTCAATATCTTGTCAAGGTATGTGCTTTGTGAAAGACCAATGAGGCGTCTTGATCTATCTCTATAGATCTTGATGCCTAATATATAAGCAGCTTCTCCAAGGTCCTTCATTGAAAAACACTTATTCAAGTAGGCCTTTATGCTTTCCAAAAGTTCTATATCATTTCCCATCAACAATATGTCATCCACATATAATATGAGAAATGCTATAGAGCTCCCACTCACTTTCTTGTAATACAGGCATCTCCATAAGTTTGTATAAACCCAAACACTTTGATCATTTCATCCAAGCGAATGTTCCAACTCCGAGATGCTTGCACCAGCCCATAGAGGAGCGCTGGAGCTTGCATACCTTGTCAGCATTCTTCGGATCGACAAAACCTTCCGGCTGCATTATATACTATCCTTCCTTAAGGAAACCATTAAGGAATGCCGTTTTGACGTCCATTTGCCAGATATCATAATCATAAAATGCGGCAATTGCTAACATGATTCGGACGATTTTCAGCTTCGCTACCGGCGTGAAGGTCTCATCGTAGTCAACTGATGTCTACTACACAACCTTCTTCTTGTAGACGTTGTTGGGCCTGCAAGTGCACAGGTTTGTAGGACAGTAGCAAATTTCCCTCAAGTGGATGACCTAAGGTTTATCAATCCGTAGGAGGGGTAGGATGAAGATGGTCTCTCTCAAACAACCCTGCAACCAAATAACAAAGAGTCTCTTGTGTCCCCAACACACCCAATAAAATGGTAAATTGTATAGGTGCACTAGTTCGGCGAAGAGATGAAGATACAAGTGCAAAATAGATAGTAGATATAGGTTTTTGTAAGCTGAAATAATAAAAACAGCAAGGTAACTAATGACAAAAGTGAGCGTAAACGGTATTGCAATGATAGGAAACAAGGCCTAGGGTTCATACTTTCGCTAGTGCAAGTTCTCTCAACAATAATAACATAGATAGATCATATAACAAGCCCTCAACATGCAACAAAGAGTCACTCCAAATCCACTAATAGTGGAGAACAAACGTAGAGATTATGGTAGGGTCCGAAACCACCTCAAAGTTATCCTTTTTGTTATATCTATTCAATAGTTCGTAGTAAAATAACATAAAGCTATTCTTTCCGCTCAATCCATCATAGAGTTCATACTAGAATAACACCTTAAGACACAAATCAACCAAAACCCTAATGTCACCTAGATACTCCATTGTCACCTCAAGTATCCGTGGGCATGATTATACGATATACGTCACACAATCTCAGATTCATCCAACCAACATAAAAGTACTTCAAAGAGTGCCCCAAAGCTACTACCGGAGAGTCAAGAACGTGTGCCAACCCCTATGCATAGGTTCCCAATGTCACGGAACCCGCAAGTTGATCACCAAAACATACATCAAGTGGCACATGATATCCTATTGTCACCACAGATAATCACGGCAAGACATACATCAAGTGTTCTCATAAAGACTCAATCCGATAAGATAACTTCAAAGGGGAAACTCAATTCATCACAAGAGAGTAGAGGGGGAGAAACATCATAAGATCCAACTACAATAGCAAAGCTCGGGATACATCAAGATCGTGCCATAGAGGAACACGAGAGAGAACACGAGAGAGAGAGAGAGAGAGAGAGAGAGATCAAACACATAGCTACTGGTACATACCCTCAGCCCCGAGGGTCAACTACTCCCTCCTCGTCATGGATAGCACCGGGATGATGAAGATGGCCTCCGGTGATGGGATCTCCCTCCGGCAGGGTGCCGAAACAGGGTCCCGATTGGTTTTTGGTGGCCATAGAGGCTTGCGGCGGCGGAACTCCCGATCTATCTTTTGTTCTGGAAGTTTTACGATACGTAGGTATATATGGGTGCAGGGGGTATGTCGGAGGAGCTACGGGGGTCCCACGAGGCAGGGGGCGCGCCCAGGGGGGCGCGCCCTCCACCCTCGTGACCGCCGCTGGCACTTCTTGGAGTAGGGTCCAAGTCTCCTGGATCACGTTCGGTGAGAAAATCATGTCCCCGAAGGTTTCATTCCGTTTGGACTCCGTTTGATATTCTGTTTCTTTGAAATACTGAAATAGGAAAAAAACAGAAATTCTGGGCTGGGCCTCCGGTTAATAGGTTAGTCCCAAATATAATATAAAAGTGGAAAATAAAGCCCAATATAGTCCAAAACAATAGATAAAGTAGCATGGAGGAATCAAAAATTATAGATACGTTGGAGACGTATCAAGCATCCCCAAGCTTAATTCCTGCTCGTCCTCGAGTAGGTAAATGATAAAAAAGAGTTTTTGATGTGGAGCGATACTGTGGCATAATTTCGATGTGAATCTTCTTGATTATGGCATGAATATTCAGATCCGAAAGATTCAAGACAAAAGTTCATATTAACATAAAGGTAATAATATTTCAAGCATACAAATTAAAGCAATCATGTCTTCTCAAAATAGCATGGTTAAAGAAAGTTATCCCTACAAAATCATATAGTCTGGCTATGCTCTATCTTCATCACACAAAGTATTTAATCATGCACAACCCCGATGACGAGCCAAGCAATTGTTTCATACTTTAATAATCTCAAACTTTTTCAACTTTCACGCAATACATGAGCGTGAGCCATGGACATAGCACTATAGGTGGAATAGAATGGTGATTGTGGAGAAGAAAAAAAGGGAGAAGATAGTCTCACATCAACTAGGCGTATCAATGGGCTATGGAGATGCCCATTAATAGATATCAATATGAGTGAGTAGGGATTGCCATGCAACGGATGCACTAGAGCTATAAATATATGAAAGCTCAACAAAAGAAACTAAGTGGGTGTGCATCCAACTTGGTTGCTCACGAAGACCTAGGGCACTTTTGAGGAAGCCCATCATTGGAATATACAAGCCAAGTTCTATAATGAAAAATTCCCACTAGTATATGAAAGTGACAACATATGAGACTCTCTATCATGAAGATCATGGTGCTACCTTGAAGCACAAGTGTGGTAAAAGGATAGTAGCATTGTCCCTTCTCTCTTTTTCTCTCATATTTTTTTTGGTGGGCTTCTTTGGCCTCTTTTTTTATTTGGGCTTCTTTGGCCTCTTTTATTTTTCATAAAGTCCGGAGTCTCATCCCGACTTATGGGGGAATCATAGTATCCATCATCCTTTCCTCACTGGGACAATGCTCTAATAATGATGATCATCACACTTTTATTTTTCTTACAACTCAACAATTACAACTCGATACTTAGAACAAAATATGACTGTATATGAATGCCTCCGGCGGTGTACCGGGATATGCAATGAATAAAGAGCGACATGTATGAAATTATGAAGGTGGCCTTGCCACAAATACAATGTCAACTACATGTTCATGCACAAAGCAATATGACAAAAGTAATGTGTGTCATATGAACGGAATGGTGGAAAGTTGCATGACAATATATCTCGGAATGGCTATGGAAATGCCATGATAGGTAGGTATGGTGGCTGTTTTGAGGAAGGTATATGGTGGGTGTATGATACCGGCGAAAAGTGCGCGGTATTAGAGAGGCTAGCAATGGTGGAAGGGTGAAAGTGCGTATAATCCATGGACTCAACATTAATCAAAAGAACTCATGCACTTGTTGCAAAAATTTAGAAGTCATCAAAAACCAAAGCACTAAACGCATACTCCTAGGGGGATAGATTGGTAGGAAAAGACCATCACTCATCCCCGACTGCCACTCATAAGGAAGACAATCAATAAATAAAATTGTGCTCCGACTTTATCACAAAGCGGTTCACCATACGTGCATGCTACGGGAATCACAAACTTCAACACAAGCATTATTGAAATTCATAATCACCCTAACTAGCATTGCTTTGATATTATCACCTACATATCTCAAAACAATTATCTAGCATCAAACTTATCTTAGTATTCAACGCACTCAAAAGAAAATTTCACATATCTTGAATACCAAGTATATTAACATTAAGCAAATTACCATGCTATTAACGACTCTCAAAATAATCTAAGTGAAGCATGAGAGTACAATAGTTTCTTTAGAACAAATTCACCACCGTGCTCTAAAAGATATAAGTGAAGCACTAGAGCAAAAATTATCAAGCTCAAAAGATATAAGTGAAGCACATAGAGTGTTCTAGCAAATTCCAATTTGTGTATGGCTCTCTCTCATTAAAGAATTTCAGATCTTGAAACTTATTCAAACAGCAAGCAAAGCTAAAGAAAACTACAATGCAAGGATAGCACAACTCATGTGAACAAGCAAAAACTTAGGCTCAACCGATACTAACCGATAGTTGTTGAAGAAGAAAGGTGGGATGCCTACCGGGGCATCCCCAAGTTTAGATGCTTGAGACTTCTTAAAATATTATCTTGGGGTGCCTTGGGCATCCCCAAGCTTGAGCTTTTGTGTCTCCTTAATTCCTCTCATATCATGGTTTCTCTTCTTTTTATCAAAAGCTTCATTCACAACAAACTCA
This sequence comes from Triticum aestivum, assembly GCF_018294505.1. Classification (NCBI taxonomy): domain Eukaryota; kingdom Viridiplantae; phylum Streptophyta; class Magnoliopsida; order Poales; family Poaceae; genus Triticum; species Triticum aestivum. Next base: position 127,024,512 of record NC_057801.1, read on the forward strand.
ACAAGAACTCGTGAGATAGGTTAGTATAAACCAATGCAAAACCTTATCATTTTCTACTGTAACAAATCACTAAATAATTATTCAACATTGAATACTAAATGCCTATTCATATTTAATACTCCTATCCTTAAATAGAAGCATTAAACAAGCAAACATATGCAAACAATGCAACCATAACAGCAATCGGCCAAAACAGTACAGTCTGTAAAGAATGCAAGAATATCAATACTTCCCTGACTCCAAAAATTATGGACTAAAATTCCCACTTTAATAAATTTATCATAGCTTAATATGCAGAAAGATTCAACGTTATACCATTCTCTGACTTTTCTAGGGAATTTTTGCAACAGCGGAAAACTTTCTGTTTTTAAATAGCAACATGCAAACTAGCAAAATAAGCATGGCAAAGGCTATCCTTGAATTTTTTATTGAAACTAAAGATGCAAAACATTATTATAACTAACAGCAAGCAAAAACTAACAAAATAAATTGACTCTCCAAGCAAAACACATATCATGTGGTGAATAAAAATATAGCTCCAAGTAAAGTTACCGATGAACAAAGACAAAAGAGGGGATGCCTTCCGGGGCAGCCCCAAGCTTAGGCTCTTGGTTGTCCTTGAATATTACCTTGGGGTGACTTGGGAATCCCCAAGATTAGGCTCTTTCCACTCCTTATTCCATAGTCCATTGAATCCTTACCCAAAACTTGAAAACTTTAACCACACAAAACTCAACACAAAACTCGTAAGCTCCGTTAGTATAAGAAAACAAAACCACCACTTAGGTAAAGTAAGGAACTCATTATAAATTCATATTGGTGTAATATCTGCTGTATTCTAACTTCTCTATGGTTCATACCCTACGATACTACTCATAGATTCATCAAAATAAGCAAACAACACATAGAAAACAGAATCTGTCAAAAACAGAACACTCTGTAGTAATCTGTATAAAAGGTATACTTCTGGAACCCCAAAAATTATGAAATAAATTTCTGGACCTGAGAAATTTGTCTATTAATCATCTGCAAAAAGAATCAACCTAAAATCACTCTCCAGTAAAAAATGGCAGCTAATATTGCGAGCGCAAAAGTTTCTGTTTTTCACAGCAAGATCACATAAACTTCACCCAAGTCTTCCCAAAGGTTCTACTTGGCACTTTATTGAAAAAAATCTATAAAACATTATTAGTACAGTAGAATAATCATGTGGACACACAAAAACTGTAAGGATAAGTATTGGGTTGTCTCCCAACAAGCGCTTTTCTTTAATGCCTTTCTAGCTAGGCATGATGATGACAATGATGCTCACACAAAAGATAAAAATTGAAGCATAACAGGAGCATCATGAAGCATATGACTAGCACATTTAAGTCTAACCCACTTCCTATGCATAGGGATTTTGTGAGCAAACAAATTATGGGAACAATAATCAACTAGCATAGAAAGGTAACACAAGCATAGCTTCAAGATTTTCAACACATAGAGAGGAAACTTGACATTATTGCAACTCCTACAAGAATATGTTCCTCTCTCATAATAGTTTTCAGTAGCACCATGAATAAATTCAACAATATAACCAGCACCTAAAACATTCTTTTCATGATCTACAAGCATAGAAAATTTACTACTCTCCACATAAGCAAAATTCTTCTCATGAATAGTAGTGGGAGTATCATGAGAGACTTGAACACTAAAAATTGTTTCCACATTAAAAGAGTAATGTTCAGAAAAAGGGTAATCATAATCATGACAAGATTTCTAAATATAATCATCACTACTTTTTATAGAATAAATTTCATCACAATAATCATCATAAGTAGCAACTTTGTTCTCATCATAATCGATTGAAACCTCTCCCAAGATAGTGGAATCACTAAATAAAGTTGACACTCTTCCAAATCCACATTCATATTCATCACAAATAGATTCAACATCCTCCAAAATAGTGGGATCACTACTTCCTAAAGTTGACACTCTTCCGAACCCACTTTCATCAATATAATCATCATAGGTAGGAGGCATGCTATCATCATAACAACTTTGCATATCAAAACTTGGGGTGCTAAAAATATCATGTTCATTAAACATAGCATCCCCAAGCTTGGGTCAAACATTAATTCCAGCAAATATATTCTCAAATATTTCATTCTCATCAAGCTTGGGCCCTTTCATATCATAAGCATAATCACTCTCATCATTAAAAATATTGATAGCACCAATAGTATAGCAATTATCATCATCACAATGAGTAGTAGGAGCAACATCATTTGGGAGGGATACCTTTCTACCTTTGTTGCTCCTTCTTTTCTTTTTCTTCTTCACATTATGTGTGGGTTCAACCTTCCTCTTTGAGCTCCTTATTGATGGGATTGGTTGAATAGAAAGCTCCCCCTCGTTACCTGATTCGTCATGAGAAATAATAGGAGGATATTGGGAAGTCTCTTCCCTTTCATTAGTATTTTCTTCATCCTCTATTTGTTTTGTTTTCTTTATGTAATTGGCAATATAAGGATTTTCAATACAATTCACTGCATAATACATATAAATATTCTCTAGATCAAAATGAAGAATTCTATCAAGGGCAAATTCTGGAATAATCTTAGTTATACGTTTAATTTCTTCATAACCTAAGAGAAAACTAAGTTCATTATGATGTGCAAGGGAAATCAAGTCATCACAACTTTTGGACATGATACGATCATGAAACAATTTGCATTGGGTACTAAAATGATCACGTTCATTGCAAAGTTCACAAGTATGTTTAAGAAATTTTAAATTTTCAGCACACGCATCTAGCTCTTCTTGCAACAATTTGGTTTCTAAGTACTTATGCCTCTTGCAATATCTATCTACCCTATTTGGTGTGTACTTACAAACCCAATGCACTCCACAAAAATTGACATGTTTATAGGAGACATTTTCATCATAACTAGTGCAATCATCATTAGTATCATGGATATTCAAAGAATTCGTACTAACAACATCGCAATCATGGTCATCATTCAAAGATTTAGTGCCAAACATTTTAGAGATTTCTTCTTCTAGCACTTGAGCACAATTATCCTTTCCATCATACTCACGAAAGATATTAAAGAGATGAAGCGTATGAGACAAACTCAATTCCATTTTTTCTTTAGTTTTCTTTTATAAACTAGACTAGTGCTAAAACAAGAAACAAAAAGATTCGATTGCAAGATCTAAAGATATACCTTCACTTACCTAGCCTTCCCGGCAATGGCGCCAGAAAAGAGCTTGATGTCCACTACACAACCTTCTTCTTGTAGACGTTGTTGGGCCTGCAAGTGCACATGTTTGTAGGACAGTAGCAAATTTCCCTCAAGTGGATGACCTAAGGTTTATCAATTCGTAGGAGGCGTAGGATGAAGATGGTCTCTTGTGTCCCCAACACACCCAATACAATGGTAAATTGTATAGGTGCACTAGTTCAGCGAAGAGATGAAGATACAAGTGCAAAATAGATAGTAGATATAGGTTTTTGTAATCTGAAATAATAAAAACAGAAAGGTAACTAATGACAAAAGTGAGCGTAAACGGTATTGCAATGATAGGAAACAAGGCCTAGGGTTCATACTTTCGCTAGTGCAAGTTCTCTCAACAATAATAACATAGATAGATCATATAACAAGACCTCAACATGCAACAAAGAGTCACTCCAAATTCACTAATAGTGGAGAACAAACATAGAGATTATGGTAGGGTACGAAACCACCTCAAAGTTATCCTTTTTGTTCTATCTATTCAAGAGTTTGTAGTCAAATAACATAAAGCTATTCTTTCCGCTCAATCCATCATAGAGTTCATACTAGAATAACACCTTAAGACACAAATCAACCAAAACCCTAATGTCACCTAGATACTCCATGGTCACCTCAAGTATCCGTGGGTATGATTATACGATATGCGTCACACAATCTCAGATTCATCCAACCAACATAAAAGTACTTCAAAGAGTGCCCCAAAGCTACTACCGGAGAGTCAAGAACGTGTGCCAACCCCTATGCATAGGTTCCCAATGTCACGAAACCCGCAAGTTGATCACCAAAACATACATAAAGTGGCACATGATATCCCATTGTCACCACAGATAATCACGGCAAGACATACATCAAGTGTTCTCATAAAGACTCAATCCGATAAGATAACTTCAAAGGGGAAACTCAATTCATCACAAGAGAGTAGAGGGGGAGAAACATCATAAGATCCAACTACAATAGCAAAGCTCGAGATACATCAAGATCGTGCCATAGAGGAACATGAGAGAGAACACAAGAGAGAGAGATCAAACACATAGCTACTGGTACATACCCTCAGCCCCGAGGGTCAACTACTCCCTCCTCGTCATGGATAGCGCCGGGATGATGAAGATGGCCTCCGGTGATGGGATCCCCCTCCGGTAGGGTGCCGGAACAGGGTCCCGATTGGTTTTTGGTGGCTACAGAGGCTTGCGGTGCCGGAACTCCCGATCTACCTTCTGTTCTGGAAGTTTTACGATACGTAGGTATATATGGGTGCAGGGGGTACGTCGGAGGAGCTACGGGGGTCCCACGAGGTAAGGGGGTGCGCCTAGGGGGGCGCGCCCTCCACCCTCGTGACCACCTCTGGCACTTCTTGGAGTAGGGTCCAAGTCTCCTAGATCATGTTCGGTGAGAAAATCACGTTCCCGAAGGTTTCATTCCGTTTGGACTCCGTTTGATATTCTGTTTCTTCGAAATACTGAAATAGGCAAAAAACAGCAATTCTGGTCTGGGCCTCCGGTTAATAGGTTAGTCCCAAAAATAATATAAAAGTGGAAAATAAAGCCCAATATAGTCCAAAACAGGAGATAAAGTATCATAGAGCAATAAAAAATTATAGATATGTTGGAGACGTATCATTAACCCCTTGAACTTGTCGATAACCCTTAGCGACAAGCCGAGCCTTATAGACAGGCACATTACCATTCGCGTCAGTCTTCTTCTTAAAGATCCACTTATTCTCTATGGCTTGACGATTATCTGGCATGTCCACCAAAGTCCATACTTTGTTCTCATACATGGATCCTATCTCGGATTTCATGGCTTCAATACATTTGTTCAAATCCGGGCCTGCAATCGCTTCTTCATAGTTCGAAGGTTTCACCATTGTCTAACAACATGATTTCCGCGACAGGGTTGCCGTACCACTCTGGTGCGGAACGTGTCCTCGTGGACTGCTACTCTTGAGCATGCGTTGGTTTTCCCTTGAAGAGGAAAGGGTGATGCAGCAAAGTAGCGTAAGTATTTCCCTCAGTTTTTGAGAACCAATGTATCAATCACGTAGGAGGTTACACGCAAGTCGCCTAGTACCTGCACAAACAAATAAGAGCCTTGCAACCAATGCGATAAAGGGGTTGTCAATCCCTTCACGGCCACATGCAAAAGCGAGATCTGATAGAGATAATAAGATACATATTTTTGGTATTTTTGTTGTATAGATTGAAAAGTAAAGATTGCAAAATAATAAATGAGCTGCGATGTAAATAAAAGAGATATAATATGATAGAAAAGAGACACAGGAGTCATAGGTTTAACTATTGGCTTCTCTCAAGATAGCATATCTTATGGTGGGTGAAAAAATTACTGTCGACACTACTAGGAAAAGGCCTACTAATGGCGCACCAGTTTTTCCTACTAATGGCGCACTACTCGTGCGCCATTAGTATCACGCCACTAGTATTTTTTACTAATGGCGCACCAGTGGTGCGCCATTAGTATAGGCCACGGTGCGCCATTAGTATGGGCCACTGGTGCGCCATTAGTATAGGCCACGGTGCGCCATTAGTATTTTTGAATTTTTAAGGCGGGAAAATAGTAGTGGCGCACTGTCTAACCCCCACCGTGCGCCATTGCTATTTTTGAATTTTAAATTTGGATCTGGATCGCGATTTTTTTGCCCATTTTTTGCTTGTTTTTTTGCTCGTTTTTTTGCACGATATTATTTCAAATTTTGTTCCCGTTTTTGGGTCTTGTACGTTCTTTTGCCGTGTTCTTTTGCCGGAGAGGAGTTCGCCGAAGAGGAGTTCACCGAAGAGGAGGAGGAGGAGGTGACCGCAGAGGCGCTCGCCTACATCGCCGGAGAGGAGGAGGACGTCGTCGGAGAGGAGTTCACTGGAGCATCGGAGAGGATGAAGGAGAAACCATGAGGGGGTGGGAGGAGAGGAGGGAGGAGGACCTCACCGGAGAGGAGGGAGGAGGAGCTCACCGGAAAGAAGGGAGGAGGAGCTCACCGGAGAGGAGGGAGGAGGAGCTCACCGGAGATGAGGGAGGAGGAGCTCACCGGAGAGGAGGGAGGAGAAACCGTGAGGGGAGGGAGTGGAGGGAGAGGAGAGGAGGGAGGAGGAGGTCGCTGGAGAGGAGGAGGAGGAGGTCGCTGGAGAGGAGGAGGAGGAGGAGGTCGCCGGAGAGTAGGAGGGTAGTATGGTGGAGGAGAGAAGGGAAGATGGAGTGGAGGAGTGGAGGAGAGGTGGAGTGGAGGAGAGGTGGAATGGAGGAGAGGTGGAGTGGAGGAGAAGAATGAAGAGGTAAGGAGGAGAGGACATGCCCAGCCATATATACGGCATAGTAATGGCGCACCGTGGGCAGGTACGCCATTACTATTTTTTTATTTTTTTTATTTATTTTGAATTTTGAAGGTGGGAAGATACTAATGGCGCACCATGGGCAGGTGCGCCATTAGTAACTTTTTTTATTTTTTTTATTTTGAATTTTGAAGGCGGGAAGATAGTAATGGCGCATCATGGGCATGTGCGCCATTAGTAAGTTTGAATTTTTTTGAATTCTTTTGCCTCTCCAGATCTTAAAAGCCCCGTATCTTTTTTTCTGTTAGGTTTTTGAGGATTTTGAAAATGTTTAACGGGGTTCCCCCAGTTAAATTCGGATGTAACTTTTCGAGTAGATGATTTTTCATATAAAAACCTTTTTCATCCGAGTTCATATGCAAAAGTTATGCCCATTTTTACAAATTCTCGAGAGATTTTGCAAAAAGGTCGAAAATTCATGTTTGTAAATTTTGCTAACAACTAGACCACATATCACATGGGAATCCTATTTTATTTTTATTTTTTTGACACTTCTATCATTTTCTTTTATTTTTTTTGAAACTGAAAAGGCGGTCCACCAAGGGGGGTGCATTCGGGGGAATGTTTGGGCCAAATTACTAATGACGCACCGTGGGATGGTGCGCCATTACTAGTTCAACTAGTAATGGCGCACCACTCCCACGGTGTGCCATTAGTAGAGTAGTTTTGAAAAAATAAAAATAATTTTTTTACTAATGGCGCACCGTGGGATGTGGTGCGCCATTAGTATTTGCACACTAATGGCACACCAACACATGGTGCGCCATTAGTATTTAGTAATGGCGCACCACATGTACAGTGCGCCATTAGTGTCCATCCCATCTATAGCCCTTTTCCTAGTAGTGCGAGCAATTGATAGAAAAGCGCATAGATATGAGAATATCTAGGCATGATCATGTATATAGGCATCACATCCGTGACAAGTAGATCGAAACGATTCTGCATCTACTACTATTACTCCACACATCGACAGCTATCTAGCATGCATCTAGAGTATTAAGTTCATAAGAACAGAGTAATGCATTAAGCAAGATGACATGATGTAGAGGGATAAACTCAAGCAATATGATATAAACCCCATCTTTTTATCCTCGATGGCAACAATACAATACATGCCTTGTTGCCCCTGCTATCACTGGGAAAGGACATCGCAAGATTGAACCCAAAGCTGAGAACTTCTCCCATTGCAAGAAAGATCAATCTAGTAGGCCAAACCAAACTGATCATTCGAAGAGACTTGCAAAGATATCAAATCATACATATAAGAATTTAGAGAAGAACCAAATATTGTTCATAGATAAGCTTGATCATAAACCCACAATTCATTGGATCTCGACAAACACACCGCAAAAGAATTACATCGAATAGATCTCCAAGAGGAACGAGGAGAACTTGGTATTGAGAATCAAAGAGAGAGAAGAAGCCATCTAGCTAATAACTATGGACCCAAAGGTCTGTGGTAAACTACTCACACATCATCGGAGAGGCTATGGTGTTGCTGTAGAAGCCCTCCGTGACCGATTCCCCCTACGACGGAGCGCCGGAAAAGGCCCCAAGATGGGATCTCACGGGTACAGAAGGTTGCGGCGGTGGAAATAGGGTTTCATGATGCTCCTAGATGTTTTTGGGGTATATGAGTATATATAGGCAAAAGAAGTAGGTCGGTGGATCCACGAGAGGCCCACGAGGGTGGGGGTGTGCCTACCCCCCTGGGCGCGCCCTCCTACCTCATGGCCACCTCGTTGCTTCCTTGACGTCCACTCCAAGTCTCCTGGATTGTGTTTATTCCAAAAACGATTCTCCCGAAGGTTTCATTCCGTTTGGACTCCGTTTGATATCCCTTTTCTGCGAAACACTGAAATAGGCAAAAAAACAGCAATTTGGACTGGGCCTCCGGTTACTAGGTTAGTCCCCAAAATAATATAAAAGTGCATAATAAATCCCATTAAACATCCAAAACAGATAATATAATAGCATGGAACAATCAAAAATTATAGAAACATTGGAGACGTATCAAGCATCTGAAGGAAATATGCCCTAGAGGCAATAATAAAGTTATTATTTATTTCCTTATATCATGATAAATGTTTATTATTCATTCTAGAATTGTATTAACCGGAAACATAATACATGTTTGAATACATAGACAAACATAGTGTCGCTAGTAAGCCTCTACTTGACTAGCTCGTTGATCAAAGATGGTTGTGTTTCCTAACCATAGACATGAGTTGTCATTTGATTAACGGGATCACATCATTAGGAGAATGATGTGATTGACTTGACCCATTCCGTTAGCTTAGCACTTGATCATTTAGTATGTTTCTATTGCTTTCTTCATGACTTATACATGTTCCTATGACTATGAGATTATGCAACTCCCGTTTACCAGAGGAACACTTTGCGTGCTACCAAATGTCACAACGTAACTGGGTGATTATAAAGGAGCTCTACAGGTGTCTCCAAAGGTACATGTTGAGTTGGCATATTTCGAGATTAACATTTGTCACTCTGATTTTCGGAGAGGTATCTCTAGGCCCTCTCGGTAATGCACATCACCATAAGCCTTGCAAGCAAATGTATCTAATGAGTTAGTTGTGGGATGATGCATTACATAACGAGTAAAGAGACTTACCGGTAACGAGATTGAAATAGGTATTGAGATACCGGTGATCGAATCTCGGGCAAGTAACATACTGATGACAAAGGGAACAACGTATGTTGTTATGCGATTTGACCGATAAAGATCTCCGTCGAATATGTAGGAGCCAATATGGGCATCCAGGTTTTGCTATTGGATATTGACCAGAGAGATGTCTCGGTTATGTCTACATAGTTCTCGAACCTGTAGGGTCCGCACGCTTAACATTCGTTGATGATATAGTATTATATGAGTTATGTATGTTGGTGACCGAATGTTGTTCGGAATCCCGGATGAGATCACGGATATGACGAGGAACTCCGGAATGGTCCGGAGATAAAGTTTAATATATGGAATAATGTTGTTTGGTCTCAGGAAGGGTTCCGGAATTCACCGCAAGGGGTTCCGGATGTTTCCCGAAACGTTTGGGTATGAGAACACGTTATTTGGGCCAAAGGGGAAAGCCCACAAGGTTTTTGGAAAGCGCAAAAGGAAGTTTTGCGGAGTCCACGGGCCAGACGCCAGGGTCCCTGGCGTCTGGGTCAAGACACCGGGAACCCTGGCGTCTGGCCCTGGAGTCCGAGAAGGACTCTTGCCTTTCGGGTGAAACCGACTTTGTGGAGGCTTTTACTCCAAGTTTTGACCCCAAGGCTCAAGATATAAATAGAGGGGCAGGGCTAGCACCAAAGACACATCAAGAAACCCCAAGCCGTGTGCCGACAACCCCGTCCCCTCTAGTTTATCCTCCATCATACTAACAAAGTAATCATGTCTTCTCAAAATAATATGGCCAAAGAAAGTTCATCCCTACAAAATCATATAGTTTGCCTATGCTCCATCTTCATCACACAAAATACTCAAATCATGCACAACCCTGGTTTCAGCCAAGCAATTGTTTCATACTTTATTTTTTTCAAACCTTTTTCAACTTTCACGCAATACATGAGCGTGAGCCATGGACATAACACTATGGGTGGAATAGAATATAATGATGGGGGTTGTGTGGAGAAGACAAAAAGGAGAAAGTCTCACATTGACGCGGCTAATCAACGGGCTAGGGAGATGCCCATCAATTGATGTCAATGCAAGGAGTAGGGATTGCCATGCAACGGATGCACTAGAGCTATAAATGTATGAAAGCTCAACAAAAGAAACTAAGTGGGTGTGCATACAACTTGCTTGCTCACGAAGACCTAGGGCATTTGAGGAAGCCCGTTGCTGGAATATACAAGCCAAGTTCTATAATGAAAAATTCCCACTAGTATATGAAAGTGACAAAACAAGAGACTCTCTATCATAAAGATCATGGTGCTACTTTGAAGAACAAGTGTGGAAAAAAAGGATAGTAGCATTGTCCCTTTATATATATATATATATTGGGGCCTTTCCCTTTTTTTCTTTGGACTTTCTTTTTTTATTTATTTTTTATTTGGGACAATGCTCTATTAATGATTATCATCACACTTCTATTTATTTACAACTCAATGATTACAACTCGATACTAGAATAAAATATGACTCTATATGAGTGCCTTCGGCGGTGTACCAGGATGGGCAATGAATCAAGAGTGACATGTATGAAAAATTATGCATGGCGGCTTTGCCACAAATACGATGTCAACTACATGATCATGCAAGGCAATATGACAATGATGAAGCATGTCATAATAAACGGAACGGTGGAAAGTTGCATGGCAATATATCTTGGAATGATTGTCGAAATGCCATAATAGGTAGGTATGGTGGCTGTTTTGAGGAAGATATAAGGAGGTTTATGTGTGATAGAGCATATCATATCACGGGTGAAAACATACAAGCACTCACTCAACAAGTACTAATCATGCTATGATGCAACATACACAATGTTGACTCTAATTTACATAAATGCATGAAGTAAGTACTTTTTATCGAGAGAGAGAGCATTGGTTCAAGGGGCCCTTGATCTAGTAAGAGAACATGAGGGACTTGATCTTGTTCTTGGATAGGTACATGATCTCCCATAGCATCTTGTTCTTATGTTGGGGGTGATGACTTCCCTTGTGGTGGATCCACAAGAGGGGCTCTTACTCCTTCTTCTTCTACATGGACAAGGGGTGTTTCTTGTGGAATAATATGACCAACCCCCATTGTACTTGTATCTTGGGAAGGAGCCTCATCACCTACAACACTTGAAACAAATTGCTCCTCATGGAAGCCGTTATTCTCATCACACTCCACATTCACCATTTCCTCAACACATCCCGTGGATTATTGAGAATATAGTAAGTGTGGGAGTTTGATGCATATCCAACAAAAAGACCCAAATTTTGTATAACCAGGTTTACATGGTGAGAATAAAACACTTACAACCGAACCGGGTTTTCATTTATCTTCTCTCTCAAATCAATGAATCAACCAAGCTTGGCTCTAATAATTTTCTATGGTGTCTCCACCTTCCTCATGAATAAGCCAAGCATCCAATGCTTCTCCAATGTACCTAAAACACATTAAGGTACAATTTGGTCCCCAAACTTATTGGGTCTGAAGTAGTTAGTCCAACCACAATACATAGGGCAAACTCCATATTAAATATGTGCAAAAGGATATGAACTTTGAAGTTCATGCACACTTTTAATCATTAATGATTTGATGGAGTTTACCCTATAGAGAGGGTCAAGTAGAGCAATCAAGGCATGAAAAAGTATATAAATAATTATGCATGCACATACCTACCAAGATCCAAAGAGATACAATTTGGAGAAAAGAACACTTAAACGAAGAATACTCCAAAAATAACATAAAGCATTCAAGTTGTCCAAATTATATCAAAGTGACAAGTCCACACATGACCGCAAGAAAAGTACAACATATGAACTAAGCAAAAACCAAAGAGCATATGATATACATTACACACATGCTCAAAGGCTTATCTCACTCAAGTAGATAATGGAGTACGAGCTATGAGATAAGGCAAGTTGAAGCACAAGCTGAGAAGAAGATGATCATAAAACTCTACCATGAGAAGAAATACCAATTGGTATTTGGAATTAACACTCGGTGGTAGAATCCGAAGAAGCACAAGATCATAATCAACAACCACCCCGTGCGCACGGGGGTCAAAAGACCCTGTGCACACAGGGTATCCAGGGAGTTACATAGTACCCCGTGCGCACGAGGTACCCAGAGAGTTACACAACACCCCGTGCGCACGGGGGTTAAAAGATCCCGTGCGCACGGGGTGTCCAGAACTTTCTGGTGCAACTTTCTGGATACCACGGCAAGCACACAACAAAGGCAAATAACCACCTACAAGAGATAATTAATGGATACTCTGAGAATCTGAATTTCAAATGAGCTTGACATACCACATAGTGACTAGATAATATTGAGTATCAATACTATGTGGTATTTCTCATATTCACATTTTGGGTTTGTGATGCGCACAAAACATAACACCCCCCCATAATGTGATGATCCACTAATATCTCGCAAGAGCCAAACAACATACAAATAAGGCTCAAGACAACAAGCAACACTATATGATGTGCAATGCAACCTACACAAGCTAGATAACACAAATCAAGCATATTAGGAAGCACAACATATAAATGCACATGCTAGATACAAAACCTAAGCATGCAGGGGGCGAGTAACTTTCAATGTAAGCAATACAAATACAAGTTACCACAAGGAGGAACACTGGATAGATAATATGAAGATAATCCACATGACTTGGCTCGAACAAATAAATGGTGAATATTCTTGTCTTCATGAACTAGCCAAATCTCCAATGTCCTCCACACACCTATTGATCAAGGTTGAGCTTGATGGTCCCCAACCAAGTTGGGTCCTAAGAAGTTAGACACAATAGGCTTGGCAACCCAAATGGCCTTTTCCATTTCCAAACCACTTTGGGCGCCAACAAACTTGGCAAACAAATTGCCAACAACATCCTTCCTAAGCAAATAATGATCATTGACTAGAGGAGGCTTAGGGATGTTACCGTTGGGACAAGATGAAGATATGTGTCCCTTCTCACGACAAATATAGCAACATGTGCTCCCCCTTCTCTTCTTCTTTACTTTCTCAATTTGGGGAGCATTTCCTTGGTTCATTATTGGTAGTGGCCTTTCTTCAGCTTGAGGTTGACCTTGAGATTGAACTTGAGGTTGACCTTGAGATTGAACTTGAGGCCGCTTCCCTTGTTGCTTCACATTTGAAGCCTTCTTCTTCAATGGACAAGATCTCACATGGTGTCCAACATTCTTGCACTTGAAGCATGTGATGTTGGCCGGATTCTTGACTTGGTCTTGTTCCTTATTCCTTTTCTCGGACTTCTTGTTGTTGGAGATGAAACCAAGTCCACCCTTGTCATGAGGGGATTTTTGACCACTCAAAATATTGTTGAGAGTGTAATTTCCTTCATGACACATTTCCAAGTCTTTCTTCAAAATAGTGACTTGAGCCTTGAGCTCTTTGTTTTCCTCTACAAGGTTAGTATCAACAAAAGTACTAGAGGAAGTAGAAACTTCATTATTAGAGCAACAAGGCAATGAGAGCAATTCATCACAAAAATTAGCAATAATATGTCTAGATGAATCACTAGAACTAGCACATGTCAATAAAGCATTTTGAGTAGAATTAGTGCTAATGTCCACATGAGGCTCACAGATGTTACCTTAGTCAAAATAGCCTCATGAGCTAACTTTAGCCTTTCATGGGAGATTAGAAGGTCATCATGAGAGCCCGAGAGCTTTTCATGACTTTCTTCTAATCTTCCATAATTGCTAGTTAGCAAAGCAAGTTGAGCCCTTAGCTCAACATTCTCCTTCAAGATAGATGCTTCACAAGAAGTAGAGTTAGTAGCACAAGCATCATTGACAATATGAGAGGAGCTAGAAGAAACTAGAGACTTCACATGAGTAGCTTGAAGTTCCTCATAATACTTAGAGAGTTTGGTGAGCTCTCCTTTGACATTCTTGTAGACAAGGTCAAGGTGCTCAAAATCCTCTTTAAGTTGATCATGAGCAACTTCAATCTCTTCTTTAGAAGACTCTAAGTCTCTAAGAGTTTCTAGAGCATCAAGAAGGTTACAATCAAGTTTTTCATTTTGTTCTTGCTCTTCATGAAGTAAATCATTACACTTTCCAAAATGAGTGATAAGATCTTTAAACATCTCATAAGTGTTCTTATTTACCCCATGAAGAGAATTACCAATTTCATATCTTCTTGACTCATATCCCTATCACATTCATCATTACTCTCATCAATATCATTAAAAAGAGTAGATGATACCTCAGTATTACCTCTTGCCATGAGGCACATGTGAAAATCGGAGGTTGATGATGATTCTTTTGGAGAGGGAGTTTCTTTATCATCAAGAGTAGGATATCCATGTCCATGCTCCTGACACTCATAGCATTTCCTCTCCAACAAGGTGATGTCCTTCTTTGCTCCTCTAGCAATTTCCTCATTAATGATGTGTGCACTATTTTGTCTTGTTTCCTCTACATGGTTAGTCAAACAATAACTAGTGGAAATAGAAGCACATAGATCATGGAAACAAGGAGTATCAAGCATATCATCACAAAACGTATTCAAGGAATCTCCAAATGATATGCATGGACTATCAACACAAGAATGTAAGTCATTTTTGCTAGATATGCTCAAGTCCATAGAATCTACAACACTATACATGTAAGATCATCAATGTTGAGCACATCATCACAATCATCACAAATGATATTTTCACTCACCATGTCATTACCTTGGGACATGCCACATGATGGTGAGGCAGAAGAAGTTGAAATGTCCAAGTACACGGAGGAAGAAGCAATATGGAGATCTTCATGATTTGAAGATGTGGATACCTCCTCAATTAACTCCTCCGAAAGATGATGAATATCAACAAGATTGGACCCACCATATATTTCTTCAAGTTTGGTCCATATATCATGAGCCGTCACACAAGTCATGATAGACTCAAATACTTTGAGGGATAAAAACCGGATTATGGCATTCTTAGCACTATATCCACAAAGCATATCGTCATTTTCCTCACTAGTTGGAAAAAGGTCATCCTTCCATGGAGAAGGCCCTACAAGAACAATTCGCACAAAATTTGGACCCATGGTCCGGAAGTGACAAAGCATGCGATTTTTCCACAAGTGATAGTTTGTGCCACTAAAACAAAAGGTGTCATCGTGCACTATACCACTAGTCGACATCTTTACTCTCTAGGCGGTGAAGCCTACGAAGGAGAGACCAAAGCTCTGATACCAATTGAAATGATCTAGATGATGACTAGAGGGGGTGAATAGGCGTTTTAAAACTTTTACGGATATGGCTTTATCCTAATGCAGAATTAAACTAACGGATACTTTTGATGCCCAAATCCTAAATATGCTAGGCTCAACTAAGTGCACCAACAACCTATGCTAAACAAGATAGGCACTAAAGGAAACTAGCAAGCACAAACTATATCACAAGATAAGGAAATGTAGGAACTACTAAGCAATTTAACTAGCACAAGATATATCAATATGAGCAAGTATGAATTGCGGAAAGTAAAGGGTGTGGGTATGAGATAACCACAAGTGAGTCGGAGACGTGGATTTATCCCAAAGTTCACACTCGTGAGAGTGCTAATCTCCATTAGAGCGGTGCCAAAAGCCAAAGCTCCGGGGCGTCACCAAGTGACTCACCATATTCTCCCTTCCGAGTCACCCCCAACGGATGAGCCTCGGTTCACTCAGGGTTGGTCTTGAAGGAGACCACCACACCTTTACAAACTTCTCCGGAGCACACCACAACCACGGAAGCTTCCGGAGGAACTTGACCACCTAGGCCACTTCAACACCCTTCCCCGGAGCACACCACAAAAGGAAGCTTCCGGGGGAACCTTGGCCACATAGGCCTCTTCACAATCTTCTCAATGTATCACCAAACCGTCTAGGAGGCGAAGCCTCCAAGAGTAACAAACTCACGGGCTCTCACTCGAACAAATCGATGCGGGGAGCTCAAACCAATGCAACAAATGCAATGCAAGGTCAAGCAACAAATGCTCAACTCACTCTCTCAATCTCACAAGATGCAACTCAAGAAAGTGGGAGATTGAAGAGAGGGGATGCAATGGAGGAAATCAACAAATGACTCCAAGATCCATCCACAAATCACCCTTCACTTAGAAGGGAGATAGGGGTTTGGGAGAGGTGGTAAGAGGCTCAAAATGATGTTTAGAATGTGAATGAACAGCCCCCAAACCAGTGGGGAGGAAGGGCTCTTTTATAGCCAACTTCCAAAAATAGCCGTTGGGGCTCCAACGGACACTTCCTGGACACCCCGTGCCCACGGGAGTTTAGACCCCGTGCCCACGGGGTCCCGTGCACACGGTACAAGCCCGTGTGCATGGGGCCTCGTGCCCATGCGGGTCAAAACCTCCGTGTCCACGGGGTACCCAGAACAGCCTGCAGCAACCCACTAAAACAGTGATAACTTTGGCATACGGACTCCGAATTCGATGATCTTGGGCTCGTTTTGAAGCTATGGAAAAGCCCAAGGTCCTCACATAGAGAACCACCCAAGATCAACAATAAATAATTATGCAAGTAATGCAAAGTTTTGAGCTCTCTATATACGACATGATCAAGCTACTTGCCCGAGAGTCCCTCTTGATAGTACGGCTATCAAACCTATAATCCGGTCTCCCTCCAAGCACCATGAGACCGGCAAAACTAGGAAAACCTAGCTAAGGTATACCTTTGCCTTGCATATTCAACTTGAGCTTGGTGATGACTCCAATGCTTGTCTCAAGTTGGAATCCCTTTCTTGTCCACAACCACTTGGTGAAGATGCTTGAATTGATTCCTCATATTGCAATGAGGGAAGCCTTAACTTAAGCCCATCTTCACATGAGCATTATCATGATGTGGACCGCAAGCTTCAAAGCATATAACCTCCGGCTTCTCATCTTGCACTTGGAATCCTCGAACCCGATGACCATCACCACTTGATGTCATCCACACATAGGCTACTTGAGATCTTTCCTTTTGACGCAAGCCCATGAGAAACACCTAACCCACATAGACATACCAAACACATAGCATGGGTTAGGTAACAAAGCACAATTCACAATTACTTACCATACCACTAGATCACTTGATCTCACGTGGTACAATGTTTGTGCTTTGAGAGTTGACCACTTAGATATAATCTTCGAGCTTCATCTTGGTCAACCAACATCTTTACTCGAAGATCCATCTTGGTTTCTTGAAAGCCACAATGAACTCTTCATTTCCCTTCATTGCTTCAAGACTATATCACCAAAGACTCTTCCATGACCATATCAAGTTCCACTATGAATATAATCTTGGTCACCACTTGCCCTTCTAAAAACTCCATCACAATCTCTTGAGAGGCATAATGAATTCGTCACTCTAGTTGCTTGCTTCAAGACTTGATCAACCAAAACCCAACACATGATCTGACCATGATCTTGTCTTGAGACCATAACTTGAATTCTTCTCTTTGATTATTCTCTCAAGCCCTTGATCCTTAAAAGCCCTCCATCATAATATCTTGAGAGGCACAATGAATTCTTCACTCTAGTTGTTTGCTTCAAGACTTGATCAACCTAAACCCAACACATGAGCTCACCATGATCTTGTCTTGAAACCATAACTTGAATTCTTCTCTTTGATTACTCTCTCAAGCCTTGATCCTCAGAAGCCCAAATATATCAATCTTTGAGATCCTCCAATGCACTCCATCATGAACATAATTAGATTAGGCATTGAAACCAATCTTGATGGCTTCAATAGAAGTACCCGAAGACCAACTTGAAACCTCACTGGATATGGGATCTCGAGAGCCAACACCTAGGCCAAGTAAACACGGGGTATCCAGAGAGTTGACACTCGACCCCGTGCGCACGGTACAAGCCCGTGTGCATGGGGTATCCAGAGAAGGATACCATGAGGACTTCTTCAGATGCTTTGATGGCAGACTTCACAAAACAACCCAATGCACTTCAAGCATCACTATGGAACATATCTTCATATAATATTCAATGCACTTGATGCTCCATAGGAATTGTCATTTAGTACCAAAGCATAGGGCAAATATATCTTCATATATATGGACTTTATCCTTGATTCCGTCCAATATCCTTGAGGCACTATCTTCATATATATATATATATATATATATATATATATATATATATATATATATGGACTTCATCCTTGATTCTGTCCAATATCCTTGAGGCACTATCTTCATATATATATGGACTTCATCCTTGATTCCGTCCAATATCCTTGAGGCACTATCTATGGACAAAACCTTCAAATATATCTCACTGAAAACATTCGTCCATAGATATTGTCATTTAATTACCAAAACCACACTTAGGGGCTACATGCCCTTTCAACATACAGATGTGAATATTGGTGTTAAATCACATAGCGATGTGAACTAGATTATTGACTGTAGTGCAAGTGGGAGACTGAAGGAAATATGCCCTAGAGGCAATAATAAAGTTATTATTTATTTCCTTATATCATGATAAATGTTTATTATTCATGCTAGAATTGTATTAACCGGAAACATAATACATGTGTGAATACATAGACAAACATAGTGTCACCAGTAAGCCTCTACTTGACTAGCTCGTTAATCAAAGATGGTTGTGTTTCCTAACCATAGACATGAGTTGTCATTTGATTAACGGGATCACATCATTAGGAGAATGATTTGATTGACTTGACCCATTCCGTTAGGTCAGCACTTGATCATTTAGTATGTTGCTATTGCTTTCTTCATGACTTATACATGTTCCTATGACTATGAGATTATGCAACTCCCGTTTACCGGAGGAACACTTCGTGTGCTACCAAACGTCACAACGTAACTGGGTGATTATAAAGGAGCTCTACAGGTGTCTCCAAAGGTACATGTTGAGTTGGCGTATTTCGAGATTAGGATTTGTCACTCCAATTGTCGGAGAGGTATCTCTGGGCCCTCTAGGTAATGCACATCACTATAAGCCTTGCAAGCAAATGTAGTTGATGAGTTAGTTGCGGGATGATGCATTACATAACGAGTAAAGAGACTTGCCGGTAACGAGATTGAACTAGGTATTGAGATACCGACGATCGAATCTCGGGCAAGTAACATACTGATGACAAAGGAAACAACGTATGTTGTTATGCGGTTTGACCGGTAAAGATCTTCGTAGAATATGTAGGAGCCAATATGGGCATCCAGGTTCCGCTATTGGTTATTGACCAGAGAGATGTCTCGGTCATGTCTACATAGTTCTCGAACCCGTAGGGTCCGCACGCTTAATGTTCGTTGACGATATAGTATTATATGAGTTATGTATGTTGGTGACCGAATGTTGTTCGGAGTCCCGGATGAGATCACGGACATGACGAGGAACTCCGGAATGGTCCGGAGATAAAGTTTAATATATGGAATAATGTTGTTCGGTCTCCGGAATTCACCGGAAGGGGTTCCGGATGTTTCCCGAAATGTTTGGGTACGAGAACACGTTATTTGGGCCAAAGGGGAAAGCCCACAAGGTTTTTGGAAAGTGCAAAAGGAAGCTTTGTTGAGTCCAAGGGCCAGACGCTAGGGTCCCTGGTGTCTGGGTCCAGACGCCGGGAACCCTGGTGTCTGGCCCTGGAGTCCGAGAAGGACTCCTGCCTTTCGGGTGAAACCGACTTTGTGGAGGCTTTTACTCCAAGTTTCGACCCCAAGGCTCAACATATAAATAGAGGGGCAGGGCTAGCACCAAAGACACATCAAGAAACACCAAGCCGTGTGCCGGCAACCCCGTCCCCTCTAGTTTATCCTCGATCATACTTTCCGTAGTGCTTAGGCGAAGCCCTTCGGAGATTGTTCTTTACCAACACCGTCACCACGCCGTCGTGCTGCCCGAACTCATCTACTACTTTGCCCGTCTTGCTGGATCAAGAAGGCGAGGACGTCATCGAGCTGAACGTGTGCAGAACTCGGAGGTGCTGTGCGTTTGGTACTTGGATCGGTCGGATCGTGAAGACGTATGACTACCTCAACCGCGTTGTCATAACGCTTCCGCTTAGCGATCTTCAAGGTATGAAGATACACTCTCCCTCTCATTGCTAGGCATCGCCATGATCTTGCGTGTGTGTAGGAAAAATTTGAAATTACCATGTTCCCCATCAGCATCCCCAAGCTTAATTCCTGTTCGTCCTCGAGTAGGTAAATGATAAAAACAGAATTTTTATGTGGAATGCTACCTAACATAATTTTCTAAGTAATTCTCTTTATTGTGGCATGAACGTTCAGATCCGAAAGATTCAAGACAAAAGTTTAATATTGACATAAGATTAATAATAGTTCAAGCATACTAACAAAGTAATCATGTCTTCTCAAAATAACATGGCCAAAGAAAGTTCATCCCTACAAAATCATATAGTTTGTCTATGCTCCATCTTCATCACACAAAATACTCAAATCATTCACAACCCTGGTTTCAGCCAAGCAATTGTTTCATACTTTATTTGTTTCAAACTTTTTTCAACTTTCACGCAATACATGAGCGTGACCAATGGACATAACACTATGGGTGGAATAGAATATAATGATGGGGTTTGTGTGGAGA
Source organism: Triticum aestivum (assembly GCF_018294505.1). NCBI lineage: Eukaryota > Viridiplantae > Streptophyta > Magnoliopsida > Poales > Poaceae > Triticum > Triticum aestivum. Next base: position 127,045,394 of record NC_057801.1, read on the forward strand.
AGACAAAAAGGAGAAAGTCTCACATTGACGCAGCTAATCAACGGGCTAGGGAGATGCCCATCAATTGATGTCAATGCAAGGAGTAGGGATTGCCATGCAACGGATGCACTAGAGCTATAAATGTATGAAAGCTCAACAAAAGAAACTAAGTGGGTGTCCATACAACTTGCTTGCTCACGAAGACCTAGGGCATTTGAGGAAGCCCATTGCTGGAATATACAAGCCAAGTTATATAATGAAAAATTCCCACTAGTATATGAAAGTGACAAAACAAGAGACTCTCTATCATAAAGATCATGGTGCTACTTTGAAGAACAAGTGTGGAAAAAAAGGGTAGCATTGTCCCTTTATATATATATATATATATATATATATATTGGGGCCTTTCCCTTTTTTCTTTGGACTTTCTTTTTTTATTTTTTTATTTGGGACAATGCTCTATTAATGATGATCATCACACTTCTATTTATTTACAACTCAATGATTACAACTCGATACTAGAACGAAATATGACTCTATATGAGTGCCTCCGGCGTGTCGTGATGAACACCGAAGCCGAAGCAAGAGAGGCATGCGAAGACGGTGTCGACCTGCTCGAAGAAGCGCGCATTCTGGCACTTAGCCGTTCAGCTATCTACCAGCAAGGCCTGAGGCACTACCACAGCAAGAAGATCAAGCCTCTCGCATTCCGCGAAGGCGACCTCATCCTCCGACTCGTCCAAGAGCAGGCAGGCCAACAGAAGTTGTCCTCTCCATGCGAGGGCCTGTTCATCGTGAGCAGAGCCTTGCGCGGCCGCAACACCTACTACCTCATCAACGCGCGCAAGTCAAAGAAGCGCAAGAAGGACACCGCCGGCGAAGAAACAACCCGGCCGTGGAACGCAGAACTCCTCCGCCCATTTTACAGTTAGTCGCACGAGTGTATGTATCGTCACCTTTTGTAAACGCATGAAACTACGGGGTCCACGAACGAAACTCGGGGTCTACCTTTTGCCGACCAATTTATTGTGTCCATATTTATCTGCATCACTTTACCACTGAACCCGGCCACCGGCTCGACTCGCTCGACCCGGGGGCTCGGGGGCTGGCTGGCTCGGTCGCCACCCCGCCGCCTTACTTGGTGATTCCTAAAAAAGTTGGGACGCCGCGGTCCCCCACTTCACCCTAAAACCGCAGATCCAGCTTTGGCAGTCGGCGGGCAAGCACAATGGGCCAAAGCTCCTTTACGATTCATACACTAAGTCGAAGGCCGCCGGGTCGACCAACCCGGCCTGTCACTCATCAAACAAGTAGCCGCACGACCGACTGCTCGCCAACCGGCCAAGTCGGATTGCCGCCAGCCGGCCCAGTGGGTGTTTCGCTCTTGCTCAATGCTTCTAAGGACCCAAGTCCTGCACGCACCTTTTGAAGAATCGAACCCCTTGTCACGGACCGGAGCCTCGGCCGTCTGACTCGTGGGGGGGGGGGAGGTTTTAGAAAAGAACAAGCGTATGAAATTGGTCCGAAAAAGCGGAAAGCAAAAAGCAAAAAAGCACTCACGACATTCACACACAAATATTTAAAACAAAGGCCCACGGCCCGAGTTCATTACACCCTAAAACAACCCCCAGTGGGTGGGTGGACCTGCTACTTAACAAATTTTGCCTAAAGTATCTCAGGCATCTCCAGCGCCGCGTCGCGACGTAGGCGGCCCTCCTCTGGCGGTCATCGGGTCTGGTGTGACACCGGTATCCTCCTCATCATCCGCATCGCCGTAGACGCCTGTCTCCTCTGAGCTCCCCTCCGGGTCATGGAGAAGCAAGCCGTAGTCGTTGCCATCCACGGCCCTGCCGTCTTCAGCCACTCCGGATGGAACTCGTCGTGGAAGGCGAACTCGGCGATGTAGCTGGCCCGGGAGGCGATCCAGCCGGCCTGCTCCTGCAGCAACTGCTCTGAACCAGAGCGCTGGCCCATCAGCGCATCCAGCTAAAGATCCACATGCCAAGACAGCGCAAATCGAAGCACCAACTTGGCACCGGCACGGGTGGTGGAAACACGCCACTCGCCAAGACGGTCCGGGCCCATCTCCAACCAACGCGCCAGGCGCGAGAAGCTGCGCTGATGGACGGAGTCCGGCCACAGGGCCGCCGTCATCGCGGTGCCAGCCTGGGACAACCACTCCATTTGCATCCCCAGGACCTGCAGGCAGGCCTCTACAGCGGCAATGATCTCCGGGAAGGTCCAGGCCACCCGCAGATCCATCCCAGACCCGACAACACCGGTCGGGTCGTGCTGGTAGCGGACGGCTTCCTCCACCAGCCGCTGCGTCTCCGGGAAGGCCCTGCTGCAAAAGGAAGAAGCAAGATTAGAAGTACTACAACGAAGAAAAGCCGGGTCCCGACCTGGCAAATTACAAGAAGCAGCACTTACTAGAGAAGGACTCTTCCAGGTGCTGCGCCTCGAGCAACGTACCACGCCGCTCCTCCTCCACGACGCGGTCGCGCTCCCCGAGTGCCTTCTCCAGATCGGCCGCCTTAGCAAGGGCCGCCTTCTCAGCCGCCTCCCGGCGACGAGCCTAGTCCTGACGAGCCTCCTCGGCCACAACGGCCAGCTCCCGCAGGCGAGGCATGTCGGCCTGGAGACGGCCCTTGTCGTCGGCCAGCTGGCCGCACTGCTGGTCCGCCTCGGCCAGGGTCCGCTGCGTCTCCATCACCTTGGCGGCCTCCGCCTTTAGAAGCTCCACCTCGGCCTCGAGGCGGCTCTTGTGACCCCCCAGCTGCTAATGCAGCCGGTTGGCCTCGTCAAGAGACCGCCGGGCCGCGGCCGCCTCTGCCCTCGCCTACGCCGCCTCGACGCCAAGACGACCAGTGTCGGCAATAAGCTGGTCATAATGATGACCAGCCCGGAGCAGCCGGGTCCGCCAAGACAACACCTCGGCTGCAAAGAAGAGGAATTCAGCAGAAGAAAAAAGACAAGACTTAAGATTTGGCACAACTGTGACACAGTTGGCCTGAATCTCGGGGGCTACACCCAGTGGGAGTGCTAGCGCGCCCCCACTAGAAAAGAGCACGAACATACCTGCGGCAACTCGAAGCTCCTCCTCCTTGGCAGCGAGCTGCTCCTTGAGCTCCCGATGCTTGCCCAGGAGTCGGTTGAAGGCGGCAACCCTGAAAGCGTCAAGATGCTGAAAAAAGATAAAAGTCAAAACAAGGCCCGGTGATCTAAAGATTCGACCCAACTACTACGTAGTTGGCCCGAACCTCGGGGGCTACATCCAGTGGGTGCGCTGGCGCGCCCCCACAATGAAGAAATTACAAGGAAACAAAAGAAGAAGGACTTACCAGGACGGCGCGCTCCAGGTCGCGCGTCCGCTCCGTCTCGGCCTGGGCGAAGGCCTCAAGCCGCTCTGTCCGGCCTCGCAGACGGTGGCTGACGGCATCCAGCGCCACCTCCTCCTGGGTCTGGGGCCCGAAGACGGCCGCGCCCCCGCTCCGTGCGGGCTGCGACACGGCAGCTCGGCGCCTGTCCCGCCTCCGTGCACCCAGCCGGCCGGCCCCCTACTGGCCGCTTGTGACGCGGCCAGCACCTCCTCCGACGCCCCTTCCGGCGCTGACGGCGACCCGGATGCCGGGACACCCTGCGTCGCCGCCTCAGGCACCGCCGCCCATGGTGCCTCCTCCATAGCCGACAGCACCTCCGGCATCGCCGCCTGCAGCGTCTCCTTCAAGACACCGCCGCCTCCACCACCATCAGCCCCCGCGCGCTCGACCACGTCGGCTCGCGGCAGGTTATCGCTCCCCACCTCCACAACCTCCTGGTCGAGGATCACCACCTCAGCCCGACCCCCACGGCCATGCTCCCTCACCGACGACGATCCAAAAACTGTCGCCGCCACCATCGTGCCCTCTAGTATCTCGCGCCAGGCTGGCTCCATTCCGAATCGCGCCCGTGCCGCCGCCGCGTCGGTCCAAGCCTAGACCGACGCCGCCTGCAGCTCCGCCTCAGCCCAATTCCTGTCCCGCCAGGCCAAGGCCTCGGCATCATCTAGATCCAGGCCGAGGTCCGAGTCGCCTCGTCCCTCCTCCCCGGCCAGGCCGGCAAGGTCGGACCGGCTCCTGCGGAACGCGGCCCCTTCGGCGGCTGCAGCCTCCACCGCCGCCCTCGCCAGCGCGATGGGCGACCTGAAGAAGAAGGCCAAATAAGTAGAAGAGACAAGAAATCCAGGCGCGAGAAGGAAATGAAGCTTACCCCGTCAAGACCGGGACCGGGATCGGCATCCCGCGCTTCTTCTTGGCCGGCCTCCTAGGCTCGGCCGGGTCCGCTGCGCACTTCGATCTGCGGGGTCGCGGTGCGACGCTGTCCTTTCCATGCGGGCGGCTCTGCGGCGCCCCGTGCAAGTACCCGGCTCCGGCCACGTCGCCGCCTCCCTCGCCCAACGCCGCTACACCAACAACCGGCGTCACCATTGCCTTCACCACGACATGATCAACAATTCAAGACAAAATAAAGAAGCAAACATGCAAGACTTACCGCTCGGCGCCCAGCGCCGGCATCGGACTCGGCCACCTCCTCGCCGCCTCGGGCCGCGGGCTCCTCTGGTGCCACCGGCGCCACCTGTGACGAAGCCCGGGTGTAAGGGTGCCGGATTGCGTTCAAGAGAATCTCCCGCGTCGCGTCGGGATGAAAAAGAAGATGCGCGGCGGTAAAATAAGAAGACCAGACGCTCACCTGAGGCACCGGGTTCGACTGGCTATACGGCGCCTTGCCGAATCGCCAATCCTCTCCAAGGTTGGCCTTGGAGATGTCTTCGACGCCGCGAGCGACCAGCTCCGCAGACAACCACGTCGACCACGTTCGGTTGGGGTCCTGCAGGCCAATCATCTCGCCAATGAGGCAGGAGCGCCTTTGAAGCGGGAGGACCCAGCGGGTGATGAACGCGGCGAGGAGGTCCGTACCGGTGAGCCCCTCCTGCGTCCTCATCACCGTCACCCGCTCGCAGAGGTTGACGATCTCCTGCGACGGGCACCGGAGCGAGTAGCCCCAGTTTGTCTTCGCCCGCGGCGGCGCGATGACGAAGGGGGGAGATTGATATGGTCCGCGCCATGGTTGCAGACGTAGAAGAAAGAATTCTGCCACTTCTTGGCAGAATCCTCGAGCTGGATCTTGGGGAAATCCGCCCCCAACCGCTTGGAGATGACGGCGGCACCGCAGTCGGCGAACTCCCCGACCGACGGGCCCTACTGCTTCAAGGAGAAAAAGCACGCCCAGAGGTCGATCGTCGGCTCAACCCCCAGGTACCCCTCACACAAGTTCACGAAGCCGGAGAGTTGGACGATGGCGCCGGCGCCAAGATGGTGCGGTTGAAGCCCGAAGAACTCCAAGAAGGTGCGGAAGAAGGTGCTCACTGGCAGCCTGAACCCGCGCTCAAAGTGAGTGAGGAAGACGACGCGCTCCTGCCCCTCGGACCGGGGCCTCTACTCGGCGTGCGGCAGGCGGACGCCGACGTCCGTCTCCCGAGGCAAGCGCCACGAAGCTCGAAGCTGCGTGATGTCCTCAGTGGTGACATTGGAGCCCATCCAGGAGCCTGACAGCAGCGCCATGGATAGAAGCGGGAAGAAGAGGAAGACGAGCGATGGAGTAAGCTCTGCTCGGGGCCGCAGGCGCAGCTGTGCGTCGGTGCCAAAGAGCAGAGCACGAGCAGGGGGACAGGAGGGCGTGAGCGAGAATGGTGTCCGCTGCCCCCTTGCCCCCCTCGATTTATAATCCTCGGTTCAAATGTGGGGAAGTGGGATCGTCTGCACACGCCCGTTCCACTACCCTGCAATAAGTGCGCACGTATGCGCGCACTAACTGCTCGGGGAAGTGCAACCGGCCCCAAGGCGCCACAATAAATCCGCGCGTGTGGCCCAAGGGCGCGCGGCGGCGGGCCCCCGACCCGTCTCCTGGTCCCGTCACGCGCGTGGCCTGTCAGGCCCCTCCGACTTCCGGGCGCCACATGGCACCTGCGCGAAGCCCAAGGGATCACCTCAAGATTCGACGGACCCCTCGGTTCCTGCCACGACCGGGATACCGCGATCCGGTTTCCGTGAAAACCGGCACACAGCGGGTGTTGCCGGACCCGGCGTTCGCAGAATCCGCCTTGCTCAAGGGGGAAACTACGAACGCCCACTCATCAGAAGACGGCAGACCTTCATAGCTTCGGGGACTACTGTCGGGGGGGATGAACCCCTGGTAGGCAAGGGAACCCAGATCCTTTTCAAAAACAGCGGGGCCCGCATCGCCCCGCAAGCCGGCACGCGCCTGGCCGGGTCGCTCGACCCGGCAGGGCCCGCAACCCGGCCAAACTCTCCGACACAGCAAGGTATGTCAACTCGGCCACAGCAACCGGCGCAATACAACTCGACCCGGTGCAACCAAGGCTTCCGCGGCAAGCCAGCACCACCCGTGGCGTCCACGACAACCCAGCCACGGGTCAGCTCCTGTCCCATCTAGGTCGTATGATGGGACGAGACCTAAACTACTGATGACCAAGACAACAATGTTTCCACCCATGCCTATGGTCAGCCGGACCGTGGCAACAGTGCCCCTCACCTACCCGCTGACCAAGGCTGGCGTGGCAACAGTGCTCCCGCCCTCACCGCTGATGACAACAAGCGGCGGCCTAACGGAGAGCATAGTATACGACTTGACTCGGCCACGCCCTGACGATCAACAAGATGGCGCACAGTCCCCCTAGGCATGCGGGGCCCGCGCCCAGGGGAACCCCGCGAACCACAAGACCACAAGCGGGATCCAGCTCGGAGTCCCGGACGCTGACAATACGGACCCACCGACTCGGCATATTACCATTGTAACCCTGGGTGGGTTGATCTATAAACCCCCCCAGAAACCCACGCCCACAGGGGCATCGCATGATCGCATCGGCATCACCACACGACAAACAGAAGCATAGGACTAGCCACCCAACAGTAGTACCGGAGAGAAGGAGCAGCCCAAGCCTTGGCTAGCTTCCTTCCTCCTCCATACAGCTCCAGGAGCAACATTGTACTATCAATCATCCAACCAAACTCGACAGGACTAGGGGTGTTATCTCTACGGAGAGCCCCGAACTTGGGTATGTCCGGCGTCCCGTGCCCGCGCATGCCAACCTCGCCTCTGGAGCCCACCAGCACCCTCGAGCCTCCTCCTCTCTTTAGCCATCCCTTGGCATCCGCCGTGCGCCCACCACAACACCTATCTTGATGATGCTTATGCTTTCTATCTTCACCTTGGGTTGTCACAAGTGTTGGTTATTCATTTTGCATATTTAGTGTTCTTGTGAACCCATTTGCTTAGTTGTGTGTGGGAATGAAAGGCTTTGCACCATGTATCTCATTCATTCGAGACTATGTTGATGCTTATGCTCATCCGTATATTAGTCTTCTCATGTGCTTTGCCATGACTCACACACATCATTTTGGTTGAGCCTATTCTTAAGTTGCCTCTTTTACATGTTGCTCAACCATGTGTTTGTTGCAAGTGCTAGGCTTAGTTTCCTTTATGCTCACTTGCACTTGTTGTATGTTTCTATTGATTTTGGGGGAGCTATGATCCTATTTTGTGCACTTTGTATTCAAATACATAAATTCTTATGTGTGCACAAATCATGGGGAGCTTCTCTAATTTCTTTAGAACACTCCTTCGCTCATATCATATTATCCTTTATTCATGTGGCTCGTAGGATCTTTGGTCTAGTTGGTTCAATTGATATCCTTTGGTTGCTTGCTTCAATTGGTACCTTTTGATTGCTTGATTGCTTGTGACTCTCTTTGTTATGTCCTTGTGGCATATCATTCGTTAGCAATCTTTGTGCCTCAATATAGTTTTTATTCCTCCAAGTATTTACCTTTGGATATGTCTATGGCATTCCACCATCTTGTTGAGAAATACACAATTTATGGAGGAGCACGTTTTATATTGGCCTTCTAAGCGTTTCGCCCATTTTGGCAATCGATGCCAATGGGGGAGAAGTTTTAGAGAGTTTTATGGAGAAGGTTTCAAAGTTTTCTAATTGCTTTGGGTTTGTTCCTAAGCATTTGCATCTCATTCTCCTACATCATTGGTTGTTGCATTGCATTGTGATGCATAACTCCTTGTATAAACTCTCTTGAAAGTGATTGTCATCAATTACAAAAATGGGGGAGATTGAAAGAACATGCGGTGCCCCCATGTTTGGTTTTGGTAATTGATGACAATCTCTATGGACTAATGGTTGCCTTGAGTTATATTTGAAGGTTTTGTCCATAGGCTTTTCTTGAAGTCCATGTGTTGGTTTCAAGGAGTTTATGAGTTGATCAAGGTGCTATTAAGGAATTATCCAAATATTGGTCATGTGAGTGTTGAGCTTATTGCAAGCATGTCTTCAAGAAGAAGATTGTGTGATCATTCATGTTTACCTTCAAGATATCATCCAAATGAAGAGAGTTGGAAAGATTCAAGGTTGATCAAGACTAAGTCAAGAGTGAATCAAGTTGATCAACTCACAAAGCTTAGAAGATGTACCGAGAGGGATCAAGTGATCCCATGGTATGGTAAGCATTGTCCATTGCACTTTGTGTACGAACCCATGGTCTATGTGAGAGTTCTATGTGGGGTTAGGTACGTGTCCATGGGCTTGCGTCAAGAGGAAGATATCATACGACCCATGGAAAGGATGACATCAAGTGGTGATCATCATCAAGATTACCGTGTGCAAGTTCAAGTGGAGCATCACGAAGAGATCAAGTGATTCAATCTTGACATCCATTGTGGTGTCAATGGACTTGTGAAGATGTGCCGAAGAGTGGCTCACCCATAGTGGACTATGGGGGAGCAATCATCTAGTCGTCATCGAGCCAACGCAATCAAGAAAGTTGGTCCAACTTGAGGGAGTCAAGATCGTCATCATCTAGCTCAAATGGACCATGTGCAAGGCAAAGGTTTGCCCTTGATAGGTTTTATATTTTACCGGTCTCGTGGTGGTTGTTGGGAGACCGGGTTATAGGATCGTTTGCCGTACTATCAAGGGGGGATCTCAAGTTGGTAGCTTGATCGTATCGTTAGTAGAGAGCTCAAACCATTGCATCCTTGCATCATGTTTCTTGGTTCTTGTTTGGTTCTCTTTCTGAGTCTTAGAGCTTATGGTCATCTTGATGACAAGCTTGAGTTCATCGAAAATGGAGTTCGCATGCGTCTTCTATGATGTTTTCGGTGTTGGAGGTTTTACCGGTCTTATCCGAGGAAGGATTCTCACCATTTTCTTGTGGGCCTTTTCTCATTCGCTTCTTATTGATATTTCTATCAATATTGTGTTAGCCCATGTCGTTAGATTTCCAACAAACTTGGTTTCGTTGAATTCGGAGTCCGTTTGCAAAAGTTGTGGCTGTTTTGGTAAAGGCTGCAGCGGTACTACCACGACTAGAGCGGATGTAAATTTTTACTACCGCTCCAGAGCAGTACTACCGCGTCTCCTGAGCGGTAGTACCGCTCCATAGCTGTACTATCGTGGCTCCTGAGCGGTAGAACCGCTCCGAACCAAAAATCTCGTGTTTTGCTCAGCGGAGGTAGGCACGAAAGTATTTTTTAGTACCGCTCCTTGGAGCGGTAGTACCGCTCTATGCGGGCTGTGAGCATAATGGTTGGATTTTTCCCCACCTATAAAAGGGGGTCTTCCTTCCCATTGAACCTTATCCTTTGAGCTCGTGTTCTTCCCCCATTGATTACCTTCTTTGAGCTTGCTAACTCTCAATCCCTCCATGGATTCTTGCTAGTTTTTTAGGGAAAAGAGAGATGAGATCTAGATCCACATTTCCACCAATCACTTTCTCCTCTATGTGAGGGGAACCCATTGGATCTAGATCTCGGAGTTCTTGGTGTTCTCTTTCTTGTTCTTCCTCTCATCTTCCTCCCTAGCATTAGTTGCTTCGGTGGGATTTGAGAGAGAAGGACTTGGGCACTCCGTGTGCCCTTGCCATTGCATTTGGTGCATCGGTTTGAGTTCTCCACGTGATATGTGGAAGTTACAAGTTGAGAAGCTTATTACTCTTGGGTGCTTGGTACCCTTGAGCTTGTTACTCTTGGGTGTTTGGAAACCCTAGAGCTTGTTCCTCTTGGGTGCCTTGGCGCCCTAGACGGTTGGTGTTGTTCGGAGCTCAATCATTGTGGTGTAAAGCTCCGGGCAAGCGTTGGGGTCTCCAATTAGGTTGTGGAGATCGCCCCGAGCAATTTGACGGGTACCGGTGACCGCCCCCAAGGGTTGCCAAAGTGTACGGATTCAGTGACCGCCCCCAAGGGTCGCCATTTGTACGGGTTCCGTGACCGCCCTCAAGGGTCCCTTAGTGGAATCACGACATCTTGCATTTTGCAAGGGCGTGAGGAGATTACGGTGGCCCTAATGGCTTCTTGGGGAGCATTGTGCCTCCACACTGCTCCAAACGGAGATTAGCATCTGCAAGGGTGTGAACTTCGGGATACATCGTCGTCTTCGCGTGCCTTGGTTATCTCTTACCCGAGCCATTTACTTATACACTTTACATTGTGATAGCCATATCGTTCTTTGTCTTATATCTTGCTATCACATAGTTGCTTATCCTGCTTAGCATAAGTTGTTGGTGCACATAGGTGAGCCTAGTTGTTTTAGGTTTTGTGCTTGACAAATTAACCGCTAGGTTTATTCCGCATTTCTTCAAGCCTAAACTGTAATTATTTTAAATCGCCTATTCACCCCCCCCCCCTCTAGGCGACATCCTCGATCTTTCAACGAGGTTTGGATGCACCGGCGAAGTTTGCACCAACTCTCAAGGTGAGAAAGGGCAATGCATGGTACCGAAGAGGCTAGCAATGATGGAAGGGTGAGAGTGCATATAATCCAAGGACTCAACATTAGTCATAATGAATTCACATACTTATTGCAAAAAGCTACAAGTCATCAAAACAAAGTACTACACGCATGCCCCTAGGGGAAGGGTTGGTAGGAGTTAACCATCGTGCGATCCCGACCTCCACACAAAGGATGACAATCAAAGAAATACATCATGCTTCAAATTTGTCACACAACGGTTACCATACCTGCATGCTACGGGACTAGCAAACCTCAACACAAGTATTTCTCAAATTCACAAATACTCTGCTAGCATGATTCTAATATCACCATCCTCATATCTCAAAACGATCATCAAGCATCAAACTTCTCATAGTATTCAATGCACTTTTTATGAAAGTTTTTATTATACCCATCTTGGATGCCTATCATATTAGGACTAATTTTATAGCCAAAGCAAACTACCATGCTGTTCTAAAGGACTCTCAAAATAATATAAGTGAAGCATGAGAGATCAATAATTTCTATAAAATAAAACCACCACCGTGCTCTAAAAGATATAAGTGAAGTACTAGAGCAAAATTATCTAGCTCAAAAGATATAAGTGAAGCACATAGAGTATCTAATAAATTCCGATTCATGTGTGTCTCTCCAAAAGGTGTGTAAAGCAAGGATAATTGTGGTGAACTAAAAATCAAAGACTCAAATCATACAAGACGCTCCAAGAAAAACACATATCATGTTGTGAATAAAAATATAGCCTCAAGTAAAATTACCGATAGACGAAGACGAAAGAGGGGATGCCTTCTGGGGCATCCCCAAGCTTAGGCTTTTGGTTTTCCTTGAATTTTACCTTGGGGTGCCTTGGGCATCCAAAAGCTTAGGCTCTTGCCAATCCTTGTTCCAAAATCCATCAAATCTTTACCCAAAACTTGGAAACTTCACAACACAAACTCAACAGAAAATCTCATGAGCTCCGTTAGTGTAAGAAAACAAACCACCACGTTAAGGTACTGTAATGAAATCATTCTTTATTTATATTGGTGTTAAACCTACTGTATTCCAACTTCTCTATGGTTCAAACCCCCCGATACTGGCCATAGATTCATCAAAATAAGCGAACAACACACGAAAAACAGAATCTGTCAAAAACAGAATAGTCTGTAGCAATCTGTAACTTTCGAATACTTATGTAACTGAAAAAATTCTACGAAATTAGGAAGTCCTGGGTAATTTATTTATTAATCTTATGCAAAACTAATGAACTGAAAATCACGTTTATGTGATTTATGAAAACTAATCTCGTGCGTGTAAAAGTTTCTGTTTTTCAGCAAGATCAAATTAACTATCACCGTAGGTTATCCTAAAGGTTTTACTTGGCACAAACACTAATTAAAACACAAAACCACATCTAAACAGAGGCTAAATGAATTATTTATTACTAAAAAATAACAAAAAGCAAGGAACTAAAATAAAATTGGGTTGCCTCCCAACAAGCGTTATCGTTTAACGCCCCTAGCTAGGCATAAAAATAAGAATAGATCTAAGTATTATCATCTTTGGTATGCAATCCATAGGTGGCTAGATTCATAAGGTAATTTAATTTTCTTCCTAGGAAGGTGTTCCATGATTTTCCTTAATGGCAATTGGAATCTAGTATTTCCTTCTTTCATATCAATAATTGCACCAACCGCTATAAGGAAAGGTCTACCAAGAATAATAGGACATGAAGGATTGCAATCTATATCAAGAACAATAAAATCTACGGGCACATACTTCCTATTTGCAACAATAAGAACATCATTAACCCCTCCCATAGGTTTCTTAATGGTGGAAGCCGCAAGATGCAAATTTAAAGAACAATCATCAAATTCATGGAAACCTAGCATATCACATAAAGTTTTAGGAATCGTGGAAACACTAGCACCCAAATCACATAAAGCATAGCATTCATGATCTTTAATCTTAATTTTAATAGTAGGTTCGCACTCATCATAAAGTTTTCTAGGGATAGAAACTTCTAATTCAAGTTTTTCTTTGTAAGATTGCATTAAAGCATCAACGATATATTTGGTAAAAGCTTTATTTTGACTATAAGCATGAGGAGAATTTAACGCGGATTGCAACAAGGAAATAAAATCTGTCAAAGAGCAATTATCATAATTAAATTCCTTGAAATCCAAAATAGTGGGTTCATTGCTATGTAAAGTTTTGACCTCTTCAATCCCACTTTTACCAATTTTGTATCAAGATCTAAAAACTCCGAATCATTGGGACGCCTTTTAACTAAAGTTGACTCATCTCCAGTCCCATCTTTATCAAGATTCATATTGGAAAACAAAGATTTAATAGGAGACACATCAATCACTTTTAGATCTTCATCCTTATTATCATGAAAACTAGAAGAACACGCTTTCACAAAGCAATCCTTTTTAGCACGCATCCTAGCGGTTCTTTCTTTGCACTCATCAATGGAAATTCACATGGCTTTGAGAGACTCATTGATATCATGCTTAGGTGGAATAGATCTAAGTTTCAAAGAATCAACATCAACAGAAATTCTATCCACGTTCCTAGCCAACTCATCAATCTTAAGCATTTTTTCTTCAAGCAAAGCATTGAAATTCTTTTGCGAAATCATAAATTCTTTAACACTAGTCTCAAAATCAGAGGGCATCTTATTAAAATTTCCATAAGAGTTGTTGTAGGAATTACCATAATTATTAGAGGAATTACTAGGGAACGGCCTAGAATTGAAGTTTCCTCTATACGCGTTGTTACCAAAATTGTTCCTACCAACAAAATTCACATCCATAGATTCATTATTATTCTCAATCAAAGTGGACAATGGCATATCATTAGGATCATAAGAAACACTCTTATTAGCAAACAATTTCATAAGTTCATCCATCTTTACACTCAAAACATTAATCTCTTCAATTGCATGAACCTTTTTACTAGTAGATCTTTTGGTGTGCCATTGAGAATAATTAACCATAATATTATCTAGGAGTTTAGTAGCTTCTCCTAAAGTGATTTCCATAAGAGTGCCTCCCGCGGTCGAATCTAAAAGATTTCAAGAAGCAAAATTCAATCCAGCATAATTTTTTTGTATAATCATCCATAAATTCAAACTATGTCTAGGGCAATTCCGTATCATTACTTTCATCCTCTCCCAAGCTTGCGCAACATGCTCATGATCAAGTTGCTTAAAATTCATAATATCATTTCTAAGATAGATGATCTTAGCTGGAGGAGAATACTTAGAGATAAAAGCATCTTTGCACTTATTCCATGAATCAATACTATTTTTAGGCAAAGAAGAGAACCAAGTTTTAGCACGATATCTAAGCGAAAACGGAAATAACTTCAATTTAACAATATCATTATCCACATCTCTCTCTTTTTGCATATCGCACAAATCGACAAAGTTGTTTAGATGTGTAGCGGCATCTTCACTAGGAAGGCCAGAGAATTGATCTTTCATGACAAGATTCAATAAAGCAGCATTAATTTTGCAAGATTCAGCATCGGTAATAGGAGCAATTGGAGTGTTAAGAAAATCATTGTTGTTGGTATTGGAAAAATCACACAATTTAGTATTGTCTTGAGCCATAGCGACAAACAATCCAACACACAAGCACACAAGAAGCAAGCAAAAAAAGACGAACGGAAAAAGGGCGAATAAAATGGCAAGGGTGAAGTGGGGGAGAGGAAAACGAGAGGAAAATGGCAAATAATATAATGCGAGGGATAAGAGTTTGTGATGGGTACTTGGTATGTCTTGACTTGTGCGTAGATCTCCCCGGCAACAGCGCCAGAAATCAGCGAGTTGTCGGGAGATCAAATCTTGACTTGACTTGGCGTAAGCCTCCCCGGCAATGGCGCCAGAAATCCTTATTGCTACCTCTTGAGCATGCGTTGGTTTTCCCTTGAATAGGAAAGGGTGATGCAGCAAAGTAGCGTAAGTATTTCCCTCAGTTTTGGAGAACCAATGTATCAATCCAGTAGGAGGTTACACGCAAGTCGCCTAGTACCTGCACAAAAAAATAAGAACCTTGCAACCAATGCGATAAAGGGGTTGTCAATCCCTTCACGGTCACTTGCAAAAGTGAGATCTGTAGAGATAATAAGATAAATATTTTTGGTATTTTTGTTTTATAGATTGAAAAGTAAAGATTGCAAAATAGTAAACAAGATGCGATGTAAATAAAAGAGATATAATATGATAGAAATAAGACCCAGGGGCCATAGGTTTCACTAGTGGCTTCTCTCAAGATAGCATATCTTATGGTGGGTGAACAAATTACTGTCGAGCAATTGATAGAAAAGCGCATAGTTATGAGAATATCTAGGCATGATCATGTATATAGGCATCACATCCGTGACAAGTAGATCGAAACGATTCTGCATCTACTACTATTACTCCACACATCGACCGCTATCCAGCATGCATCTAGAGTATTGAGTTCATAAGAACAGAGTAACACATTAAGCAAGATGACATGATGTAGAGGTATAAACTCAAGCAATATGATATAACCCCATCTTTTTATCCTCGATGGCAACAATACAATATGTGCCTTGCTGCCCCTGCTGTCACTGGGAAAGGACACCGCAAGATTGAACCCAAAGCTAAGCACTTCTCCCATTGCAAGAAAGATCAATCTAGTAGGCCAAACCAAACTAATAATTCAAAGAGACTTGCAAAGATATCAAATCATACATATAAGAATTCAGAGAAGAACCAAATATTGTTCATAGATAATCTTGATCATAAACCCACAATTCATCGGATCTCGACAAACACACCGCAAAAGAATTACATATAGATCTCCAAGAGGATCGAGGAGAACTTGGTATTGGGAATCAAAGAGAGAGAAGAAGCCATCTAGCTAATAACTATGGACCCGAAGGTCTGTGGTAAACTAATCACATATCATTGGAGAGGCTATGGTGTTGATGTAGAAGCCCTCCGTGATCGATTCCCCCTCCGGCGAGCACCGGAAAAGACCCCAAGATGGGATCTCACGGGTATAGAAGGTTGCGGCGGTGGAAATAGGGTTCCATGGTGCTCCTGGATATTTTCGGGGTATATGAGTATATATAGGCAAAAGAAGTAGGTCGGTGGAGCCACGAGGGGCCCATGAGGGTGGGGGCGCGCCTACCCCCCTAGGCGCGCCCTCCTACCCCATTGCCGCCTCGTTGCTTCCTTGGCGTCCACTTCAAGTCTCCTGGATTGTGTTTGTTCCGAAAACGATTCTCTCGAAGGTTTCTTTCCGTTTGAACTCCGTTTGATATGCATTTTCTGCGAAACACTAAAATAGCGAAAAAACATCAATTTGCATTGGGCCTCCGGTTAATATGTTAGTCCCAAAAATAATATAAAGTGCATAATAAAGCCCATTAAACTTCCAAAACAGATAATATGATAGCATGGAACAATAAAAAATTATAGATATGTTGGAGACGTATCATGGACCTACGAAGTTCAGTAGCAACTTGATCTGAAGTTTCATGATCATCATCATTAACTTCCTCTCTAGTCGGTGCAGGCACCACAGAAACATTTTCCTGTGTTGCACTACTCTCCGGTTAAAGAGGGGGTACCTCATCAAGTTCTACTTACCTCCCACTTACTTCTTTCGAGAGAAACTCTTTCTCCAGAAAGGATCCATTCCTGACAACAAAGATCTTGCCTTCGGATCTAAGGTAGAAGGAATACCCAATAGTTTCCTTAGGGTATCCTATGAAGACGCACTTTTCCGATTTGCGTTCGAGCTTTTCAGGTTGAAGTTTCTTGACGTAAGCATCGCATCCCCAAACTTTCAGAAATGATAGCTTATGTTTCTTCCCAAACCATAATTCATACGGTGTCGTCTCAACGGATTTAGATGGTACCCTATTTAAAGTGCATGCGGCAGTCTTTAAAGCATAACGCCAAAATGATAGCGGTAGATCGTTAAGAGACATCATAGATCGCACCATATCCAATAGAGTGCGATTACGAAGTTCGGACACACCATTACGTTGAGGTGTTCCAGGCAAGGTGATTTGTGAAACAATTCCACATTCCCTTAAGTGCGTGCCAAACTCGTGACTCAAGTATTCTCCTCCACGATCTGATCGTAAGAACTTTATTTTCCTGTCACATTGATTCTCTACCTCGCTCTGAAATTCCTTGAACTTTTCAAAGGTCTCAGACTTGTGTTTCATTAAGTAGACATACCCATATCTGCTAAAGTCATCAGTGAGGGTGAGAACATAAAGATAGCCACTGTGAGCCTCAACACTCATTGGACCGCATACATCAGTATGTATTATTTCCAACAAGTTGGTTGCTCGCTCCATTGTTTCAGAGAATGGAGTCTTGGTCATTTTGCCCATGAGGCATGGTTCGCACGTGTCAGATGATTCATAATCAAGACACTCCAAAAGTCCATCTGCATGGAGTTTCTTCATGCGTTTTACACCAATGTGACCAAGGCGGAAGTGCCACAAGTATGTGGGACTATCATTATCAACCTTACATTTTTTGGCATTCACACTATGAATATGTGTAACATCACGTTCGAGATTCAATAAAAATAAACCATTGACCAACGGGGCATGACCATAAAATATATCTCTCATATAAATAGAACAACCATTACTCTCAGATTTAAATGTGCAGCCATCTCACATTAAACGAGATCCAGATACAATGTTCATGCTCAAAGCTGGCACTAAATAACAATTATTGAGGTTTAAAACTAACCCCGAAGGTAAATGTAGAGGTAGCGTGCCGACGGCGATCACATCGACCTTGGAACCATTCCCGACGTGCATTGTCACCTCGTCCTTCGCCAGTCTCCGCTTATTCCGTAGCTCCTTTGGCATTGTCGGCCTTCTTATCTGCTAAGTACTTGGGGCAGTTCCGCTTCCAGTGACCATTTCCCTTGCAATAAAAGCACTCAGTCTCGGGCTTGGGTCCATTCTTTGGCTTCTTCCCGGAAACTGATTTACTAGGCGCGGCAACTCCCTTGCCATCCTTCTTGAAGTTCTTCTTACCCTTGCCTTTCTTGAAACTACTGGTCTTATTCACCATCAACACTTGATGTTCCTTTTTGATCTCCACCTCCGCTGATTTCAGCATCGAATATAACTCAGGAATGGACTTCTCCATCCATTGCATATTGTAGTTCATCACAAAGCTCTTGTAGCTAGGTGGAAGCGACTGGAGGATTCTGTCAATGACCGAGTCATCTGGAAGGCAATAATAAAGTTATTAGTTATTTCCTTATTTCATGATAAATATTTATTAGTCAACAACAATAACAACAACAACAAATCCTTTAGTCCCAAACAAGTTGGGGTAGGCTAGAGGTGAAACCCATAAGATCTCGCAACCAACTCATGGCTCTGGCACATGGATAGCAAGCTTCCACGCACCCCTATCCATAGCTACCCCTTTGTCAATACTCCAATCCTTCAGGTCTCTCTTAACGGACTCCTCCCATGTCAAATTCGGTTGACCCCGCACTCTCTTGACATTCTCCGCACGCTTTAGCCGTCCGGTATGCACTGGAGCTTCTGGAGGCCTGCACTGAATATGCCCAAACCATCTCAGACGATGTTGGACAAGCTTCTCCTCAATTGGTGCTACCCCAACTCTATCTCTTATATCAGAGTATCATCATTCCGGACTCGATCCTTCCTCGCGTGGCCACACATCCATCTCAACATACGCATCTCCGCCACACCTAACTGTTGAACATGTCGCCTTTTAGTCGGCCAACACTCCACGCCATACAGCATTGCGGGTCGAACCGCCGTCCTGTAGAACTTGCCTTTTAGCTTTTGTGGCACTCTCTTGTCACAGAGAATGCCAGAAGCTTGGCGCCACTTCATCCATCCGGCTTTGATTCGATGGTTCACATCTTCATCAATACCCCCATCCTCCTGCAACATTGACCCCAAATACCGAAAGGTGTCCTTCCGAGTACCACCTGGCCATCAAGGCTAACCTCCTCCTCCTCACACCTAGTAGTACTGAAACCGCACATCATGTACTCGGTTTTAGTTCTACTAAGCCTAAACCCTTTCGATTCCAAGGTTTGTCTCCATAACTCTAACTTCCCATTTACCCCCGTCCGACTATCGTCAACTAGCACCACATCATCCGCAAAGAGCATACACCATGGGATATCTCCTTGTATATCCCTTGTGACCTCATCCATCACCAATGCAAAAAGATAAGGGCTCAAAGCTGACCCCTGATGCAGTCCTATCTTAATCGGGAAGTCATCGGTGTCGACATCACTTGTTCGAACACTTGTCACAACATTATCGTACATGTCCCTGATGAGGGTAATGTACTTTGCTGGAACTTTGTGTTTCTCCAAGTCCCACCACCTGACATTCCGCGGTATCTTATCATAGGCCTTCTCCAAGTCAATGAACACCATATGCAAGTCCTTCTTTTGCTCCCTATATCTCTCCATAAGTTGTCGTACCAAGAAAATGGCTTCGATGGTCGACCTCCCAGGCATGAAACCAAAGTGATTTTTTGTCACGCTTGTCATTCTTCTTAAGCGGTGCTCAACGACTCTCTCCCATAGCTTCATTGTATGGCTCATTAGCTTAGTTCCATGGTAATTAGTACAACTCTATACATCCCCCTTGTTCTTGAAGATTGGTACTAATATACTCCGTCTCCATTCTTCTGGCATCTTGTTTGCCCAAAAAATGAGGTTGAAAAGCTTGGTTAGCCATACTATCGCTATGTCCCCGAGACCTTTCCACACCTCAATGGGGATACAATCAGGGCCCATCGCCTTGCCTCCTTTCATCCTTTTAAAGCCTGCTTCACCTCAGACTCTTGGATGCGCCGCACAAAACGCATGCTGGTCTCATCAAAGGAGTCGTTCAGTTCAATGGTAGAACTCTCATTCTCCCCATTGAACAACTTGTCGAAGTACTCCCGCCATCTATGCTTAATCTCCTCGTCCTTCACCAAGAGTTGGCCTGCTCCGTCCTTGATGCATTTGACTTGGCCAATATCCCTCGTCTTCCTCTCCCGGATAAATATTTGTTATTCATGCTAGAATTGTATTAATCGGAAACTTAGTACATGTGTGAATATATAGACAAAACATAAGTGTCCCTAGTATGCCTCTACTTGACTAGCTCGTTTATCAAAGATGGTTATGTTTCCTAACCATAGACATGTGTTGTCATTTGATGAACGCGGTCACATGATTAGGAGAATAATGTGATGGACAAGACCCATCTAATAGCTTAGCATTATGATCGTTAAGTTTTATTGATATTGCTTTCTTCATGACCTATACATATTCCTCTGACTACGAGATTATGCAACTCCTGAATACCAGAGGAACACCTTGTGTGCTATCAAATGTCACAACGTAACTGGGTGATTATAAAGATGCTCTACAGGTGTCTTCGAAGATGTTTGTTGAGGTAGCATATATCGAGATTAGGATTTGTCACTCCATGTATCGGAGAGGTATCTCTGGGCCCTCTTGGTAATGCACATCACTATAAGCCTTGCAAGAAATGTGACTAATGAGTTAGTCATGGGATGATACATTACGGAACGAGTAAAGAGACTTACCGGTAACGATATTGAACTAGGTATGATGATACCGACGATCGAATCTCGGGCAAGTAACATACCGATAACAAAGGGAACAACGTATATTGTTATGTGGTTTGATCGATAAAAATCTTCGTAGAATATGTACCGACCAATATGAGCATCCAGGTTCCTCTCTTGGTTATTGATCGGAGACGTGTCTCAGTCATGTCTACATAGTTATCGAACCCGTAGGGTCCGCACGCTTACAGTTCGATGATGATCGGTATTATGAGTTTATGTGTTTTGATGTACCGAAGGTAGTTCAGAGTCCTGGATGTGATCACGGACATGACGAGGAGTCTCGAAATGGTCGAGACATAAATATTGATATATTGGACGGCTATATTCAGACACCGGAAGTGTTTCGGGGAAATTTTGGATAAAACCAGAGCGTCGGAGGGTTATCGAAACCCCCGGGGGAACTAATGGGCCTCGATGGGCCTTAGTGGAGAGAGAGAGGCGGCCAGGGAAAGCCGCACGCCCCCTTCCCCTTGACTCCGATCTGGACTAGGAGGGGGGCGGCGCCCCTCTTTCCTTCCCCCTCTCCCTCTCCTTCCTCCCCCCTCTCTCCCTTTATGTGGAAACCTACTAGGACTTGGAGTCCTAGTAGGATTCCCCTCTTGGGAGCACGCCAAGGAGGACCAGCCGGCCTCCCCTCCCTCTTTTATATACGTGGGGTGGGGGCACCATAGAACACACAAGTAGACAATTATTTCAGCCGTGTGCGGTGATATGTCTCCAACGTATCTATAATTTTTGATTGTTCCATGCTATTATATTACCCCTTTTGGATGTTCACGGGCTTTATTTTACACATTTATATCATTTTTGGGACTAACCTACTAACCGGAGGCCCAGCCCATATTGCTATTTTTTTTTGCCTATTTCAGTATTTTGAAGAAAAGGAATATCAAACGGAGTCCAAACGGAATGAAACCTTCGGGAGGGTGATTTTTGGAACGAACGTGATCTAGAGGACTTGGAGTGCAAGCCAAGAAGCAGTTGAGGCGGCCACAAGGGTGGAGGGTGCGCCCACCCCTCCCCCCCTGGGCGCACCCTCGTATCTCGTGGGCCCCTCGGGCGGCCACCGACCTACTTCTTCCTCCTATATATACCCACGTACCCTGAAAACATCCAGTGAGCCAACGAGAAACAACTTCCACTGCCGTAACCTTCTGTATCCGCGAGATCCCATCTTGGAGCCTTTGTCGGTGCTCTGCCGGAGGGGGAATCGACCATGGAGGGCTTCTATATCAACACCATAGCCCCTCCGATGAGTTGTGAGTAGTTTACCATAGACCTTCGGGTCCATAGTTATTAGCTAGATGGCTTCTTCTCTCTTTTTGGATCTCAATGCCATGTTCTCCCCCTCTCTTGTGGAGATCTATTCGATGTAACTCTTTTTGCGGTATGTTTGTCGAGATCTGATGAATTGTGGGTTTATGATCAAGTTTATCTATGAGAAATATTTGAATCTCTTCTGAATTCTTTTATGTATGATTGAGTTATCTTTGCAAGTCTCTTCGAATTATCAGATTGGTTTGGCCTAGTAGATTGATCTTTCTTACCATGGGAGAAGTGCTTAGCTTTGGGTTCAATCTTGCGGTGTCCTTACCCAGTGATAGCAGGGGCAGCAAGGCCCGTATTGTATTGTTGCCATCGAGGATAAAAAGATGGGGTTTATATCATATTGCATGAGTTTATCCCTCTACATCTTGTCATCTTTCTTAATGCGTTACTCTGTTCTTATGAACTTAATACTCTAGATGCATGCTGGATAGCGGTCGATGTGTGGAGTAATAGTAGTAGATACAGGCAGGAGTCGGTCTACTTGTTGCGGACGTGATGCCTATATACATGATCATGCCTAGATAATCTCATAATTATTCGCTTTTCTATCAATTGCTCGACAATAATTTGTTCACCCACCGTAATACTTATGCTATCTTAAGAGAAGCCACTAGTGAAACCTATGGCCCCCGGGTCTATCTTTTATCATATAAGCTTTCAATCTACTTTTATTTGCATCTTTACTTTTCAAATCTATATTATAAAATACCAAAAATATATCTATCTTATCATACTATATCTATCAGATCTCACTTTCGCAAGTGGCCGTGAAGGGATTGACAACCCCTTTTATTGTGTTAGTTGCGAGCTCTTTGTTTATTTGTGTAGGTGCGTGGGACTTTTGAGGAGCCTCCTACTGGATTGATACCTTGGTTCTCAAAAACTGAGGGAAATACTTACGCTACTATTGTTGCATCACCCTTTCCTCTTCAAGGAAAACCAACGCAAGCTCAAGACGTAGCAAGAAGGATTTCTGGCGCTGTTGCCGGGGAGGTCTTCACTCAAGTGAAGACATAACAAGTACCCATCACAAACTTATCTCCCTCGCATTTACATTATTTGCCATTTGCCTCTTGTTTCCCTCTCCCCCACTTCACCTTTGCCGTTTTATTCGCCCTCTCTTTCCCAATCTCCTCTCTTTTTCGCTTTCCTTTTTCTGTTTGCTTGTGTGTTGGATTATTTGTTGCCATGGTGCAAGATAATGCCAAATTGTGTGAGTTCTCCAATACCAATAATAATGATTTCCTTAGTACTCCGATTGCTCCTCTTAATGATGTTGAGTCTTGTGAAATCAATACTGCTTTGTTGAATCTTGTTATGAAAGATCAATTCGCCGGTATTCCTAGTGAAGATGCCGCTACCCATCGAAACAACTTTGTTGATTTGTGTGATATGCAAAAGAAGAAAGATACGGATAATGATATTGTTAAATTGAAGTTATTTCGGTTTTCACTTAGAGATCATGCTAAAGTTTGGTTTTCGTCTTTGCCTAAAAATAGTATTGATTCTTGGAACAAGTGCAAAGATGCTTTTATCTCTAAATATTTTCCTCCCGCTATGATCATCGCTCTTAGGAACGATATTATGAATTTTAAACAACTTGATCAAGAGCATGTTGCCCAATCTTGGGAAAGAATGAAATTGATGATTCGCAATTGCCCTACTCATGGTTTGAATTTATGGATGATCATACAAAAAATGTATGCCGGTTTGAACTTTGCTTCTAGAAATCTTTTAGATTCGGCCGCGGGAGGCACGTTTATGGAAATCACTTTAGGAGATGCTATAAAACTTCTTGATAATATTATGGCTAATTATTCTCAATGGCACAGCGAAAGATCTACTAGTAAAAAAGTGCATGTTGTAGAAGAAATTAATGTATTGAGTGGAAAGATGGATGAACTTATGAAATTGTTTGCTACTAAGAATGCTCCACTTGATCCCAATGATATGCCTTTATCTACTTTGATTGAGAAGAATAATGAATCTATGGATGTGAATTTTGTTGGTAGGAATAGTTTTGGAAACAATGCTTATAGAGGAAACTTTAATCCTAGACCATTCCCTACTAATTCCTCTAATAGTTATCGAAATTCCTACAATGATTCTTATGGTAATTTTAATAAGATGCCCTCTGATTTTGAGAATAGTGTGAAAGAATTTATGATTTCTCAAAATAATCTTGAGAATTTTTATGCTAGGAACGTTGATAGACTTTCGCTTGATGTTGATTCTCTTAAAATTAGATCTACTCCTCCTAAGCATGATATCAATGAGTCTCTCAAAGCCATGAGAATTTCCATTGATGAGTGCAAGGAAAGAACCGCTAGATTGCGTGCTAGGAAAGATTGCTTTGTAAAGGCGTGTTCTTCTAGTTTCCGTGAAAATAATGATGAAGATCTTAAAGTTATTGATGTGTCCCCTATTAGATCTTTGTTTTGCAATATGAATCTTAATAATAATGGGACTGGAGATGATTCAACTTTAGTTAGAAGGCGTCCCAATAATTCGGAGTTTTTAGATCTTGATGCTAAATTTGGTAAAAGTGGGATTGGAGAGGTCATGACTTTAAATAGCATTGAACCCACTATCTCGGATTTCAAGGAATTTGATTATGATAATTGTTCTTTAGAAGGTTGTATTTCCTTGTTGCAATCCGTTGTTAATTCTCCTCATGCTTGTAGTCAAAATAAAGCTTTTACCAAACATATCGTTGATGCCTTGATGCAATCCTATGATGAAAAACTTAATTTGGAAGTTTCTATACCTAGAAAACTTAATGATGAGTGGGAACCTACTATAAAGATTAAAATTAAAGATCATGAGTGTTTTGCTTTGTGTGATTTAGGTGCTAGTGTTTCCACGATTCCGAAAACTTTATGTGATATTCTAGGTTTCCATGATCTTGATGATTGCTCTTTAAATTTGCACCTTGCGGATTCCACCATTAAAAAGGCAATGGGAAGGATCAATGATGTTCTCATTGTTGCAAATAGAAATTGTGTGCCCGTAGATTTTATCGTTCTTGATATTGATTGCAATCTTTCTTGCCCTATTATTCTTGGTAGACCTTTCCTTAGAACGATTGGCGCGATTATTGATATGAAGGAAGGAAATATTAGATTCCAATTTCCATTAAAGAAAGGCATGGAGCACTTTCCTAGAAAGAAAGTCAAATTACCTTATGAGTCTATCATGCAGGCTACTTATGAATTGAGTGCCAAAGATGGCACTACTTAGATCTATCTTCGCTTTTATGCCTAGCTAGGGGCGTTAAACGATAGCGCTAGTTGGGAGGCAACCCAATTTTATTTGTGTTTTTTGTTTTTTGTTTCTGTTTAGTAATAAATTTTTCATCTACCTTCTGTTTAGATGTGTTTTTATGTTTTAATTAGTGTTTGTGCCAAGTAGAACCTATAGGATAACCTATGATGATAGTTAATTTGATTCTGCTGAAAAACAGAAACTTTGCAAGCACGAAATTAGTTTTGTTAAATCACAGAAACGTGTTTTTGCGTTGATTATTTTTGCTGTAGATCAATAGACAAATTGTCCAGGACTTCCTATTTTGGTAGGATTTTTAGAGTTCCAGAAGTTTGCGTTAGTTACAGATTGCTACAGACTATTCTGTTTTTGATAGATTCTGCCTTTCGTGTGTTGTTTGCTTATTTTGATGCATCTATGGCTAGTATTAAGTGGTATGAACCATAGAGAACTTTAAATACAGTAGGTTTAACACCAATATAAATAAATAATGAGTTCATTATAGTACCTTATGTGGTGATTTTGTTTTCTTTCACTAACGGAGCTTATAAGATTTCCCGTTGAGTTTTGTGTTGTGAAGTTTTCAAGTTTTGGGTAGGGATTTAATGGACTATGGAATAAGGAGTGGCAAAAGCCTAAGCTTGGGGATGCCCATGGCACCCCAAGATATTCAAGAATAGCCAAAATCCTAAGCCTGGGGATGCCCTGGGAAGGTATCCCCTCTTTCGTCTTCGTTCATTGGTAACTTTACTTGGAGCTATATTTTTATTCACCACATGATATGTGTTTTTCTTGGAGCGTCGTGTCTGATATTAGTATTTGCTTTTTAGTTTTCCACAATCATCCTTGCTGTACACACCTTTTGGGAGAAGCCTACTTGATTGAAATTTATTAGAATACTCTATGTGCTTCACTTATATCTTTTGAGCTAGATAGTTTTTGCTCTAATGCTTCACTTATATCTTTTAGAGCACGGCGGTGGCTTAATTTTGTAGAAATTGCTAGTCTATCATGCTTCACTTATATTATTTTGAGAGTCTCTTAGAACAGCATGGTATTTTCTATGGTTATAAAATTGGTCCTAGAATGGTAGGCATCCAAGTTGGGTATAATAAAAACTATCATAGGAAGTGAATTGGATGCTATGATCAATTTGATACTTGATAATTGTTTTGAGATATGGAGGTAGTGATATTAAAGTCATGCTAGTTGGGTGATTATGAATTTAAAGAATGCTTGTGTTGAAGTTAGCAAGAACCGTAGCATGCACATATAGTTAAAGTTGTGGAACAAATTTGAAACATGAAGTGTCCTTTGATTGTGCATCTTTATGGATGGCGGTCGGCGACGAGCGATGGTCTTTTCCTACCAATCTATCCCTCTAGGAGCATGCGGGTAGTGCTTGATTTTTGATGACTTCTAAATTTTTGCAATAAGTATATGAGTTCTTTTAACTAATGTTGAGTCTATGGATTATATGCACTTTTACCTTTCCATCATTGCTAGCCTCTTCGGTACCGTGCATTGCCCTTTCTCACCTTGAGAGTTGGTGCAAACTTCGCCGGTGCATCCAAACCCCGTGATATGTTACGCTCTATCACACATAAACCTCCTTATATCTTCCTCAAAACAGCCACCGTACCTACCTATTATGGCATTTCCATAGCCATTCCGAGATATATTGCCATGCAACTTTCCACCGTTCCGTTTATCATCATGACACGCATTACTTTTGTCATATTGCCATTGCATGATCATATAGTTGACATCGTATTTGTGGCAAAGCCACCATGCATAATTTTTCATACATGTCACTCTTGATTCATTGCACCATCCCGGTACACCGCCGGAGGCATTCATATAGAGTCATATCTTGTTCTAGTTTCGAGTTGTAATTCATGTGTTGTAAATCAATGAAAGTGTGATGATCATCATTATTAGAGCATTGTCCCCAAAAAGAAAAAAGGAAAAAAAGAAAGGCCAAAATAAAAAAAGGGGGGGCAAAGAAAAAAAAGAAAAAAAAGGAGAAAAAAAACAAAAAATAAATAAATAAAAAGGGGCAACGTTACTATCTCTTTTTTCCACACTTGTGCTTTAAAGTAGCACCATGTCCTTCATATAGCGAGTCTCATATATTGTGCTTTAAAGTAGCACCATATTTTTCATATAGAGAGTCTCATATGTTGTCACTTTCGTATACTAGTGGGAATTTTTCATTATAGAACTTGGCTTGTATATTCCTACGATGGGCTTCCTCAAATGCCCTAGGTCTTCATGAGCAAGCAAGTTGGATGCACACCCACTTAGTTTCCTTTGTTGAGCTTTCATTCATTTATAGCTCTAGTGCATCCGTTGCATGGCAATCCCTAGTCCTCATGTTGACATCAATTGATGGGCATCTCCATAGCCCGTTGATTATCCTCGTCAATGTGAGACTTTCTCCTTTTTTTGTTTTCTCCACACAATCCCCATCATCATATTCTATTCCACCCATAGTGCTATATCCATGGCTCACGCTCATGTATTGCATGAAAGTTGAAAAAGTTTGAGATTATTTAAGTACGAAACAATTGCTTGGCTTGTCATCGGGGGTGTAGAATTTGGGAACATTTTTGTGTGACGAAAATGAAGCATAGCATAACTATATGATTTTGTAGGGATGAACTTTCTTTAGCCATGTTATTTTGAGAAGACATAATTGCTTTTATTAGTATGCTTGAAGTGTTACTATTTCTTTTGTCAATGTGAACTTTTATTTTGAATCATTTGGATCTGAACATTCATGCCACAATAAAGAAAATTACATTGTGAATTATGCTAGGTAGCATTCCACATCAAAAATTCTGTTTTTATCATTTACCTACTCGAGGACGAGCAGGAATTAAGCTTGGGGATGCTTGATACGTCTCCAACGTATCTATAATTTTTTATTGTTCCATGCTATTATATTACCCCTTTTGGATGTCTATGGGCTTTACTTTACACATTCATATCATTTTTGGGACTAACCTACTAACCGGAGGCCCATCCCATATTGTTGCTTTTTTGCCTATTTCAGTATTTCAAAGAAAAGGAATATCAAATGGAGTCCAAATAGAATGAAACCTTCGGGAGCGTGATTTTTGGAACGAACGTGATCCAAAGGACTTGGAGTGCAAGCCAAGAAGCAGCTGAGGCGGCCACAAGGGTGGAGGGCGCGCCCACCCCCCTGGGCGCGCCCCCCTATCTCGTGGGCCCCTCGGGCAGCCACCGACCTACTTCTTCCTCCTATATATACTCACGTACCTCGAAAACATCCAGGGAGCCAACGAAAAACAATTTCCACCGCCGTAACCTTCTGTATCCGCGAGATCCCATCTTGGAGCCTTTGTCGGTGCTCCACCGGAGGGGGAATCGACCACGGAGGGCTTCTACATCAACACCATAGCCCCTCCGATGAGTTGTGAGTAGTTTACCACAGACCTTCAGGTCCATAGTTATTAGCTAGATGGCTTCTTCTCTCTTTTTGGATCTCAATACCATGTTCTCCCCCTCTCTTGTGGAGATCTATTCAATGTAACTCTTTTTGCGGTGTGTTTGTCGAGATCTGATGAATTGTGGGTTTATGACCAAGTTTATCTATGAGAAATATTTGAATCTCTTCTGAATTCTTTTATGTATGATTGAGTTATCTTTGCAAGTCTCTTCGAATTATCAGTTTGGTTTGGCCTACTAGATTGATCTTTCTTGCCATGGGAGAAGTGCTTAGCTTTGGGTTCAATCTTGCGGTGTCCTTACCCAGTGACAGCAGGGGCAGCAAGGTCCGTATTGTATTGTTGCCATCGAGGATAAAAAGATGGGGTTTATATCATATTGCATGAGTTTATCCCTCTACATCATGTCATCTTTCTTAATGCGTTACTCTGTTCTTATGAACTTAATACTCTAGATGCATGCTGGATAGCGGTCGATGTGTGGAGTAATAGTAGTAGATGGATGCAGGAGTCGGTCTACTTGTTGCGGACGTGATGCCTATATACATGATCATGCCTATATAATCTCATAATTATTCGCTTTTCTATCAATTGCTTGACAGTAATTTGTTCACCCACCGTAATACTTATGCTATCTTGAGAGAAGCCACTAGTGAAACCTATGGCCCCCGGCTCTATCTTTTATCATATAAGCTTTCAATCTACTTTTATTTGCATCTTTACTTTTCCAATCTATATTATAAAATATCAAAAATATATTTATCTTATCTTACTATTTCTATCAGATCTCACTTTTACAAGTGGCTGTGAAGGGATTGACAACCCCTTTATTGCGTTGGTTGTGAGTTCTTTGTTTGTTTGTGTAGGTGCGTGGGACTTTTGAGGAGCCTCCTACTGGATTGATACCTTGGTTCTCAAAAACTGAGGGAAATACTTACGCTACTATTGCTGCATCACCCTTTCCTCTTCAAGGAAAACCAACGCAAGCTCAAGACGTGGCATGCGGTGCCTCCCTCCGCAAAATTCCACCTCGGTCATATTGTTGTAGTGCTTAGGCGAAGCCCTGCGTCGGTAACTTCATCAACACCGTCAACACGCCGTCGTGCTGACAGAACTCTCCCTTGGCCTCAACTGGATCTAGAGTTCGAGGGACATCACCGAGTTGAACGTGTGGAGATCGTGGAGGTGTCGTGTTTTCGATACTTGATCGGTTGGATCGCGAAGACGTTCGACTACATCAACCACGTCACTAGACACTTCCGCTTATGGTCTACGAGGGTACATGGACAACACTCTCTCGCTCATTGCTATGTATCACATAGATCTTGCCTGATTGTAGGATTTTTTTTGAAATTACTGCGTTCCCCAATAGTGGCATTAGAGCCAGGTTTATGTGTAGATGTTATATGCACGAGTAGAACACAATGAGTTCTGGGCGATAATAGTGATACTGCTTACCAGCATGTCATACTTTGATTTGGCGGTATTGTTGGATGAAGTGGCCCGAACCGACATTACGCGTACGCTTATGCGAGACTGGTTCTATCGACGTGCTTCGCACACAGGTGGCTGGCGGGTGTCAGTTTCTCCAACTTTAGCTGAATCGAGTGTGACTACGCCCGGTCCTTGTTGAAGGTTAAAACAGCGCACTTGACGAAAAATTATTGTGGTTTTGATGCGTAGGTAAGAACGGTTCTTGTTCAGCCCGTAGCAGCCACGTAAAACTTGCAACAACAAAGTAGAGGACGTCTAACTTGTTTTTGCAGGGCATGTTGTGATGTGATATGGTCAAGACATGATGCTAAATTTTATTGTATGAGATGATCATGCACTACTAGAGAAAACCCTAGTAGTAGCGCGGGTTTAATGCCCACTAGTAGCGCGGGCAGCCGCGCTACTAATAAGGCGCTACAGCTATTACTTAGCAGTAGCGCACGCGACATGCGCTACTGCTAAGACACATAGCGGCAGTGCTTGTTATCTACCGCGATGCTACTAATCTAGCTAGTAGCAGCGTGTTTACTATCCATCGCTACTAGTATTCTTTTTTTCTTTTTTTCTTTTTAGTGTATTTATACGCCGTTATACAAATTTTGGTACAATGTCAATTATGAGATTTATATCATTATGTCCATAACAGTGTGTCACATGAAGGTGGATTAGGTTCAAGTGGAGGCAATATGTGGTGCATGTCAAAAGTATACTACTAATCCAAACTTGATCTAGTTTGGACTAGTAGTACTTTCGATGTGCACCACATGTTGCATCCACTTGAATCTAATCCGCCAGCACAAGCTATTTAATCATCATCATAGTCATTAGCACCAACAGTATTTATTTAATCACCACTAACACTAGCTCATAATAATCATGATAGTCATTACAACCAACACTATCTATTTAATCATCATAGTCATAGTGTAGCACATCATCATCTTGAAACTCATTTCTAGCTAGCTAATCACTCCTGCTATCTCTCTCTAGGTAAAATAACATAAAACATGTGTAGCTCTCCTCCTTCATAAAGTTGGAGCATGCAGATGAACCTGTCTCTTAATCGTGGGATGTGCTTCTGATTGCTGCCCCTAGTACTTGTCTGCGCTCCTCCATCACATATTTGGTACAGTCTTTCACTATTAAGAATTCGTCGCTAATCCTGAATGCACTATAGTGATTTGTAGGATATCTTGGACGTAAGCTAACAATACTCATGGTACCTTTAGTCTCGATCCCATAAGGCACAACATTCATCGGGAGTCCCTGTTGAAGAACATCGTATGGTAACATACTTAGCAATGAAGTTTAGCTTAAAAAATAATGTATGGAAAAGATGCACTAAGGACAAATAGTAAAAATCTTACCCTCTTTCCTAAATAGATGTGACCGTAGTTCATTACGAACACTATTGGTCGCACGTTTTCAGTACTAACATTTCTAAATCCAGGAAGAAAATTTGTCTTGACAGTATCAAGATCCGCAAGCCATGAAACAAAATGACTTAGCTCCTCGCAGTTTAGTTCAGGCCCCGGACAGTAGTAGGTCCTGTCTACCAAGCGCTGGACATGTTTCTTGAACGGAAATAAGCTGACAATAGAAATTAGTTGTCAACTATTTTTGAATAAACAATATCAAAGACATAAATATGGTTGAGAAACTCACATAATGGTATAACTGGAGGCGTCTGCACATCGACCCAGATGTCGGTATTACCTTCAATATCATCTTCTGGACGAATATCAAAGCTGATAACCATATCAGGCTCAAATGCATAAGTCTTGCATAGTGCTCGCCATGTTTTGCATCCAAAATAGGTGTAGTCGTCTGAATTGTATAATTTTGCATGGAAAATATAACCATGCTCGGTCTTCAAGTAAACTTTCTTTACCTCCATAGTACGACTGAAACCTATCTTATCCAATACAAAAACTCTTGCATGGCAGGGGATACGCTAGTAGAATAGTAAAAAAATTATAAGTTGAAGCAAATGAAGCAGATGTCATGCTTAATTACGAAAAAAGACTTGTCGTTGTGACTTACTGTATCCACTTCGAAGTTCTCGTCCAGCTTGATGCTGAAGCGCCTATCATCATCTAGGAAGATTCGTCGCACAGGCGCGCTCGTCTTTGCAGTATTTGCAAATACCGAAATCCTTTTCATCGTCAGACATTTCCTATGTTCATAGTTAAAACATTAATTGAAAATCGATCGAAGACAACTACCAGGATACTCAACACACAAATCTGGGGCACTCGATATTTCCTACATATTCTGGCACAAGTCATGCCAAAATTCACGGAAAAATCTGGCATGACCTTTGCTAAAATAGGACATATCGAGCGCCTGAAATTTGCCGAAACGGAAATGAATCAACACTCCGGCAAAACATAGGCCACTCAGAGGTGTAACCTGCAAACATGACCGGCCACTTGGGCAAGCACATATCCTATTTGAGCAACACAAGATATACATTTCAAAATATCTTATAGGACTCAAATTAGCATGCATTCAATAAGCAAAAGTAAATCATCTCATGCGTCCGTACATCGTCGAATATTATCACTAATACATCCTGAATAGTATTATACATATAACATCACTAATACAACTAAAACCCTAGCACACGACGGGTATCGGCGCGGGCGGTGGACACCCACAGAGAAGGAGCCATCACGGGATCATAGCTCCA
Source organism: Triticum aestivum (assembly GCF_018294505.1). Classification (NCBI taxonomy): domain Eukaryota; kingdom Viridiplantae; phylum Streptophyta; class Magnoliopsida; order Poales; family Poaceae; genus Triticum; species Triticum aestivum. The sequence goes on from NC_057801.1 coordinate 127,078,123, forward strand.
GTGAGATCCCTAGAGAACCTGCCAGGTATTGGAGAACCTGTGCTCCAATGCAAACAAGTAGCGACGGACGTGCGCGTCCTCCTCACTGACACGGTGACGCACCACCTCCATGGGGTCCTCGAGCCTCTAGACCGTCACTGGCCCACGCGACTGCCACCAAAGAAGGTTCGGGTCAATGATAGGCTGGCTCCTCACCAACCTGTGCCCCCCGGTAGGTAGCGCCTCCCAATACCACCCCGGCGGAGCCCAGTCCCGGACATGGCTCATCTGGTCAAGCAGGTGTCGTCCTACGCCGACTCGACGATGAGGATGGGAGATAGGCATCGTCCACGTCAATGCGGGAAAAATTGTTTTAACTAAAAAAATAGCAACAAGTTCTTACTAACTAGTCTCTACTACTAATAAACAATCAAACATAAACTTTTTTAAACGCACCTCACAAATATACACGAACCCATTATCACCGCAGGATTAGACCCATTAAACTCAATCCAACCGCTACCCTTGATCTAATCCGTTTTCTGTGTACACTTAGCAATTTACTTTGACTGACCGCACTCCACCCGCGTCCCCAACCTCTCTTCCGTGATTAGCGCTCAATCCATCGCGTAACAAACTCCGCGCCGAGTCCTCGACTCCTACAATCATGCACTCAAGGCAACAACAAGAAAAAGAAACTAGCGGCCATCAAGCAACAAAACAACCCGGAGGATGAGGAGTCTTCGTTCTCGACCGCTGCTGAGATGGATTTCTTCAGGAGGGCCGTCCGGGAGCGGGAGTGGAGCCACGCTGTTGGTGATGAACCGAAGCGCGTGGCGCTCGGCCCGCGATGGCGTGGCCCTTGTCAAGCAGCGACGGCGGTGTTAGCATTATTCCTAAACGTCCGAGCAGCGACGGCAGATGACTAATGGTTGTTGACGATGGCAGGCGGCGCATGTGGCATCGCAAGGAGGCGGGCTTGTTATGAGGGTGGTCGAGGCGGTTCACTGTGGAACTCGGGCTCTGCGAACTGCGGGCATGGCATGGCAATGAAGGCAGCGGATCCTGGGCATGCCTCACGCGACGCGGCGGCGGCGGGCAGCCGGTGGGACGCTGGGGCGATGGCGGGAACGCGTATATGTGTGGCCAGGAGGCCGGGCTCGGCGCATCACCTGCGCAGGCTCATGGCAGCGGTAACTGACAGCGCGCTCAACCAGAGACCGGCGGCGGACATCGGTGCCGGCGACAGCGGCCAGCGCTTCGTGGCGACACGCGCGGCCAACATGGCCAGGGTGCCTTGCGGAGCAGCGGCTGCCCGACGAGTGGTGGCGGTGCGCGGGCGGTGGCCAGTGCGCACAGGAAGCAAGCTTGGCGACAGCATGTGTGCCGTGCGCAGGCCAGCTCAGCGTGAAGCACACAAACACGAGGTGCGCATCCGACTGCTGCTACTTCACAACTGTATTTTGTAGTTGTTGCTACGTCATGAGCGAGGTGCTGAGGAACGAAGTCAGCCTCGACGCAATCAAATATAGTACACCGCACTGCGGAGCAATGCCGTCAAGAAGTCAATGGTGAAGTGCATTTTAGGTACAAACGTCAGGTTTCAATTGCACAACTATAGAGTGGAGTATTGCTAATGGTGAAGTGCATTTGTATTATCTGCATTTTTATTTTAAAGCAATACTCTGTAAAGTTTTTCACTGCCCATGTACATATTTTCAACTTTGTCTAATAAAACCAAAGTTCAGATTATATTTGGTCAGCCAAAACTGTGGTTTATACAGTACCCTGTTCATTTCAACATACCAGTGTTTATGATATTCCAACTTTTGACATCACTATATTTTTATAAGTCCAACACCTGATGAAGATCTTCTTTTGACAGTTTTTGACATCACCAACTTTTGACAGGTTTTATAACCAACTTTTGACGTCACTATATATTATTTTTACCATTGTATAGCTTGTGCACATTCGAATCGGCACATCTTGAACACGGGTAAATATGAACCCGCTTTTCAAAAATGTACTTTCAACCCATTTTGTAATGTCAAAAAAAAATTAAAAAAAAATTGTGTGCATACATGTTCGCAATAATATGTCCGAGGGACAAAAATTTATGAAAAAAGACTTTTATTTTGTCCCAGCAAAAAAGACAAATTTTAGTACTTCTAAATAATGTTTCACGACACAATGTTTTGTCTTTTTTGCACAGGCCACAAAAAAAATTGTCTTCCCGTGAAACTTGCTGCACACACATAGAATATGGAGATGTCCACACGCACCTGTTTCTGAATATTTTGACATTTTATAATATGTTTTTCAAAGCGGGTTCATATGTACCCGGGTCATCCACGCACTTCCCATGCATATTGTTCATATTTCGTTATATCCTTCGCAACATTGCAAGATCTATCTAAAAAGATGAGTTAAGAAGATGCCTCTAGGTATGATCCAGTTAATAACTGTGTTTATTGTGAACCAACTTGTGGTTGGATGGTTTGGACTGTGGTATCTCCAGCCCACCAGGGTTCAAATCCTGGTGCTCGCATTTATTCCTGGATTTATTTCAGGATTTCCGGCGATGCGCATTCAGTTGGAGGAGACATTCGTGTTGACGACGAGGCGGCTACGGTGACTTCGTAAATTTCAAGATGATATGCCGGCTCAGTCTTTCGAAGGTGCTCATAGGGATAGGGTGTGTGTGCATGTTCATAGGGGTGAGTGTATGCGCGTGTATATGAGCGCTTGTGTCTATACTGAGTTCAAAAAAAATAAAAAAAATAACTGTGTTTATTTAAATAATTGTTTCATGACTAAAATGTACAAGAAAGTTTACTTCTACGCTCATTCGTGCATTGCACGTGCACGCTTATTAGTTCTATTAATTCAACTAGGTCTTACTAAAAATAAACTTACTATAAATAAAAATAAACTAGTACCTAATTAGTACCTAGTTCTTACTAACTAATTAGTACCTAGGAACTACTGCCCTAATTACCATATAAGTATCCATTTTTTTAACTAGGGTTCGTACTACCTAATTAGATAGGGTTAATACTAATTGTAATTAACTAACTAGCACTAAAAATAGCCTAGGGTTCATACTAACTAGCACTAAATAGCTAGGGTTCATACTAACAAAGAGCAGAGAAGAGGGAAGTGAAGAGAGCTTACAGAGGGCGGGGAGAGAGATGGGGTCGGGGGAGACGGCTGCATCGAGGCGCGGCGAGGTGGGGTCGGGGGAGAGGGCGGCGAGGCGGGTCGAGGGAGACGGCGTCTGAGAGCGAGGGCGGGGGCTCCGGCAAGGTTGAGGTCGAGGAGGAGGAGGCACAGGCGCGCGACGACGTCGAGGGGCAGACTCCAGCGGAGAGCGAGGGCAGGGCCTCCAGCGAGGGCGAGGGCAGGGGTTCCAGCGGAGGCGATGAAGGAGAGAAGAGAGAGTGGAGAATTGGGAGAGGAAGCAGAGGAGAGGGAAGCCCGCGTGGGGGTTAGGTGAAAATAGCTTTAACAGTAGCGTGGGGAGCGAAAACGCGTTGCTGCTAAAATCCGTAGCAGTAGGGCGCCCTGACAAACTCGCTACTGCTAAGATGGGCCCGTCCTGTGCTTTGTTCAAACTTAGCAGTAGCGCCCTACCCTAAAAGTGCGCTTCTACTAATTTTGTAGTAGTAGCGCGGTTTTTCGAAGGGTGCTACTACTATACCTAGCACGTCGGGAACGGTGTGGCAATTATAGTAGTAGCGCGTTTTGTTCCTCCCGCGCTACTGCTAAGTGGATAACAGTAGCGCCCTTTAAGCCAACGCGCCACTGCTAAGTAACAGTAGCGCCTCATTTTAACACGCGCTACTGGTAAGATTCTATGTATAAGGTTTTCCCTAGTAGTGATGTTTTGTAACAGAGTTGTCGGCAACTGGCAGGAGCTATATGGTTGTCGCTTTATTGTATGCAATGCAATCGCCCTGTAGTTGTTTTTACTTTATCACTAAGCAGTAGCGATAGTCGTAGAAACAATAGTTGGCGAGACGACAACGATGCTATGATGGAGATCAAGGTGTCGCGCCGGTGACGATGGTGATCATGACGGTGCTTTGGACATGGTGATCAAAGGCACAAGATGATGATGGCCATATCATATCACTTATATTGATTGCATGTGATGTTTATCCTTTATGCATCTTATTTTGCTTAATTCGATAGTAGCATTATAAGATGATCTCTCATTAAATTTCAAGGTACAAGTGTTCTCCCTGAGTATGCACCGTTGCTACAGTTCATCATGCTGAGACACCACGTGATGATTGGGTGTGATAATCTCTACGTTCTCATACAACGGGTGCAAGCCAGTTTTGCACATGCAGAATACTCGGGTTAAACTTGACGAGCCTAGCATATGCAGATATGGCCTCGGAACACTGAGACCGAAAGGTCGAGCGTGTATCATATAGTAGATGTGATCAACATAGTGATGTTCACCATTGAAAACTACTCTATCTCACGTGATGATCGGACATGGTTTAGTTGATATGGATCACGTGATCACTTAGATGATTAGAGGGATGTCTATCTAAATGGGAGTTCTTAACTAATATGATTAATTGAACTTTAATTTATCATGAACTTAGTCCTGGTAGTATTAGCATATCTATGTTGTAGATCAATAGCTCGCGGTGTAGCTCCCCGTTTATTTTATGATATGTTCCTAGAGAAAATTAAGTTGAAAGATGTTGGTAGCAATGATGCGGACTAGGTCCGTGATCTGAGGATTATCTTCATTGCTGCACAGAAGCATTATGTCCTTGATGCACCGGTAGGTGACATAACTATTGCAGGAGCAGATGCAGACATTATGAACGTTTTTGACAAGCTCGGTATGATGACTACTTGATAGTTTAGTGCACTATGCTTTACGGCTTAGAACTGGGACTTCAATTCAATGCCATGGAGCATATAAGATGTTCCAAGAGTTGAAATTGGTATTTCATACTCATACCCGTGTCAAGAGGTATGAGACCTCTGACAGTACTTTGCATACAAGATGGAGGAGAATAGCTCAACTAGTGAGCATGTGCTCAGATTGTCTGGGTACTACAATTGCTTGAATCAAGTGGGAGTTCATCTTCCAGATAAGATAGTAATTGACAAAGTTCTCTAGTCACTATCACCAAGTTACTAGAACTTCTTGATGAACTATAATATGCAAGGGATAACGAAAACAATTCCCAAGCTCTTCACGGTGTTAAAATTGGCGAAGGTAGAAATCAGGAAAAGCATCAAGTGTTGATGGTTATCAAGACCACTAGTTTCAAGAAAAGGGAAAAGGGATAGAAAGGGAACTTCAAGAAGAATGACAAACAAGTTGTCACTCCCGTGAAGAAGCCCAAAGCTAGACCCAAGCCTGAAACTGAGTGCTTCTACTGGAAAGGAAATGGTCACTGGAAGTGGAACTGCCCTAGATACTTGGCGGATAAGGATGGCAAAGTGAACAAAGGTATATTTGATATACATGTTATTGATGTGTATTTTTCTAGTGTTTATAGCAACCCCCCTAGGTATTTGATACTGGTTCAGTTGCTAAGAGTAGTAACTCGAAATAGGAGTTGCAAAATAAACAGAGACTAGTTAAGGGCGAGGTGATGATGTGTGTTGGAAGTGATTCCAAGGTTGATAAGATCACCATCGCACACTCCCTTTACCTTTGGAATTGGTGTTGAACCTAAAATAAATGTTATTTGGTGTTTGCGTTGAGCATGAATATGATTGGATCATGTTTATTGCAATAGGTTTATTCATTTAAGTCAAAGAATAATTGTTATTCTATTTACATGAATAAAACCTTCTATGGTCATACACTCAATATAAATGGTTTATTGAATCTCGATTGTAGTGATACACATATTCATAGTATTCAAGCCAAAAGATGCAAAGTTAATAATGATAGTGCAACTTATTTGTGGCACTGCCGTTTAGGTCATATTGGTGTAAAGCGCATGAAGAAACTCCATGCTGATGGGCTTTTGGAATCACTTGATTATGAATCACTTGATGCTTGCGAACCATGCCTCATGGGCAAGATGACTAAAACTCTGTTCTCCGGAACAATGGAGCGAGCAACTGACTTATTGGAAATAATACATACTTATGCATACGGTCCGATGAGTATTGAGGCTCACGGCGGGTATCGTTATTTTCTTACCTTCACAGATGATTTGAGCAGATATGGGTATATCTACTTGATGAAACATAGGTCTGAAACATTTGAAAAGTTCAAAGAAATTTCAAAGTGAAGTGGAAAATCATCATAACAAGAAAATAAAGTTTCTATGATCTAATCGCGGAGACGAATATTTGAGTTACGAGTTTGGTCTTCATTTGAAACAATGTGGAATAGTTTCGCAACTCACGCCACCTGGAACACCACATCGTAATGGTGTGTCCGAACGTCATAACCGTACTTTATAAGATATGGTACAATCTATGATGTCTCTTACCGATTTACCACTATCGTTTTGGGGTTATGCATTAGAGACAGCTGCATTCACGTTAAATAGGACACCATCTAAATCCGTTGAGACGAGACCTTATGAACTGTGGTTTGGCAAGAAACCCAAGTTGTCATTTCTTAAAGTTTGGGGTTGCAATGCTTATGTGAAAAAACTTCAAACTGATAAGCTCTAACCCAAATCGGATAAATATGTCTTCATAGCATACCCAAAGGAGATTGTTGGGTACACCTTCTATCATAGATCCGAAGGCAAGACATTTGTTGTTAAGAATGGATCCTTTCTAGAGAAGGAGTTTCTTTCGAAAGAAGTGAGTGGGAGGAAAGTAGAACTTGATGAGGTAATTGTACCTTCTCCCGAATTGGAAAGAAGTTCATCACAGAAATCAGTTCTAGTGATGCGTACACCAATTAGTGAGGAATCTAATGATCATGATCATGAAACTTCATATCAAGTTACTACCGAACCTCGTAGGTCAACCAAAGTACATTCCGCACCAGAGTGGTACGGTAATCCTGTTCTGGAAGTCATGTTACTAGACCATGATGAACCTATGAACTACGAGGAAGTGATGATGAGCCCAGATTCCGCAAAATGGCTTGAGGCCCTGAAATCTAAGATAGGATCCATGTATGAGAACAAAGTACGGACTTTGGTTGACTTGCCCGATGATTGATGTCTACTACGCAACCTTCTTCTTGTAGATGTTGTTGGGACTCCAAGTGTAGAGGTTTGTAGGACAGTAGCAAATTTCCATCAAGTGGATGACCTAAGGTTTATCAATCCATGGGAGGCGTAGGATGAGGATGGTCTCTCTCAAGCAACCCCGCAACCAAATAACAAAGAGTCTCTTGTGTCCCCAACACACCCAATACAATGGTAAATTGTATAGGTGCACTAGTTCGGCGAAAAGATGGTGATACGAGTGCAATATGGATGGTAGATCACTACAAAAAAATACACTTCCGTGATGATACGTTTTTGTCACAGTAGGTCGCAGGTTTTTGCCATGCATGTACATCCATGACAAATTTATGACAGAATCAAGATAGTCATACCTGTGCTGTCGTAGAAGTGTTCCATGACATTACCAAAATTATCATCACGGAAGTGTCCACTTCCATGACGATAAATCGCGCGTCGCAGAAGTGCTTTCGTCAAGGGTGACCGACACGTGGCATCCACCGTAACGGAACGCCGTTAAGCTATCGGGTCGGGTTTTGGATCCGATAACCTATTAACAGCCCCGACCAATGGGGATTTTCCACGTGTAAAATCATCATTGGCTGGAGGAAACACGTGTCGGCTCACCGTTGGGACAGATGTCATCCACTCATTGGACAGAAGGCGCCTATGATACGTCGACACGTGGCACGGCCCAACAGAGGCCCATTCCTGTGAAAAGGCCGGCCCGTTTGACTTGGTCAAAAGGTGGCGGGCCGGCCCATGGAAAGCCTGTTAACGGCCTGTTCGCATATAGCCCATTTACAGCCCGCTAACCCAAGGCCCGTTACGCCCTATCCGAATTAGGCCCAGTAGCGTCATCTGGGCCATCCAATATGATTCCAGCCCGTTTTCACTTCTGGCCCATGTATGGCCCATGACGTCTTTCGGCCCATATGAGGCCCTATGTAACTCTTGGCCTATTAACGGCCCGTGGTGAAACTGGCCCGCAATGAACAGTGTATCACTTTACACCCATTAACGGCCCGTGGTGAAACTGGCCCGTAATGAACAGTATATCACTTTATACCCATTAAGGGCCCGTTATTCAGTTGGGCCGTTTCCAGCAAATGTTATCTTTCGGCCTTCTCAGAGCCCATTTATTCTTGGGCTCATTTCCAGCATTCGTTTACTTACGGCCCGTTACTGTCATTTTCTGCTTGTGGGCCAAATTCAGCCCGTGGTTACATCGGCCCGTTTGTGGTCCGTTAATACGTTGGGCCGTTTTCATAGCGTCATCAAATACGGCCTATTAACGATGGCCCGTTATGGTCATACGGCCCGTATAAGGCCCATTGATGATACGGCCCGTAGAAGGCCCATTGTTTCTACGGCCCGTAGAAGGCCCATTGTTTCTACGGCCCGTAGAAGGCCTACTGTTTCTACGGCCCGTAGAAGGCCCACTGTTTCTACGGCCCGTAGGAGGCCCAGTGTCACTACAGTAAATATTAGCCCATGGTTATTGTGGCCTAGTTTTAAAAAGAACTGCACTGACTACAAGCAAACAAATAAACAAGACAACAAGGAAATAAATAAGCAAGCAACTTATGCTAGGCTATCACGGCTGTTACACATATTACATCCACTGGGCATCAAAGTTCGCCACCAGTGCAAATATAGGGAACAAAGCAGCATATCATATACACTGGTTGTCAAAGTTGGCGACCAGCGCAAATAAACGCCGCAGCAAAACAAATCCAGAACTGAAACCACTTCAGAAGATCTCAAGAAACAATATCCTGGGTACCCATAATGCTGGCAAGATGCTTAGCAAGCTTATTAACTTTCTCTTGTTTGGCGCTTAAATCCTCCAGCGCTTGCTGTTGCACCAGAAAATATGCATCTGAATTCTGCAGGGACTTCCTCAGTCCTTCAGCTTCCTGTCGCAGCACATCTGATCGATGTCTTTCAACTTGAAGTTGAGACTCAAGAAGACGAACTGATTCAGGCAGCGAGTTCGAAGAGCTTGTGCCAGCAGTAGTGGCCAGTAACTCGAACACTACATCAAGACAGGACTTTTGGGTTCCCTCACTGTCGTCAAGATAGTTTTTATCAGCTTTCTTGGAGACCAACAGGGATGTCTCACTATCTTGAACCTTATCTGCATTACTTCCTTTACCATTGGATAACGCGGTACTGTTCTCCAATATTTTGTCCGCATTCTAAAAGAGAAACAAGCAGACACATCACATGTTTACCATGTTGTATATGAAACTCATTTTGGTAAATGAGTTCAGTAGTAAAGTGGACAGGATAACAGCATGAAACAAACATATATCTATGTACCATGGTCACTTTATGGTCTATATCATTCTAGTTTTTGTTGCCAAATCAAGATAGAGACACAGTTCAAATAATATTTGTTCAAGACAAAGCAGAATAGACAGAATATAAGTGTGGGTAACTATAGAGCAATAACAACACTTGTAATGTGCATGACATGAGAACATAACTGTTTATTCAATTGAAACTGAAATCAACATAGAGCAGGTTACAACAGCAAACCAGTTAAAGAAACAGGTTTAAAACATACCTGTTGCGCCATTGGAGTTTCAATTCCATCCTTCAAATTTGAAAATAGTTGGTATGAGTAAATACAGTAATGCAAGAGCAAAGGAGTATGAACCATAGCTACAGAACCTGACCTGAGAACAAATCTTCTTCTCCTTTAAGCGTTGAGTTGGGATTCGGAGTGGTGGTCCTCGTGCTTTGGGCACTGCAGTTCCCTTACTAACCGCTCGTGTTTGGGTGCTCTGTGGTGGAGACGGTGCTGTGTCAACTGGAACTGGGTTACTATCTGCCGGGGTTGGGGTTAGAAGGGGTGTAGCTGGTTCTCTGTCCAACTGGGTAGGGGTACAATCTGCGAGAGTCTGGGTTATGTGTGGTGGATCTGGTCCTTGGGCAAGTACAACCGTGGTTCTATCTGCATCAACTGGTAGCACTATCTTTTCTGAAGACCGTGTTGTTACTCCCTTAGATACTGCCATCACGCTCTCCAATTCAAATGGCTGATAAACAAGAAAAGTAATTGAAAGTATAGACATTGTATGATAGACAGGTGCAATGGATAGTGGGGAATAAAAGAGGGCATGAAATAATTCATATTTATGTTGTCTAGCCAAACAGGATAGCATGACATAATTTCACATTATGATGGCTAACTAAAAAAGATGGAAAGACATAGTTCAAAATATGAGACTATGTAAACAGGATGACATGACATAACTATATAATGTGTTTATTAAATAGGTTGGCATGCCATAATTCACATACATTCATGGATAGAATGCCATAATTCTAAATATGATGACTGTAAACACTAAACAGGATGAGATGATATAACTATATGATGTCTTTATTAAATGGGTTGCCATGCCATAATTCAGATAGATGATGTGTATGTACTATGTAAACATGATGGCATGATATAATTCAAATATATGATTTATATAGTAAGCAAGTAAGCAGATGGCAATCTATATATGATGTAAAAACTAAGCAATGCAAGACAACATGCATGACATGGGTAATATAACCCTGCCAAGTTTGAGCATAGACCTCAGGGGGGAAATAGGACTGGTCATCAGTCTCTGAATCCTCCTCTGAGGAGCTCTCTGTAGCCAGCAAGATGTCTGCTTCAGCAGGTAGCATTGTCTGCTCTGAATACCTTGTTTTCACTCCAGATACTTCCATCACCGCTTCAAATGGCTGATGCACAGGAAGAGTAGTTGAATATACAAACGTTGTCGACAAATGGAACACGTAATACAAAAAAATGATAGCATGATATAATTCACATACATGATGATTGGCTAAACAGCATGGCATTGCATAATTCACATATATAATGCCTTTGCAACAAGATAGCATTGTATAATTCACATATATAATGTCTTGCAACAAGATGGCAATGCATAATTCACATATATGGTAATTAGACACTGAACAGGTGGCATTCACACAAAGCATGTCTAAACTAATCAAATGGCATAGCAATGCGAGACACCATACGCACGATATGAGCAACATAACCCTGCCAAGTTAGAGCATACACCTCGGGGGGGGGGGATAGGACTGGTCATCTGTCTCTGAATCCTCCTCTGAGGAGCTATCCGTAACCAGCGAGATATGCGCTTCGTCAGATAGCATAGTCTGCTCAGAAGACCTTGTTTTCACTCCAGAATTTGCCATCACCGTGTCAAATGGCTGATGCACACGAAGAGCAGTTGAATGTACTAACATTGTTGACAAATGTAATATGTAACGAAAAAAAGGATGGCCTGATATAATTTACATATAAGATGACTGGCTAAGCAGGATGGCATTGCAAAATTCACATATATGATGCCTGGCTAAACAAGGTGGCGTTGCATAATTCACATAAACGATGAATAAACTAAACAGATGGCATTCGCACAAAGGATGTCTAAACTAAGCAGATGACATATTTGATGTATAAAGTAAGCAATGCAAGACACCATATGCATGATATAACCAACATCAGCATGCCAAGTTAGAGCGAAGACCTCAGGGGGTAAATAGGAGTTATCTTCTCCTTCTGAATCCCCCTCAGAACAGATATCTTCCTCTCGATTACAATCCGAAATGCGTGGAGGGGGGCTGCCTTTGCGCCTACCATGGAGCGACGTCTGCATGAAATTATATTGCCACGCAAGGCTCGTCTCTTTTGCTCTACATGTTCAGTTCCATTGTTTACAATAACTGTCATGCATAGGAATAAAACATAGTGAGATTATGTAAGGAGTGCATGCAGAAATCCAGAGTGATGGTAGCAACCTGTGGATAGACCCAAAACCAATAATAGCAGGCAGATAATGGCTTCAGTTAATAAATACAGATAATGGCTTCTTTACTGTTTGTTTCCCACCCAACATGAAACTCATAGTAGACACCGGAGATTAACCAGATAGTAGATAGATACTATTGATAGCGGCCCCGATATGTACCCCACAACCATTTAAAAACTCAAGTTTGACCATTAGTTTGGAGCTGACTCAGAGTCTAATCGGTGAACAGGACGATAAAGTAGCATGTAATATTAAGCGATGCATAACGTAAGCAGACACGAAAGAGTGCGACCTCTCTTGCGGACCCGTGTAGTCCTCGAGGTCATCTGCTCGGTTGATGATGGTAATGCAGTTTTCATGGCTGCCAGCGGCGGGGAAGAAGATCTGAGGCGGCGAAAGACAGTCTGGAGGCCGGATCCCTGCTGTGCTGGACCCTTCTGTCGTTGGAGCAGCTGAGCTGGGGTGGACGACGGCGCAGCAGGAGCGGGACAAACCACGCAAGGTTTTCTTTGACAACTATCTGTAAGAGAAGTAATTCTGTAAGGGCTCGTTTGAATTGGAGGATTCCAACAATGCAGGGATAGGAAATAGACAGGAATAGGATAGGAATGCACGTGCAAAACAGAGAATTTAAAAACACAGGATTTCTGCCAATCTGGGTGTTTGATTCACAACAATTGGAAGATCACAGGATGCAAAGAAGCATGGTGAGATTAAGTCAAACCACAAGAAAATGTACGGTTATAATGCTATTATGCTACTATCTCTTAGTCTTGTGCTTCATGAATAGGAATTTGAAAAGGAGGACAAGTGAAAATTAAAATTCCTACGTTTTTTCTTTCAAGGAGACACTAAAGGAACAAATCCGTGTGCTCAGTGGACAATATATATAACATGTAGAGTAAAAAAGAGATGCAACAAGTGTACAACCTCTTTGGCGAAGCCATGTCGATCTCAGCGTGATTGGGTTGGCCGGTGAGGATGCTTCGGCTGACTTTGCTGTCGGAGGAGGGGAAGAAGATCTTAGGCGTCTGGAGATGGAGCCTGAGGTACTGCTCCGCTGTGATGGAGGGTTTCGTCATTGGAGCAGCTCCGGTGAGTTGTACGACGCCGAGGCTGAAGCAGGACAAGAGAGACAACGAACAACGTTAACCTGAGTGGAATTCTAATAGCATCTCCAATACATGACGTAAAATACATAACCACAAAGTGCTAGATGTAAAATACATCAGCCGATCATCTCTGAACTTAACTGTCGAAACTGAACTTAACTGTCGAAACTGAACTTAACTGTCGAAACTGAACCTAACTATCGAAACTGAATTTTGCTGTTGAAACTGAACGCACTAGCAAGGTGAGGCTACACGTTGGTCGACTGACTTATTCATCTCTGGTCAGTCAATTTTGTAGCCGTTGGATACGAAATCAAGGGCCTATGGTTCATCTTCAACCTCCACCCCCCTGAGCCGCCAGCCACCACCGGCCAAACAGCAGCCCCCCGCCGCCCGCGGCCGGCGGTGCGCTACCCCGCCCGCCCCGAAATAACTCCCCACCGCCAGTCCGCCGCCGCCCCGCCATCCCTCTAGCCCCCCCCCCCCGTGCTAAGCTTTTTTTCCGGTGATCCCCATGCCAACGCCCCACCACCGCCCCCATCCTGAACCCTAAGATAGATAGTGGGGTACCTCTCCAGCGAGCCCCCCTCCCCGCTGCGGCTGGTTCTTCCTTCACCTCGGCAAGCCCACCCCTTGAAAATCGACTGACCCAAAAGTCGATTCAGTCGACTCAAGTGTAGCCAAATTGGAGTAGCATCGAAAGCAAGAGCGAGAGCGAGAGCAGCAGCGCGAGCAAGAGCAATAGAAAGAGCAGACCAGGAAGGGGACCGAGAGCAAGAGCAGAGCAGCAGCGCGAGCGAGAGCTAAAGCAGCAGCAGCTCCTACTGATGTGGACGTCGCCGCCGAGGGAGCGACGCCATGGAGGAAGTGGCCGGCGACGCCGCCATGGATGGAGCCGCGTTGTGTCAGCTCGGGACCGAGCGCTGGTAGCACCATGAGATTGAATCAAGAAGAAAATGCAGCGATTAGTGTACAACCTCTTTGGTGGCGCCGATTAGGCCGCAGCTTCATCCGAGGAAACAGTGATGATGATGCTCTTCCGGTGGTGCAGGTGAAGACGGCGGTGTGGGAATGGAGGTGGTGCGAAAGATGAGGGGAACATCGGGGCAGCTCCTTGGAGGTGGAGGATGGGGTGGCTGAACCAGCGGGGCGATGAGATCGACGACGGATCCTCATCCGGTACGGTGGATGACGGACATCGAGGTGTTGTTGTGGACGACGTCGTCAGGGAAGAGGCTCCGGCTGGGTGGCGGACGGAGCAGGGTGTGGGGTTTCGTCGCGGGTTTTCGCGGCCTCGGTGTACGAATGGGTGGGCGGATGGGATGGCAGTGGGGAACCATGGCTTAGAGACGCGCTTGTCCGAAATGTGGGGTAAGTTACGAAAGTACCCCCCACCGATTTGAGGCGGTTCTTTCGGTTCAGGGGTACCACGGGCATTTCGCGTGTCGGGATTTCACAGGAGGTGGGAGTTTTCGCGCGCGTTGTAATTTCGGAATAGCAAGGCGCGGGTTGAGATGGAGGGAGTTGTCGGAGCACAACGAGACAAAGATATATCTTAAATATTTCGGGCTAACAAGGCGCGGGTTGAAATTTCCGGACAAGCCTAACGTGTACTGTACCAAATCAATGCGCACTACAAATGTCATTCAAAACTTTGAATTCATGTTATGTTCAATTAAAATATTTCGCTACGTGTATAATGCATGCAACCTACTACTCAAATGAACGTTTTAGTGCATTCCAAACGTATATACTACCGCTTCAATATGAACTAAATTTGAATAAGATCTACAGTAATGATTGTTGTGAAGTCAAAGCATTTGAATTCGTTTCTCTGTTTTAATAAGATCTACAATCATCATTATTGTCAAGTTAAACCATCGTTTGTGTATTATCTTCACAGCACACCACATGATTAGTCTCGAGTTACATATGAACTATGTGTACTATATGAACTCGAACTAGATTTTTTGAATCCACTTTATTTTGATTTCAAATCACATTACATTTCTAGCTCTAGCTAGATCTTCATAATCTAAACCATGTCTCATATGTATAATGTGTTTATCACATTATGTATGGTGCCCCGCCCCCTACGCCTACAAGTATTTAGATGTGAGTTGCAAACACCACACATTACCACAAATTCAAATAAAATGTGAGAATGTTCGATATATAGTATTGTTTAGATTGCTCGATATTTAGTTGTAAGCTGCAAACGCCGCACATTATCACAAATTCAAATAAAATGTGAGATTGTTTGATGTATAGTATGGTTTAGATTGTTCGGCATTTAGCTGTGAGTTGCAAACGCCATGCATTATCACATTATGGTATAACATGTGCACAACACGTGTATCACCGCTATATTCATGCATGCAATGTTTAAAACACTATGATCTCCTATTCAAATATATGAATCCGCTTTCATATCAAATTATGATCTTTGTTAGTCTCTTACACCCACACAATCCTCTAACCTTTGTAGCTACCACTAACTTTCTCTCGTGCATGCACACGCCCTCCTCGCCCTCCCCCTCCCTCGGCATTCTATCCACCGGGCACATTCATTTTTTTCTTTAGGTCGTTCTCCCAGAGTCTCCACAACTCCTTTCCGACACACACCGATCGATAAACCTCTCCAGCGATGCCTGCCTACAGCATACACACACAGCTTCAATCTCCTCCTTTATGTGTCCTTGCCTCGTGTCTCTCATATGGTCAGACACACGTGTAAACTCTCGCCCCTCTTTTCATCGATCTCACAACCGCACACTCCTCCCCCTATCTAGCTAGTAGTTGGGCCTCTCGCACCACCTCCTAGCTCCATTCTCTCTGTCTATCCGTCTCGCTGGGCCTTATTTGCCTCTAACAAATGGACGTACACCGACCGATCTCTCGCTATACATATAGCCAGCTAGGTCCTTATAACTCGTTTTTACCCACACATCGATCGATCTACCTCATTAGTTGTGTCTCTCCCTTCCTCCGACAAACAACAATTGATCTACCGATCTAGTTAGGTTTGCTTACCAAACACATGGTTCCCCTTCATCATCCATGGATGCGTCCCGACAGATCTATCACGCACAGGCACACACAGAAACACATCCCCACTCTTATTGATAACATTGCAGTTCCACCCTCAGTTTGTCTAGTAGGCCTCTCCCAACATCTCCGAGAAGCAACTCCATCACCCATCCAGCACTCTACCCCTCTCCCTCCCTCTCCCTCCCTCTCTCTCTCCTCTCTCTCTCTGTCCCATCATATTTCCCGTCCTTCAGTTATGTATGGATGTCGACCGATCTCCCTCAAGACATAGCTGGGTCTCTCCTTCTCAACACATATACGAGCCGTTCTACCTCTATAGTTAGGCCTCTGCCTACCCCTCCCCCACCCCCTCCCCCCCACACACACCGATACATCGAGCGCTCTAGTCATGTCTCCCTGCCACACACAAACTTGACATGTGCCCTCTAACGTTCCGGTAGGCCAGTCGCCCTATATCTTTGACTTGCACACACACACACACACACAATTTCGATGGCTCTCTTCATCGATCTCGCACCCACCCACTTGATCCTCTCTTCGACTCTATCGATAGCTATGACCCCTCCCTCTCTTCTCGTGGATTGCCCGACCCTCTATGTATGATATGGATAGGCCTCCATTTCACACACATTGCATGCAAAATTTTGTTTGAGATGTCATCGACACATATTCCCACAAATAATTCACGAAATCAACCCCCACCCCACCCCCACCCCCACCACAAAACAAAAAACACTCACGAACGCGGTTTGTATCTCTCACACACACCCACGTAGGTGGGGGACGTGCACGAAGAGAAGAGGTGCATGCACGGCGCACGTACTCCCGTCTCTTTCCCAACCACACCCGCGCGGGTACACGGTGGAGCTCATTTCTGTACGAAAAAGGCAGCCCACGTGGTAATTTGGCACGTGTACTGGTTGTCCACTTGGTGGAGGGAGGATCGTCTACCACGGGTGAACAAACAAATTGCGACTTGACGCGTTATGTTAAATTAAAAAAAGAGGCAAACCATGTGGGGCCTACCTTAGAGGCAAGGCTCTATACACTGGAGTACTTTTGATGTGTCCCGTCAACTCGCAGAACGAGGAGAAGCTTGCTTAGTACGCCGTCTCCCCCGCCCACGGGCGCGGTGGCTCGCAGGATGAGGTGAAGCTTGCTCCTCCCTCGCCCATGCGCGCGGTGGCTCGCAGGACGAGGAGAAAAATTTACTACTCCCTCCGTTTACTCCTCGTCCCTACTACCTTGGTTATAGAGATTATATCATATTGTTTGGAATATATATGTCCTTTAGTAGATTTCAATATGAACTACTAGTACATACTCCAAACACTGATGTATATAGACGTATTTTAGAGTGTACATTCACTCATTTTGCTCCGTATGTAGTAGCACTCTCCCTCGCCCCTCGACCCTCGCCCACGTGGTGGACGTGCAGCAATTCATTCGGTCTCATATAGCTAGAACGATATATACTGCACTACCATTATTGCTCGACTTCCCGAAGAGGCGAAGAGCCAATCGCAAGGTTAATATTTTCAAGATGCCAAGCGCAAGGTTATAGGAGAACGAGTAGTAGGTGTCGCGTCATTTATAAATAATGTTTTTTCAGTGGCACGTACGCAATATGATAGGTTCATATGGAGAGAAAAGGAAACCGCTCCACTATATACATAGTCAGGATGGGCCAGCCTACACGGTTGCTTACTGGGGTTGCTCTCTTCACACTCTCTCGCACAAAACGACTGTGGCCACATATCTAACATCCCGGTGAATCACGTCCGCTTGGGGAAGGGGTGGATGCTTAGTGTAGATGCGGTGGTCGTCGCCGACGGTGAAAACCCACTATCGACACGTCCCGATCAGGGGTCCCCGCCGTTCTCTCTCACAAAGCCGGTGAGGTTGCCTTCGTCCCTTGCTCACTGTGGCGACGTGGGCAGTTGCCGCCTCCCGCTGCCCTCCTCAAGGTTGAGCTACGTCCCTCAGGTACAACTCCCTTTACAGCCGACTTGCACCACTGCTCCAGCTACCCACATCACTCCCTGTGGATATTTCTCTACTTCTACTGACTTCTACTGGCTTCTACTTCTACTGCCCCGCACATACCTAATACCTCTATTGGCTTCTACGTACTGTATTTGTGATGAGTTTATGTCTCATCAACTAGTCCTAGTAATCTTATTCTAATCACGCTTCTTCAATTTCTTTGCCACAGGGAAGCTCATCTCGATTTTGGTGAAACTGCACAAAATGATCCGATGGTCAAAAGGTTGCAAACTTCATTTATTAGGAAGCTCGAATGTTGCCAGCAAATTGAAGCCTGGTCATGGTTCACGGTTCAAGGGCTAGGGACTGCATGGATCGTTTTTTTTCTTTAGCTGCCTCTGTTCCAAAATAAGTGTCAACTTTAGTAGTAGTACAACTTTGTACTAAAGTTTGCACAAAGTTGAGACACTTATTTTGGAACGGAGGGAGTACATATTTGCTATGATCTGTCAATCATTGAGATGCAATAGCATGCATGTTAGTCTCCTTTGTATTTGATGAAATGTTGCAACGGGCAACCTTGGACGCAAGATACATGTAACAGGAGCTGGAAGCTTCATAGCATTGTACAAATTTATCTCGCTGATAAATTACAGTACGTACTAGTACTATACTAGTACTTCCTCCGTTCCTAAATATAAGTCTTTGTAGAGATTTCACCATTAACCACATGCGGATGTATATAGATGCATTTTAAGTGTAGATTCATTCATTTTGTTCCGTATGTAGTTCACCTAGTGGAATCTCTACAAAGACTTATCTACTAGTAATAGCTAGCCCCCACTACTAGGAATTCTCTATCCTCTCCTTGAGCCACATCATCAAAATTGACGTAGCCGTTAGATGAAGTAAATCAGTCATAATAGCCGTCTGATCTAGACGTTGAGAGGCTCCGCACTAAGCCACATGCAAGCATGCAGAAATACCGTGGCACATGCATGTGAGTGGGTTTTAAATCACATCAACATGTCTGCATGCAAGCATGCACCGGTAGCATGCATGTAAGTGAGCTTTTAAGTCCCATTAACATGTCAAAAAGAAAAATATAATCCCATTATGCAGTAGGAGTTGGCTGATCTTTTTTCCTTACGTGGGATGATCTAAATGATGATGGGAGTTTATTTAGTTTGGCTACCACATTTGTCATGCGGTTATAGATTTTTTTTTAGTTCTATGAAATCGATAATTTTGCGCAGAGAGATATACCGCTGTTCCGCGGCAACGCGCGGGGACTCATCTAGTAATATTTAGGAACGGAGGGAGTACTATGTAAAGAGTTAGGTGTCGCACGGTGATAGTGTGAGGTGGGCCATGTAATCACTGAGCCTGCGTGTTTTCACTGCTCTTGCACTCCTCCGCTGTAAGAATGGAGAAAATTGTAATCTACTACCTCCTTTCGCCGAAAGCGTGGGACATCCAGCAGTCCTACCACCTCAGTAATAAAGACCAATGAGCCGTCAAATCACATAGACCCAGCAGTAAGTTGGACGGACGAAGCAACCATCACTCTTGCGCCAGTGAGAGGTCGCGTCCGCTCTGCCCGGGCATGAATGCGGCACCGATTCTTTGGAGCGGCGCTGACCGTTTCGGGCGGGAAGCGCGCGCGGGCGATGGAGGGGCTTTGGGTGGGCCAGGCTGGTCAGGAGCGGGCGTGGCAGCTGTCCGCATGTCCCTACCGGACACGCCCGGAAACGAGAGGATGCACCGACTCTCGCGGCTAAAATCGTACACTACACACCATATCTCTGTAGGAGTAGGTCGATCTGTCGCACTCTCTAACACACACATGCTGTTAAACACACACACGCACACGCACGCACCTTGGTCCCGTTGCACCTTCTAACGTGACTTATTACACCTAGACGGAGGGAGTAGTAAGTATACGAGATACGGTGGCACACTGACTTAAGTCGAATACAAGTGCCCAAAATTTGTGTGCATGTTATAATAAGGATTCACTTAAAATAGTACGTGAGCGAACAGAGGGATCAATTGGACAGTGTTCCCGAGCAGTAGCGAGATGTGTGAGGTAGTAAGATACACCGCTGGCGCTTTTAATTTTTCTTATTAATTTGTTTGTTTCACCCTCTGACTGGTGGGACCCAACGTACTACGTGGAGAGAGGTAAGGTGACTAAGGCTGCATTATTTCTGCACCACTGTGGATAGTCTTACCACCAAAGCCACATGACACGATTATGATTGAAATCCTAATGACTCCCACACACACAAAAAAACACGGCATGCCTGTCACACGAATGCAGGAATGTATAAAAGGTTATTTTCCTCTCGTTGAACATAACGGGAGGGTTGTGTAGCTGGTTAGCCTGTTCGCTCATCAAACTTGAGGTCTCGGGTTCGATAACTACACTTGAGCATAATTTTTGCCAGGAGGATTCTTTGACTGGTCAAAATGTTTTCTAGGGTTTGCACGCTTCACACTCTCTCTCCAGTATATATATACACGCTGGAGCCTCAGCGCTTGTAGTTGCTCTCTTCACACTCTCTCGCCCTCTCCCGCTGGAGCCTCAGCGCTTGTAGTTGCTCTCTTCACACTCTCTCGCCCTCTCCAGATCTAAACAAGACTTCGTTGGCCTCTCTCTCCCCTCACTGCTGCTCAAAGAGCCGGCAGGATCCGTCCGCCGGGAAGGGAAGGAGGCTTAACGCTGTCGCCGTCGGCGAGGGAGGGAATCCACTACCGGCGCTGCTGTTCACTTTCCACCCAGCGGCGGCGCGGGAGGGCCTCCGACCCCTTCTTCTTCGCCGCCGTCCCGTCGCCCACCGAACCACGCCCCAAGAACCTTAAGGTATATTTTACTTACTCCACATGCATTGCTCTAGCTGCATGTATACCATGAATCTAGGACGTGGTTCAAAGAGGAAAGGAGTGGGGGAAAGTAGTGGGAAAAGTTGTATATAGCATGAATCTAGGACGTGGTTCAAAGAGGAAATGAAGGGGGAAAGTTGTATAGCATGAATCTAGGACGTGGTTCAAAGAGGAAAGGAATGGGGGAAAGTAGTGGGGAAAGTTGTATCGCATAAATCTAGGACGTGGTTCAAAGAGGAAAGGAAGGGGCGAAAGTACTAGTTCAAAAAGGAAAGGAAGGGACAAGGCTGTAGAGTTTGAGCAGGACTAGATTTGCTGCGCTCACATAGGGAAAGGTGTCTAAAGATAACAAAACTGGGACCAACACAAATATGCTCCTTGGTTGTTTGTTCTTTGTTGCAACAGACTGTGCATGACCACAGTACATCGGTAGATGCACATGGTGCTGGTGCGTCCACTGTCCCGTGCAACTCATTAGCTGTTGTTAATCTAAGGCCCTGTTTGGTTAAAAACTCCCTAGTCCCTACCTGCTTGGTTCCAGGGACTAAACATGGACTAGAGGTTATTAAATGACATGATAAAAGACCATGTTACCCCTAGTAATGAACTAATAGAAACAAGGTGCGATGCGTGGCAGGGGCAACTGTTGGAAAAAGTCCCAAAAAGACTCCCTCGGGGTCTTCTTTCTTTAGTCCCAAATGCCCACTTTTAGTCCCGAAAAGTCCCTCCTGTTTGGTTTAGATGTGACTGACACGGAGTTTTTTTAGTCCCTACACCAAAATGTCCCTGTAAACAAACACCCTCTAATAATGCCGCTGGAAAATTGATGCAATGCCACAGTTAAAAGCAAATTACATGTTTAACGAATTTTATTGTTAATATAATCTCTATGTTAATATTAATCAATGCCACCGTTTGAGAAATGCTACTGTCTTGCTTTCTTTCCCATTTAGATAAGGTAGATGCTTCTTTTTGTTGGCTTCTGTGTCATCCACCGTTATTGACCACTAATTGTTTCCTTTGCACCTCTGTGTAAACAGGGTTATCTACTTCACCTCGTTGCCATTGTGACCTTTTGTTGCACTGCACAAAACACTTTTGTTTTAAGAGTGTTTTGTGCAGTTCAACCAAAATGTCACACCGACAACGTTGCTTGATTGCTTGATCTTAGTGGAACTGCACAAGAGGAGATCTTACTTCCTATCCGTTAAGGCGAATTTGGTTCAGATCTTCTTCTTGTGAGTTGTTTGAATTCCGCATCATGAGAGGTCAGTACTAGCCTTCTTTCACATGATTCTGCAGTGTGCTTTCATATGTTGTGCTACTTGTACGATAATGTTGCTTGATTTTAGTGAACTGCACAAATGGAGACAAGACTTCCAATCTGTATGTGCACCGTAATATCCCATTGAGGTAAGATAAGGATATTTCACAACTGCTGGCCTGTATTTTGCCACTTTCATCAGAAAATTAAGTTTAGTACTATACTTGTGCTCCCTAATTGACATGCCAAATCTTACATTGAAGGCGAAGCTTGTCTGTTATTGAACCAAGTGATGAAGGGGAAGAACAAGCGGAAGAAAAACAAAAATCAACTCCCGGTGCTGTAATGAAGCACTGGAACTGTGATGACACAAGTAATGATATAGTTTTGCATCTTAATTTATTGCTATGGCTGGAACGAGCAATTGTTTTGCCACTGATTTGATGCCATACGTAATTATCTCTACTTGTGCAAACAGGGATCTTCTTTGAAGATACCATATATTTTAGTGGAACTGCACAAGAAGATGTTGGAAACATTAAACTAATCGAGGAGTATATAGTAAGCATGGCCACCCCCGTAGATAGCAACAGATGGTTCCGGAGAAGTGCTTCATCTGTATGCTCTACACAATCAGCCTCCTGACAAATGTTGGTACTCACCCACTGATTTCATCCATATGATTGAGCTTTGTCATCTCTATTGGTGTTGTGCTACTGTTTAGATACTGTCATGAAAAAGTGGTATTGTCCTTGAGAAGTGCTTCATCTGTGCTGTTTTAAATATTTCCTTTCCTTTTTTTCGAGCAAACAGGGATCATCTTCCTCTGAAGAAGAATATGGAGTACGTGAAGTGACTAGTTCCGATTATGCCAGGATGAAGAAGCCCTGTCTATCTTCTCATCAGAAGGAGCAGTTGAAGGATGGTTACATTACTCCCCACAAGACCAAACTAACTTCAGCTCAGAAGGACTGACAAATCTCCATTTTTTTGCTGTGATGCGCGAGTACAATGTTGTTCTAGGATTCTTTCTGGTGAGTTCCATTTTTCTAAAAGTGTGCTCTACATGGACCATGTATGTGCCTGTTGAAACTGTCAATTCATAGTACAGTTTGCTTTATACTAATCACTTTTTTGTATTTGTGCAAACAGGGGTGCTCAGCTTGATTTCAACGGGAACTGCACAAAATGTTCATGAATACATCGAATCATTCATTTCCACCACAAGAAAGGAGGTGCCCATAAGTTCAAGGCGTTGCAACATATAAGGGCGAAATCATACAAGCTACGCGCGAATTTGGTTGATTTTGGTGGAACTGCACAAAAAGAACAGCTGGTTTATTTAGCACGAGGTGCCATGTCAATGTCCGAACTGATGGCAAACCCTGCCCATTCCACAATCGTAGGCATTTGATATTTTGGAATGGGACAACCTTGTCAAATTTTGCTCATTGATTTTAGCAAGATATGCGTTTGATATTTTCGAATGGGACGCCCTTTGCTGTCAGCAGCGTCGATCAATTTTTTCTTTATTCTTTAGTTGTGAAGTAAATATTGCCTCTGACATGTGAGTCGCTGAGATGCATAATCATCGATTGTTTTGAATGTTCTCTATGAATTGCCAGGCCTGTGTGTTTGATTGCAATGTACAGAAACGCTAAAAAGCTGCTCAAACTCTTTGTACTCCTTCTGTTCCTTTTTACTTCGCACATTGTGAAAGTGCATACTTTTTTGTATAAGATTGGTCAAAGTAGAGATACTTTGACTGCAGACAAAACTTGTATGCAGACTAGAAAGGACCGGAGGGAGTACATGTGAAACTGCTGCAAACGTGGTGATCACCCTGGGAATAATGCTAGTACGTATTGTTTTGCATGTTCATCCAATGCCAGTGATACAGGAATTCGAACTAATCGAAATAAATTCATTCATACACGGTCGGATTTCATATAAACATGCCGGATTTCATTACATTTCATACATTCTTCAACTAAAAAGGGGTGTTTGTGGCCGCATGCATCTCCCAGATGCAGAGGCCGGGGGTCATCCTCCTTTTCTAAAAAAACTAAAAAGGGGTGCGCTGGAGGTATAATTAATTAACCGAAGCTACCCACTTGTGTCCCGCTGAGCCGAACAGAAGCTTCAGTGTCTTAACTGCAGGTGTAGTTGCGTAACTGACATGTGGCCTGTTGGACCCACGTGTCAGTCAGCCAACTGCACCAGCAGTTAAGTAGAAGCAGCGTTCTTCTCCAGCGCAGCTCTCTGACTCCACGTCGTCGCCAAGAAGCTAACCGGCCGTCAATGGTCAACCCGCCTAGCTTGGCTTCAACCAGAGGGTAGCAGCGGTGGCCTTACTTGGACCCGAGCGGCGGCGACCTACCGTGTTCTACTCTCCCTTGTTTTCTGTGTGGCGCGGCCTCATTGGCAGCAAGGCGGGGCCTCGCGGAGCCGGTGATGTCCTCTATCTCGTTGCGGCGGGCGGCGCCTCAGTAGAGCGGTGGAAATCCTCCCTCACATTGCCGGCAGGGTGGGGCCTCGGCTGAGCCAGCGATGTCCTCTGCCTCGTTGTTGGCGGGGCGGGGCCTCGGCGGAGCCGGCGGTGTCCTCTGCCTCGTTGTTGGCGCTGCGGGGCCTCGGGCGGAGCAGGGCGTCGTCGACACCAGTGGAGCGGGGACTCGTCGAAGCCGTCATTGTCCTCTGCCTCGTCCTCGGTCTCGCCAAACAGCGCCTCGCCCACTTCATCGCCCTCTTTGCTAGCCTCTTTGTAGGCGGCCGCAGCCTCCGCCACCCGCATGCGGTACTGCCAGCGCTCGAGGCGGCCCTTGCCAGCGGACCGGTACGAGTCGAGCAGCGCCTCCTGCTCCGCCCGCTCCGCGGTGATCTGCTCCTCCGCCTGTAGGTGCTCCTGGAGGAGATGGTGGTTGTAGGCGGCGTTGGCCTACACCTCCCGGAACTGCTCCTCACGCATCTGCCTCACCCTGTCCATATATTGGGCACCGTCCTTGCCGATGGTCATGGTGCAATGCACCGGCGAGGATGGCGCGGAGGAGGGGGTTGGCGCCGGATCGTCAACTACCATGTTCTCCATTGGGACGTCGTCGTCCTCCGGCTGCCTGCCGGCCAGTCGGTCGGCAGCAATGGCTGCCATCTCCTTGTGGTCCGTCGTCCGCCCGTCCCGAAGAGCGCTGGAGCGCGAGGAAGCCATGGTGGGCAGTAGTGGTGTGGACAGGAGAAAAGGAACGGATGCGGATGACTGCGGCTATGGCCGGCGCAGCAGTTTATATAGCAATGGTGGGCGGGCGGAGGGACGGACGTGTGGCGCCGGAGTAGCCGCCTCAGCAACCGCGTATCATTAATGTGTGCGGAAGATGGACGGATGGACGGCGCTTGTGTCATTTGAAGGCGGAGCAATCACCTGCACCGGGAAGCGGGGCGGCCGGCGCTGACTGTTTCGGGCGGAAAGCACGCGCGGGTGAGGAGATGACTTTACTTGGATAGGATGACAATGGGGACCCACCAGGTCCATAGCCTCACGTACGCAAGTGCCTCCTTATTATATAATATATATATATATATATATATATATATATATATATAACTATAATTTATTTTGCTTCCTCCTGGTTTTCTGACATCACGGTCCCACACCATTGTCAACCTATGTACTCCCTCCTTTCCGGTTTATAAGGCTTATCTCAAAATTTTAGTTTTTCCATTTTATAAGGCTCAATTTGGTTGTTTTCCATCACATGTTCAGATTCCAAGGTGCATTAAATCATTGCATGCAAGTATTAAGAGAAAATTGACCAATGCATGTACTTTATGCATGCATGCATTGCAATTAATGCATTGATAAACATAATTTTTTGAGGATAACAAGAGCATTAATTAGGTGCTTTTGCAAAACTACAAAAAGTATTCCACCACTCGCCATCTACCTTTATTGGTGTGATTTTTGAATTGAGCATTATAAACTGGAAAGGAGGGAGTAGTCAATAAACGAGAGAATTGCACAAGAAGCGGCCGACAGCTGGGACCAAGCAGCTCGAGCAGTATTTGTGTTTTTGAGGTGTGAGCACTGCAGAGTTTTTCGATGTTTACCCCAGATATTAATTTTTCTCCTCTGAACAACAACGAAAACATCGCTGCAGGTATTAACTGGGCGGGCTGTGGCCCGTCTAGCCCAGGCCAGATATCCAGCCCAGATATTAATTTTTTTCAAGCTGAAAATGGCTAGCCCAGCTATACTTTTTTTAGGAATACCCAGGCAAGGTCAAGTTGTTATTCTCCGCCCCGCTGGGCTGCAAATCTTTCCTAGGAGGGATGCATTAGGCTTAACAAGAAAATGGGCTTTAAGAAATAATAAATGGGATGTAATTATAAAAACTGGGTAGTAACTATAAAAAAATGCACCAAACAGTGATTACTTTATAAAATATTATTTTTGGAATATTGAAAATTTAATTTAATTAATTGTTGCAAGCGCAATGTTTCGTTGGATTTTTACGTAATATAAATTTATATTGAAATTGTAATTAATTTGACTAGAAATTTCGGGATAAAAATATTCGGATCCCATCAAAATGTGGGAAATTTTATTGAATTCTGTTTTGAACGGTTGGTTGAAATGGGTTGTACTTTTAACAAACTATAAATGGGCTGTAGTAAATTCCATTAGAATTCAAAAATGGGCTACACATTCTTACAAATCTCAAATGGGCTATAAGTTCTCTGCCACACACTTCTGGCCTTACTAAGTTGACGCGTCCCCTAAAAAAACAGAGTTGACGCGTATGCAAGGCTTTGTCAACTTATAGTCAACACACGGTTCTAGCAGCAGTGGCCGTTGGATGTCCATCCAACGGATGCCGTGCTTCTTCTTCAATCTCGGATATTCTAGCTTCACCCGCCCAAAAAATGATTCCTCCCCCTGACATCTGGGGCGCACCGTTTCGGAAGCTGACCTGTGGGCCTACTAAGTTGACGTACCAAGGGCTTTGTCAACTTAGTCAATATAAACGATTCTAGCTGTAGTGACCGTACGATGTCCATCCAACGGCCGTCGTGCTTCTTCAACCTCTGGTCTTCTTCCTCCAGCCGCCCAAAGCAGTGCCGGTCGTGTCGCCTGCTCCTGCCTCCCGTGGCCGGTTGTGCTGCCGCGGAGGCCTCACCTCCCCCTACTACTCCCACCGCTGGGCAGGCCATCCCTCCACTCACCCACACCCCCTGTTATTCCACGGTGACGGCAGCGCAGCCGAACCAGTGAACCCTCGTACTCCTCTTCGCGTGTGCATCCACTGCCGCATCTTCCCCGGCTCCGCATCGTCCCCTTCCTAGGCCTCATTGTTGTCCACCGTTGTGGTGCTCTCGGCGCGGCGTGGTCAACGTGGTCAAGGAACGACTTCCATCAGACGTGGACTGTACGTGGAGAGGCTGACAGCTGGGTCCACGGCAGCCGCAAGGAAGTGCCTCCTTATTACGCGCAAAATAATTATTCCTCCACCGGACAACGGGGACCCACCGGACGGGCCACCGTATTTCATGAAAAAATGATTCGCCCCCTGACTGCTGGGACCCACGAGCTACATCTTTGCACGCAAGGAAGTGCATCCGGGAAAATAAACGATTCGCCCCCCTGACTGCTGGGACCCACCAGCTACATCTTCGCACGCAAGGAAGTGCGTTCGAAAAAAAAATGATTCGCCCCCCGACTGTGGGACCCACCAGCTACACCTTCGCACGCAAGGAAGTGTGTCCGGGCAAAAAAAATAATTTGCCCCCCTGACTGCTGGGACCCAGCAGCTACACCTTCGCACGCAAGGAAGTGCGTTCGGGCAAAAAAAACGATTCGCCCCCCTGACTGCTGGGACCCAGCAGCTACACCTTCGTACGCAAGGAAGTGCGTCCGGGCAAAAAATGATTCGCCTCCCTGACTGCTGGGACCCACCAGCTACATCTTCGCAGGCAAGGAAGTGCCTGACAGTCGGGACCCACCTGGTCGAAGCGTACGTAGCATTGTCATCCTGGTCGCGAACGTGTACGTACATACTGATCGATGTAGAGGCACGCACGTGTCATAGTAGAGGCGTGCACGTGTCGTAGTAGAGGCGCGCACGTAGCATGTACACGTACGTACAGCGGCCAGGGTGCAAGAAAGAAAATACGGCCACGTATGTGTACATACGGGCGGGGTCTCGAACGCCTAGTCGCGCATACGTACGGTGAGGGCTCGTGTTCATGGGGAGGCAATGGAAAGCGTCGTGTTCATGGGGAGGCAACGTAATGTGTCGTGTTCATGGGGAGGCAACGGAATGCGTCGTGTTCATCGGGAGGCAACGGAACGCGTGGGAGCCAACCGGCTTGGACGGAACAGGCGAGGAAACGAGGCCTGGCGTACCGCAGAACGAAAGAAACGGCCTTGTGTTCGACCGGCCACATTCGGAACGGGGTCCTGTTCATCGGGAGGGGTGTGGTATACCGCAAAATGGAGGAAACGGACCTCCTACGGTCGAAAACGGGGTCCTATTAATCGGGAGGGGTGCGGCGTACCGCAAAACAAAGGAAACGGACCTCCTACGGTCGAAACGGGGTCCTGTTCATCGGGAGGGGTGTGGCGTACCACAAAACGGAGGAAACGGACCTCCTACGGTCGAAACGGGGGTCCTGTTCATCGGGAGGGGTGTGGTGTACCGCAAAACGGGACTCCACGGGATACTGTTCATCTCCACCGTCGACCTCCTCCGGCCTCTACGGGCTACCGTCGACCTCCTCCAGCCTCCACGGGCTCCTGTTCATCCAGCATCCACCGCGCGCTACTCCACCGGCTACTGTTCAACCACCCCTCCACCGTCTACTGTTCATCCAGCCCTCCACCGTATACTATTCATCCAGCCCTCCACACCATGGGGTCCTATTCAACCACCCCTCCACGGCCACCCCTCCACCGTCTACTGTTCATCCAGCCCTCCACACCACGAGGTCCTGTTCATCCAAAGGCAACGCCACCGCTCACTGTTCATCCAACCCCCCCCCCCCCCCCCCGCAACGCTCACTGTTCATCCAATTGATCGGCTTTAGTTAGCAGCAGTAGCGAAGGAATCGCTCCATCGGGTTCAGTTAACAGCCATCGATCGATCGCTCGGGTTTAGTAACGCGTAGCCTGTAGTGCAATCGCTCGGGTTCAGTTAGAGCCCAACGCCTCGCTCGGGTTCAGTTAGAGCCAATGCCTCGCACACACGCGCGTACGTGTACGAGAGAAACACGCATTGCTCGGCCCCCGACCTCCCACCGTAATCGGCAACTCCCCGAAATTTTCCTACCCCTCGCTTCTACCACGGTTTTTTCCTTCATGGACGGTCCAAAGAATGTCATGCAGCTACGTCTCCGGCCCGCCAAGGATGAAAAGCCCATTTTCTGTCATGATTTTTTGTCATAGAAGTAGGAGCCCACCACATCTATGATGATATCGGGTTCTGTCACAATTATCATCATAGAAGTGTCATATGTATGACAGAAAAAAAATTCATTCGGCCCAAAATGTCACGGATGTGTCTTTTTTTTGTAGTGGATATAGGTTTTTGTAATCTAAAAATATAAAAACAGCAAGGTAACTAATGATAAAAGTGAGCACAAACGGTATTGCAATGCTTCAAAACAAGGCCTAAGGTTCATACTTTCACTTGTGCAAGTTCTCTCAACAATGATAACATAATTAGATCATATAACAATCCCTCAACATGCAACAAAGAGTCACTCCAAAGTCACTAATAGCGGAGAACAAATGAAGAGATTATTGTTGGGTACGAAACCACCTCAAAGTTATTCTTTCCAATCAATCCATTGGGCTATTCCTATAAGTGTCACAAACAGCCCTAGAGTTCATAGTAAAATAACACCTTAAGACACAAATCAACCAAAACCCTAATGTCACCTAGATACTCCAATGTCACCTCAAGTATCCGTGGGTATGATTATAGGATATGCATCACACAATCTCAGATTCATCTATTCAACCAACACAAAGAACTTCAAAGAGTTCCCCAAAGTTTCTACCGGAGAGTCAAGATGAAAACATGTGCCAACCCCTATGCATAAGTTCACAAGGTCACTGAACTCGCAAGTTGATCACCAAAACATACATCAAGTAGATCACGTGAATATCCCATTGTCACCACAGATAAGCACATGCAAGACATACATCAAGTGTTCTCAAATCCTTAAAGACTCAATCCGATAAGATAACTTCAAAGGGAAAAGTCAATCCATTACACGAAAGTAGAGGGAAAGAAACATCATAAGATCCAACTATAATAGCAAAGCTCGCGGTACATCAAGATCGTGCCAAATCAAGAACGCGTGAGAGAGAGAGAGAGATCAAACACATAGCTACTGGTACATACCCACAGACCCAAGGGTGAACTACTCCATCCTCATCATGGAGAACGCCGGGATGATGAAGATGGCCACCGGTGGTGGATTCCCCTTCCAGCAGGGTGCCGGAACAGGGTCCCGATTGGTTTTTCATGGCTACAGAGGCTTGCGGCGGCGGAACTCCCAATCTAGGTTATTTTCTGGGGGTTTCTCTATTTATAGGAATTTTTGGCGTCAGTCTCACGTCAAGGAGGGTCTCCGAGTCATCCACGAGATAGGGGGTGCGCCCAAGGGGGTAGGGCGCGCCCTCCACCCTCATGGATGGCTCGGACTCTTCTGGCCCAACTCTTTTACTCCGGGGGCTTCTTTTGGTCCATAAAAAATCATCAAAAATTGGCACGTCAATTGGACTCCGTTTGGTATTCCTTTTCTGTAAAACTCAAAAACAAGAAAAAAACAGAAACTGGCACTAGTCTCTAGGTTAATAGGTTAGTCCCAAAAATCATATAAAACAACATATAAATGCATATAAAACATCTAAGATGGATAATATAATAGCATGGAACAATCAAAAAATTATAGATACGTTGGAGACGTATCAATGATCGGCAAGCCATAGAGAATAAAATGGATCTTCAAGAGGAAAACAGACGCTGATAATAGTGTTACTATCTACAAAGCTAGAATTGTCGCAAAAATGTTTTCGATAAGTTCAAGATGTTAACTACAATGAGATTTTCTCACTTGTATTGATGCTTAAAAGTATGTCTGAATCATGTTAGCAATTGCCGCATTTTATGAAATTTGGCAAGTGGATGTCAAACCTGCATTCCTTAATGGATTTCTTAAAGAAGAGTTATATATGATGCAACCAGAAGGTTTTGTCGATCCTAAAGGTGCTAGCAAAGTGTGCAAAGCTCTAGCTATCCATCTATGGACTGGTGCAAGCATCTCGGAGTTGGAATATACGATTTGATGAGTTGATAAGAGCATATAGTTTTATACAGACTTGCGGTGAAGCCTGTATTTACAAGAAAGTGAGTGGGAGCACTATAGCCTTTCTAATAAGTATATGTGAATGACATATTGTTGATCGGAAATGATGTAGAATTTTCTGGAAAGCATAAAGGAGTGTTTGAAAGGAGTTTTTCAAAGAAAGACCCTGGTGAAGCTGCTTACATATTGAGCACCTAGATCTATAGAGATAGATCAAGATGCTTGATAAGTTGTTTCAATGAGTACATTCCTTGACAAGTTTTTGAAGTAGTTCAAAATGGAACAGTCAAAGAAAGGAGTTCTTGCCTGTGTTTTTGAGGCATAGGGAATGACTTTCAGACTCAAAGCCCGACCACGACAGAAGATAGAGAGAGAATGAAAGTCATTCTCTATGCCTTAGCCATAGGTTTTATAAAGTATGCCATGCTGTGTACCAGACCTATTGTATACCCTGCTCTGAGTTTGGCAAGGGAGTACAATAGTGGTCTAGGAGTAGATCAGTGGACAGCGGTCAAAATTATCCTTAGAGAACTAAGGAAATATTTCTCGGTTATGCAGGTAATAAAGAGTTCGTCGTAAAGAGTTACGTTGATGCAAGATTTGACACCGATCTGGATGACTCTGAGTCTCGATCTAGATACATATTGAAAGTGGGGGCAAGTAGCTAGAGTAGCTCCATGGAAAGCATTGTAGACATAGAAATTTCCAAAATACATACGGATCTGAATGTTGCAGACCTGTAGACTAAAATTTGTCTCACAAGCAAAACATGATCACACCTTAGTGCTCTTGGGTGTTAATCACATACGATGTGAACTTGATTATTGACTCTAGTAAACCCTTTGAGTGTTGGTCACATGGCGATGTGAACTATGGGTGTTAATCACATGGCGATGTGAACTAGATTATTGACTCTAGTGCAAGTGGGAAACTGAAGGAAATATGCCCTAGAGGCAATAATAACGTTATTATTTATTTCCTTATTTCATGATAAATATTTATTATTCATGCTACAATTGTATTAACCAGAAACTTAGTACATGTGTGAATACATAGACAAAACATAAGTGTCCCTAGTATGCCTCTACTTGACTAGCTCGTTTATCAAAGATGGTTATGTTTCCTAACCATAGACATGTGTTGTCATTTGATGAACGGGGTCACGTCATTAGGAGAATGATGTGATGGACAAGACCCATCCGTTAGCTTAGCATTATGATCGTTAAGTTTATTGCTATTGCTTTCTTCATGACTTATACATGTTCCTCTGACTATGGGATTATGCAACTCCCGAATACCGGAGGAACACCTTGTGTGCTATCAAATGTCACAACGTAACTTGGTGATTATAAAGATGCTCTATAGGTGTCTCCGAAGGTGTTTGTTGGGTTGGCATAGATCGAGATTAGGATTTGTCACTCCATGTATCGGAGAGCTATCTCTGGGCCCTCTCGGTAATGCACATCACTATAAGACTTGCAAGCAATGTGGCTAATGAGTTAGTCACGGGATGATGCATTACGGAACGAGTAAAGAGACTTGCCGGTAACGAGATTGAACTAGGTATGATGATACCGACAATCGAATCTCGGGCAAGTAACATACCGATGACAAAGGGAACAACGTATATTGTTATGCAGTTTGATCAATAAAAATCTTCGTAGAATATGTAGGAATGAATATGAGCATCCAGGTTCCGCTATTGGTTATTGACCGGAGACGTGTCTCTGTCATGTCTACATAGTTCTCAAACCCGTAGGGTCCGCACGCTTAAAGTTCGATGACGATCGGTATTATGAGTTTATGTGTTTTGATGTACCGAAGGTAGTTCGGAGTCCCAGATGTGATCACGGACATGACGAGGAGTCTCTAAATGGTCGAGACATAAAGATTGATATATTGGACGGCTATATTCAGACACCGGAAGTGTTTTGGAGAAGTTTCGGATAAAACTGGAGTGCCGGAGGGTTATCGGAACCCTCGGGGGAACTAATGGGCCTCAATGGGCCTTAGTGGAGAGAGAGAGGGGCGGCCAGGGTAGGCCGCACGCTCCCTTCCCCTTGAGTCCAATTTGGACTAGGAAGGGGGTGCGGCGCCCCCCTTTCCTTCCCCTAGTCCCTTTCCTTCCTCCCTCCTCTCTCCCTTTAGGTGGAAACCTACTAGGACTTGGAGTCCTAGTAGGATTCCCCTCTTGGGGGCACGCCAAGCAGGGTCGGCCGGCCTTCCCTCCCTCCTTTATATACATGGGGAGGGGGGCACCCTAGAACACACAAGTTGACAATTGTTTTAGCCGCGTGTGGTACCCCCCTCAACAGAATTCCACCTCGGTCATATCGTTGTAGTGCTTAGGCGAAGCCCTGCGTCAGTAACTTCATCAAAACCGTCAACACGCCGTCATGCTGATGGAACTCTCCCTCAGCCTCAGCTGGATCTAGAGTTCGAGGGATGTCACTGAGCTAAACGTGTGCAGATCGCGGAGGTGTGGTTCTTTCAGTACTTGATCGGTTGGATCGGAAGACGTTCGACTACATCAATCGCGTCACTAGACGCTTACGCTTACGGTCTAAGAGGGTACGTGGACAACACTCTCCCGCTCATTGCTATGCATCACATAGATCTTGCGTGATCGTAGGAATTTTTTTGAAATTACTGCGTTCCCTAACAAAGCGGTTGTGCAACCTAGACATTTTGAGTATATGCTGACAGAACTGTTTTCCTCCATCTTACAACTGTAGAACTTGTCGGAGACTTCATATCTCTTGACCCGGGCATGAGCTTGGAAAACCATTTTCAGCTCTTAGAACATCTCATATGCTCTGTGTTGCTCCAAACGCTTTTGGAGCCCCGATTCTAAGCTGTAAAGCATGTCGCACTGAACCAGGGAGTAATCATCACTACGCGACTGCCAGGCGTTCATAACGTCTTGAGTTGCTGGGAAAATGGGTGTGTCACCTAGCAGTGCTTCAAGGACATATGCTTTCTTGGCAGCTATATATGAGGATGATCCTCAAGTTACGGACCTAGTCCGTATAGTTGCTACCATCGTCTTTCAGCTTTGTTTTCTCTAGGAATGCATTGAAGTTGAGGGCAACATTAGCGTGGGCCATTGGATCTACAAGATAGATTGTAAAGACAATTTTAGACTAAGTTCATGATAATTAAGTTCATCTAATCAAATTATTCAGTGAACTCCCACTCAGATAGACATCCTTCTAGTCATCTAAGTGATGCATGATCCGAATCGACTAGGCCGTGTCCAATCATCATGTGAGACGAACTAGTCATCAACGATGAACATCTCCATGTTGACCGCATCTACTATACGACTCATGTTCGACCTTTCGGTCTCTCGTGTTCCGAGGCCACGTCTGTACATGCTAGGCTCGTCAAGTTAACCTAAGTGTTTCGCATGTGTAAATATGGCTTACATCCGTTTTATGCGAACGTTAGAAACTATCACACCTGATCATCACGTGGTGCTTCGAAACAACGAACCTTCGCAACGGTGCACACTTTAGGGGAACACATTTCTTGATATTTTAGTGAGGGATCATCTTATTTATGCTACCATCGTTCTAAGAAAATAAGATGTAAACATGACAAACATCACATGCAAATCATAAAGTGACATGATATGGCCAATATCATCTTGTGCTTTTGATCTCCATCTTCGAGGTGCGGCATGATCACCATCTTCACCGGCATGACACCGTGATCGCCATCATCATGATCTCCATCATCATGTCTTCATGTAGTTGTCTCGCCAACTATTACTTCTACTACTATGGCTAACGGTTAGCAATAAAGTAAAGTAATTACATGGCATTTTGATTGACACGCAGGTCATACAATAAATTAAGACAACTCCTATGGCTCCTGCCGGTTGTCATACCCATCGACATGCAAGTCGTGATTCCTATTACAAGAACATGATCAATCTCATACATCACATATATAATTCATCACATACTTTTGGCCATATCACATCACATAGCATACCCTGCAAAAACAAGTTAGACGCCCTCTAATTATTGTTGCATGTTTTACGTGGCTGCTATGGGTTTCTAGCAAGAACGTTTCCTACCTACGCAAAAGCCACAACGGTGATATGCCAATTTCTATTTACCCTTCATAAGGACCCTCTTCATCGAATCCGATCCAACTAAAGTGGGAGAGACAGACACCCGCTAGCCATCTTATGCAATAAGTGCATGTCAGATGATGGAACATGTCTCACGTAAGCGTACGTGTAAGGTCGGTCTAGGCCGCTTCATCTCACAATGCCGCCGAATCAAGATAGGACTAGTAACAATAAGCAAATTGAACAAATCATCGCCCACAACTACTTGTGTTCTACTCGTGCATAGGATCTACGCATAGACGTAGCTCTTGATGCCACTGTTGGGGATCGTAGTAATAATTCAAAAAAATTCCTACGTGTCACCAAGATCAATGTAGGAGATGCTAGCAACAAGAGAGAGGGAGTGCATCTTCATACCCTTGAAGATCGCTAAGCGGGAGCGTTACAAGAACGCGGTTGATGGAGTCGTACTCGCGGCGATTCAAATTGCGGAAGATCCGATCCAAGCGCCGAACGGACGGCGCCTCCATGTTCAACACACGTACAGCCCGGGGACGTCTCCTCCTTCTTGATCTAACAAGGGGAGAGGAGAAGTTGAGGGAGAACTCCGGCAGCACGACGACATGGTGGTGGAGCTCGTGGTTCTCCGGCAGGGCTTCGCCAAGCACTACAGAGGAGGAGGAGCTGTAGGAGGAGAGAGGGCTGCGCCAGGGGGCAAGGGGTGCGGCTCACATGCACCTCCCCACTATATATAGGGGTGGAGAGGGCTGGTTTCTTTCCCTTCAAGTCCATTGGGGCGTTGGCAAAGGTGGGAGGAAAGAAATCCCATCCTTTCCCTTCCCCATCGATTGTTATCCCCCTTTTTAGGGATCTTGATCTTATCCCTTCGGGATATGATTTTATTCCTTCTAAGGGGGATCTTGGTGCACCTTGACTAGGGGTGTGGGGCTTGGCCCCACTACCCACGTTCATGTGGGTCCCCCCATGCAGGTGGGTCCCACTCTGGAACCTTCTAGAACCTTCCCGGTACAATACCGAAAAATCCCGAACATTTTCCGGTGGCCAAAATAGGACTTCCCATATATAAATCTTTACCTCCAGACTATTCCAGAACTCCTCGTGATATCCGGGATCTCATCCAAGACTCCGAACAACTTTCGGTAGCTACATACAATTCCCATTACAACTCTAGCGTCATCGAACCTTAAGTGTGTAGACCCTACAGGTTCGGGAACCATGCAGACATGACCGAGATGCCTCTCCGGCCAATAACCAATAGCGGGATTGGGATACCCATATTGTCTCCCACATGTTCCATGATGATCTCATTGGATGAACCATGATGTCGGGGATTCAATCAATCCCGTATACAATTCCCTTTGTCCATCGGTATGTCACTTGCCCGAGATTCGATCGTTGGTATCCCCATACCTCGTTCAATCTCGTTACCGGCAATTCTTTTTACTCGTTTCGTAATGCATGATCCCGTGGCTAACTCCTTAGTCACACTGAGCTCATTATGATGATGCATTACTAAGTGGGCCAAGAGATAACTCTCCGTCATACGGAGTGACAAACCCCAATCTCGATTCGTGTCAACCCAACAGACACTTTCGGAGATACTTGTAGTGCACCTTTATAGTCACCTAGTTACGTTGTGACGTTTGATACACCCAAAGCATTCCTACAGTATCCGGGAGTTGCACAATCTCATGGTCTAAGGAAATGACACTTGACATTAGAAAAGTTCTAGCAAACGAACTACACGATCTTGTGCTACGCTTAGGGTTGGGTCTTGTCCATCACATCATTCTCCTAATGATGTGATCCCATTATCAACGACATCCAATGTCCATGGTCAGGAAACCATAACCATCTATTGATCAACGAGCTAGTCAACTAGAGGCTCACTAGGGACATGTTGTGGTCTATGTATTCACACATGTATTACGGTTTCCATTTAATACAAATATAGCATGAACAATGGACAATTATCATGAACAAGGAAATATAATAATAACCATTTTATTATTGCCTCTAGGGCATATTTCCAATAGATGTTGGGGATGCGATGGATATCGACTCGCAATGGTAGTTTAATTTTTTTAGGTACGAGTGCCTTGGATGCCCATAGCACCATACCACCATTATGGTATATTTGCTTTCAACTCATGCCGCCCCCACCAGATATCTTAATTAACGACAGTATAACCGAGCCTAATCACATCCTCTCACGCACTTAACAATTTTGGCGGTCAGATTTTAGTTACTAGCCGTCCCTAGCCGTCCGATTGTTGAGTAATCTCGCGTTATGTCGCTAAGTGGGCTGGCTGTCCTATGAGCAGCTACTTTGGTGGCTGAATCAAAGCATTCTGGTTTGTTTGGGCCAGCTCCCGTAAGAAGCCCATGTCATATTTTCCAATCGACACAGTGCCTCGCGATATCATGAAAACACGTCGTTTACCCTAATGGAGGAGATGGCCCTGGCTCATGGCGCGGCGGCGGCGCCTTCCCCCTACCTTTACCCCGTGCGGTGATGGCTCCTCTCTGATACTGAAGCCGTCCGGCGACACCTACCTCAACTCATCAACTTGCCCCGTGCGGTACCGTCTCTCATCCGACCCAGATCTCATGCGGCAGCACCTACCGTGACACGTTAGCTGGCTGGTGGCGAAGCTCCCTTCCTGTCCCCGACCTGCATCGTGCAATTTCGTTCCAATTATGATATGAACTGGGGTTATCTTTTTAACTGTTGTGACATGATCTCCAGATTGCCTTTATTTAGCACATGGTTCCTCTGAGGGCATGTACAATGGAGGCATCACCCTGGTGCTGCCTCAGCTCTTAAACTAATCAAAAAGTAATGAAGCCATCATTTTGAAAAAATTATGTCCAACAGAGGCCACACTATGTAGCGGACCCACTGTCCTTCACATTTTTTTGAAAAGGAGGAAAACCCTCGGCCTCTGCATCTGGACGATGCATACGGCCATATTATTAATTATTAACACAAGATCTTACAAAGTCGTACAATAGTAAGACCAAAGCCACCGTCTAAGCAACATCTATCACTACTCCTATCCAGTTGATGAAGGGGCGCTGATAGTCTGGGCCTAATACCAAATAGACATCGCAGCCAAACCTAAAATCTAAAACCTGAGGTCCCAACCAGGACGTCTGCCGAGTATGAGGCCGCCGCAGCCACCTGCCACCAATCCATCTTCAGAGTTGTACTGCTACATCGACCTTGCCCGGTCTAGCTGTCGCCGATGCCACCACGACGCCAGACAGCGTCGACCTCCTGCGCGTGTCCATCACCACAGATCTGACGCCAAGCCTCCGCTACTCCATGCCGCCAAGAGTCGCCGCCATGAATATGTAGAAAGAAACACTGCTCCACCGAAGAAGTCATCCGTTGGTCCCTCAGAGCCCAAGTGCATATCCAAGAATGCCGCCCCCAAAGGAGTAACGACATATGAATGCCGCCGTCATCTGATCAACTGATCTAGGGTTTCCCCCGGAGGTATTGGGTGGGTTTGGGATTTGTACATCGATGATGCCTTCATGAAGGAAACGATGATAAGGGTATCGTCATCACCGGCTCCGGCCAACGACCGAAGACCAAGTTTTCACTCGGATCCGTCCCAAGACATCCACCCGACAACCTGTGCACTGTCTCGACCGCCTTCAAAGCCCCAGATCTAGCCGCCTAGATCTGGTGACCAACCGCAACAGCAGTGCCACCGTAGGAGCCCTGGCACACCGGCCACTGCCTGAATGCGCCACCACTGGAGCCTGAGAGGAGGACTTCCACTCCACCTTGTCAAACCGCGAGAGCCGCCAAGATCGATCCCACACACTCATCGCCGTCTCTGATCTGAACCAATCCGCGGCAAAACCAAGAGATTCACGATGCAGATCCGCCTTGGATAGGGACAGCACCACGCCATGCCGTCGCGGGAAGCCTGAGCTTCACCCGCCGCCACCTTCCAGGGCCGCCGCCCCGGGATCCAGCGACCAAGGCCGCCATGCCCGCGAGCCCATCGGACGGCCGGCGCCACCAGACCTTCCTCGGAGCCGCAGCTCCGCCTCCCCCTCCCAGCACCATGCCGCCGCCTTGCGCCGTTGCCTAACGCGCCGTCGCAACGCAGATCGGGGGAGAGCGCCCCGACGCCATGGGTGACCCGCCTCACCTGATCTGGCGCGGGAGGGAAGAGAGCCTCCGCCGCCGCCATCAGCCGCTTGGGGCTTTGCCCGGCGACCTCCTCTACTAGCGGCAGCGGAGGGGAGGGGAAGGATGGACGTGCCCGGTGGCGGCGGCTAGGGTTTTCACCCGAGCCGCCCTAGAGGGAGGGCGACGCGGGCGTACCTCATTTTGCTGTAGGCTTGATGTGCGCAAAACCTTTAAAATGGGAGAGATTTTCACTTCCCGGCCTCTGCACCAACCAGGGATGCATACCGCCATTTTAGTATGAGTACCAAGATAAATATGGTCCTCAGAATTTTTTTGAAATGAGTATCAAGATAGTTCTTGATGATAGGTCCCACCACACACCAAGCTTGATCCTCAATAAACGGGGGAAAACCCCTGTGAATCACCTGTCAATTCTAGGAATTGAACTCGGGTCGCTAGGCTGCACAACCACTATCCTTCACATGCAAAGCATTGTTTAATTTTTGCTCTCTATATCCCTCTCTTGCATGCATCAGCGTAGCATGTCTTTTCTCCCTTTCTTCACTTTTCACACCTGAAGAAGCTGGCTCTTCTGCAGGCTACACTTGCTACTGCAGTGCTATACCTTTTAGTCTGAACCTAGTTCCAAACCTACGTGTACCTGCGGGGCAGCAGACTGAGGCTACCCATTGGGCATGCCCTGATGATTAAGGGATTGCAGGTAGGTATCTACTGTACCTTTTAGAATTCGTATCCTTCTGAAGTTATCTCACACCTCACGGTCTCATCCATGGCGCCTC
The DNA here is from genome assembly GCF_018294505.1 of Triticum aestivum. NCBI lineage: Eukaryota > Viridiplantae > Streptophyta > Magnoliopsida > Poales > Poaceae > Triticum > Triticum aestivum. Next base: position 127,118,853 of record NC_057801.1, read on the forward strand.
TCCCTGTCACCCGTGTCGCTGCAGTTCCCCGCCTCTTCTTTCTCTCTGCGTTCCTTCATACTAGATTGGAGGACGGGGAGAAGGAAGGAGATGCAGAATAATAGGAATGTATTAATAATAGGCATGTGGTGGACTAGGCAGGGAAACAGAGGAGGATGAGTATGAATCACGAGAGAAACTTTAGTTCGAAATCATGAGAAAGGTAGCACGCACGATGCAGATGGCCTGCATGCTGCAGGTTCAATCGTTCCTCCTCCAGCTCCTTATTTCCTTCTGATAGTTAGTACACATGCTTGCCAAGAAAGTGGTTTCAGGTAGATGCATGGCAAAACATGAGCGTTATTGGAAGTAAAAATACATGGTTATTGTTTCCCAAATGAACCTAACAGTAAGTGTGTTACCATGAATTTTGTACGTTTCTTACTGATCCCATTTCCATGAAATTTACAATTGTTCTTTATCTATCTATTTCCTTGATCCTACTGTTTTCTAAGGTTTGTGTACTTAGACATGGATTTGTGGAGTGGATCCAGCCAAGACACGCCGCGCGCGAGGGGTTCCAGCAGAATCACGTGATGCGGGTGAATCGTGGGCGTTAGAGGGCTGGTAAGGTGCACCAAATTTTACTGTCCTAGATTTTTGCTGAAGGTTTCCCTTCCCCAATGCAATCCCTTCGCGCTCAATATGTACTCTGATCGGGCTCCTGCTGATGTTGATTTCCACTTTTATTTTGTTGCAGTTATTATCACCCAAGTGCTTGGGACTAGTTGTGGCTTATTGGAACAAAATTCAGTAGTGTTTCTGGGTTTATTTTGTTCCTGAATTTTGAAACCGAGGATCCCAATGGTTGTTGGAAGGTCAGTTAAGTGGAATGCCCATATTCTATTTGATATCCAATATGTTCATGCGAGTCCTTACTTTCCATGCTTATCTGTTCATAATTATTCATGACATGCTACTGCCCGCTATTAATTTTACTATATATGCATCAGGTTCTTTAGGATGGCAGAGCCTTATGGCAAGCATAATGTTGTTGTACACACTCTTAATTTGTTCATATATGATAAAATGACATAACAAATGTGTGTACAGTTCTTCATAACAACCATCACCGGAGGCATCTGGAGACAGAATGTACACCATGGATGCCCTTTTCTTTGTGCTTTTTTATATTCAGCCATCCAGTGACATGCTTTGTAGAGATAAAGAGTTTTTTAATCATCTTTCATCCATTAAGTACTAAGATGGTTTTCCTTATCTTCGTTTACAGAGAGATGCTGCAGTTCCCAAGTGGTATTTCTTCACAACATTGACCAACAAAGGAGTCTCTAATTTAGTCTTTTTTGGTTACTTCAGAATGTACCGTAATTAAGTGCCTTCTTGCATTCCAGTTAAGTAAACTCTCTTCCTTTTGCACTCTATCTTCACCTTTCTCCTTTGGCGGTATTGAAATAATTTTCAGTATGAAATTAATTATTCCAAGTGTACAATGTATGTTGGTGTTAGGTTTACAGTTATTACTTTATTTATTTTTTCCCAAAGTAGAGCAGAAAGAACAAGAACAAAGCTTTCTGTTTAGCGTTTTCTGCTGGACCGAATACCTGGAGAACACCAGGTAAGAGGAATCAAAGATATATGAGTATAAGACATGATGTTGACATCATTTTTATGAATTTTGTTTCTTGTACTTTTAAAAAAAAGTGTTTCTTGTACTATTGTACGTAAGCATTTCTCTCAATAATTAAAGAAAACTCAAATTTAAATATGGTAACAAGAGCTCTATGTCTTAGTTTGTTTATAATTTGTGTATGTCTAATCATCCTACCCTTCTCAGTTTTTGTAACTGGTACACTTCTCATTTTCAGTGGAATTTACAAATATTTCATTATTTATTTTCTCCCTCATAACTCACATTATATAAAAATTGCTTTACATGTCAATATCCTTTTGCAGAAAGAACTACATATACTGGACACTTGATAGGTGGTTTGATTCAATCTATATTGTCCTAACTAACCGTGAGTGAGGTTACACTAATCAAGCATCACATGATGTTTTTTTTCTGGTGTTCCAATCTGCATGGTTTGTGAGTTTGCAGTGTTCATAGATGTAAAGAGATCTATCTAGAACCTACTGTATATATACATGGTGTATCAATTATTTACAAACTTTGTATTACAATTTTTTGTGACTCTTTGCTATAGCGTTTTTTTAGGAGCAAAACCAGGTGATCATCAATCACAAATCATGTTTCCATCAGCTATCCAACAAGTCTATTAGACCTAAGAAAAAAAGGCAACACACTATTTTCTTGCGGATCAATTGGATTCTTCGCTTCAGTTACATAGCATTATGGTAGATCAACCGGGTCCTTTCCTTGGTTACATAAATGTACTGAAAAATAAACTGAAAACAAGAACAAGCTACAAGAAAGACCAATGCATCAAAGAATTGCAAACAAATGCATATAAATTACTTCATATCCCTAACAACTAAGATCCTAAATAGACGGGCGCAGCAACGCGTGCCATCAATGATCTAGTTAATACTAAGTTGTAGCAAAATGTGAGTAAGTACATACATTGAGATTAGAAATGCATTGTTCCTTTAAAAATGTAGTGTTGTTGATGTCACTGGCATGTGCAACTGAATTTATAAAAGTGAAAATTTTGTTATACAAAGTACAGAGTTACCGACTGAAAATCTTAGTTTGGAAAAATGATTATTCAAAGTTCAGACGACTGCTTTGCCACAAAAGTGCGGTGAAGTGGATATCTGGTGCATTATCTCTCAGCTTTGCACCATGCGCATCGACGGTGGCAAGCGGCTAGGCCGGCAGTTGAGGGTGGGACAACTGCGACGTTGGAAGGTGACGGTTTGAGGAGGAAGATGAGGACGCGCGCACGCGAGGGATTTGAAATGTGAAAAGAAAAATAGTCAACTGCTGCATCCAATTTTACATCTGTGTTAGGTATATTGTCATCTCTTTTTCTTCGCCATGATCAATTATCGCCTCTTGTCATTTTTATTTTGCCTCCCTTACATGTCTCTTCCTCAGTTTAAACAACCAATAACTTTCTCTTCATCTGTCTTTTGTACTAGTGCTATCATTTCTCCACAAACAACAAACACGTGCTAATCCCTTTCTTCACGAAGAAACAACTTTTCCATTTGTCCTTACCACTTTGTTAATTTTTTTACTTATTTTTGTTATGTTGTGATCCAAATTCAAGTATAAAGATAAAGGTCAACTTCTGACAAGCGGAGCGGTATTGACCTAGGTCACCTCTACACAGGGGCGGAGCCAGGATTTGAACATAGGGGGGCGAAGAGGACAATGCACGTGCAAAAAATGCGACACAAACGTCTATCAATTCTTAGATATAGTGTTGGTATCAAGCAAACAAGGACAATATTTGTTTTGCAATTACATTGAAATAGCTACTTTTTTATTCGCTTAGATGTATATCTACGGCTCTACGCACAACAGGTCCATCAAACCATCAAATGTCAAGCTTTGTAGTGATTTCACTCCTAAAATGTATACATATCGCTCTGCATTCTCATAGAGTAGAATGGTTAAAAAATTGGCTTCAATTGTTAGTTATTGGCATTTTCTTCTTATTCATGCTTTATGCTATTCTAGACATCCAGTTACTATAAAAACAGATATATCATTTGTAATTGATTCTATAACTAGTAGTTTGTATAATTCAAATGTAAAATTAATAATATATCTATGTAGCATACCTTAGGTTGTGATTAGACAAACCCACAAGCCGTGCTGTGAGAGCCCAGAGGGGGAGATGTTTGCCAATTAGTAGATCAGCCAGTAGAGTTGTGGTTGACTCATACCGGCGGCGCGCGGAATCCTTCATCAGTGAGGTCGTCGCTGATGCTCATGCGACAGGTCTACCGCTCGATGAAGCCCTAGCTTCGTGGCGGCGGAGGAGGAAACGATCGAAGATGGAGCCGAGCAAAACGGAGGGCAAAGCGATGTGTTGTGTCAATGCCCTGTATATTGGTCAAATCGATAAATGAGATACATGCTCACCAGGAGTACGTGGCATGTGGGCTATCAAGTTTTGGGCTTGGGCTGTACGTATGAGTCAGGCCTACGTGTGTTTGCTAATGGGCAGATACTAATTAGCAACAGGCGTACAACAGGGTACGTGTGTATTCAACGCTAGCCCCCGCTGGGTATGGTTGAGGGGGGCCGATCGATAGGGGGGGTCTGGCCCCCGCTCGCCCCCCCTGTGGCTCCGCCATATATATTCATTGTAAGCCGGCGCATGGGATAAGTTGATCAGTTCTAAATCTCCGGTTTCCTGCAAAAAAAAAGTTCTAAATCTCCGGCATATGTAACCTCTCCCGATATAGTGATGTTCGCTGGCTCGCACCCGTGGTTTTTTTTCTACTTCGTGTTGGGGCATGTGTTGATTTCGTTCTTCGTCATTCGATTTGGTCAGCAAGGTTGTCACCCCCGCAAAAAAAAAAGGTTGTCTCTTCATTTGTATTGAACCTTAGTTAATAGTTTTAGTTTGGTTAAGCAAATTTATATAAATAAAAATTTTAAAATCTTTAAATGCAAAAAAAACTTTTGTATAGGTCGTTGATTCGGCATTGATTAAAAAGAGTGGAGTGCCCCTTTTTCTGGTAAATAGTTCATGGCTATAGATCTCCCAAACTTTCATTGAAAGGAGTAGAACCAACACGCGTGCGCGCACGCGCACACACACACACACAAAGTGTGCACACAAAGAATACGCGAGATGTGGCTACAAAATGCCACACACCTCACACCACATCTTTCGAAATCAAATTCATGCGGTGTGCATTTGAGCTTTGTATTTGGGAAAAACTAGTGGTCAACCGGCGAATCTTTTCTCTCACATCTGTCACGTTCTACGCCCCTATCTTCACCGAAATTCTGGATCTCATCTCACCATGGAGAGCGCTCTGTACTTCAGTTCTTACAACTAGGCACCTATTTTGAAAAGGCATACTGCAACAACCACACATTCTCTCATTGACCCTCTCACCCCGTACCTCTATCTCTCCATCCCCTGCCTATTTTCATGGATATCATCCCCACCTCTTCTCAAACAAGCATGGTGTTGCCACATCAGTGGCGGGCACTGGCATCCTTCCTCCATCGTAAAAACGCGGGTGCTGCAGAGACCACAGAGTGCTCTCTCCGTTGCAGCCGTCGGTGTTCTTGCAAGTTTTTGCAACAACAATCTTGTTGCAGGAATACATAGAAGAGGCTGGAGATGTTGGGTCCTATTCCAATTGAGGTTTTGCAACAAGGGTATTGTTGCAGAAAAATAGAGAGGTTTTGCATCAAAGGTTTTGTTGCAGAAAAATTGAGAAGAAAAAGTTTTGCAACAGGGATCTTATTGCAGGAAATTAGAGAAGAGAATATTTTGCAACATGTGCCTTATTGCAGAAAAATTAAGAAGAAAAAGTTTTACACCTGGATAGCATATATCTTTGAAGAACCAGTGAACTGGCTCTTTATCTTTTCAAGAAACTCCCCTGCAGAAGTACACTCTGTAATTGAGCCCACAAGAGCGTTCTCAATTGTGTTCTTTATGAAGGCCATGCACTTTTTATTTGCATTGACCCATTTTTGGTTTTCAAGGTAATATGACATCTCCACTGGAGCATAATCCCTTTTCTTTTTCTTCCAAGCAACATCATCATCTGTTGCACCTCTGACTAGCTCTGTTGGTTTGACCGGCTATGGAGTGTCCACAACCTAGTCCACCTCAACACAGACAAAAGCCGAGTCAACTTTCTTTCTCCACTTAGTGTAGTTATCACCTCTGACGGTTGGAACATCCTTGAGGCAACTCATCAAGTGGTACTCTCCTGAAACCGCAACCGAGTGAGATCATGATAACATACATTAATCCAACGTTGGTCAAAATTAAAACATGCAATTGTTTATGCAATTAAAACTATATCACCGTTGGGCAAAAATAGAAATAAATGCACCTTTTACAACAATCAATAAATCATGATCATGTTATTAACAACGTTGATCATAAAAATAACAGGATCATAATTGTTTCAATAATCTTCTTAACATGCTCTTTAAAATTTAATTCTCACTTTATTTGCCTTTAAAAGAGAGCACTTTATTTATTTTTTTATTTGCAGCGGAAAACATGAATAAAAAAATCATAAACTTTTTACTTTTCAGAAGTATTTCTTTTACTTTTCTATTTTTTGTACATTTTTTTGAATAAAACTGTATAAAAAGACAGAAAATAGATAAAACCAGCAACTGGCCCAGCCGCGGCCCAACGCGCGTGGCTGCTCCCGTGCGGCTGCTAGCCTCAGCCTCGGCCTAGTCCGCCTCCTCTTTCGGCCCAGAAGGCCCGCGCTGTTGTAGGGTTCGCTCTGTGGCCGTCGGATCTAATCTGACGGACCAGCTTTCCTTTCGCTCGATCAAAACGGCCGATGCGGTGGGGGGCGAGGGGGAACCCTAGTCATTTCCCCTCTCACGCGCCGCTCACCTCTCTCGCTCTCCACAGACGGCGCAACAGCGAGTCTGACCGCGCCGGTCGCCGGCGATGGCGTCGAGCGGCCAGCCGCCGTCTCTTTCTCCTTCTCCCTCCCTTTCTATGCTACCTTCTCTCCCCCACATCCCGCCGCATTTTTTAAAGAAAGAGAGAGAGAACCTCGAGCAAATCCCTCCTTTGTTCCCTCTAACCGGCATCGATGAGAAGGCGGTGCCCTCGCTCGCCCTTTTGCCGGCGTGCGCGAGCACCTCGAGGGTGGACGCACCGCTGTCAAATGGCTCGGTGAGGTGCCCTTTGCCCCGATGAGGTTTATTCTTTTGGCAGTGGTGAAGGAGTGGTGCTCCCACTGCCCGTGTTCTTCTTCCGAATGGCTCGGCATGCCGATGCCCATCCGGATCGAGAGGAACGGCGTGGCCATGACGGCGGCGCTACTTTCTCCGTTGAGGAAAAAAATTGCCCTGTCAGTGGGGTTCTTTGGGGAGGGGAAAAACTTTTGCTTGATTTCTTTCTACCGAAAAAACTAAGCCTAGATGGCTCTGATATCATTGATAGGTTCTCTGTATCGGGGTAGGCTAGAGATTCCGATAGTCCTACCTTCGCCTTGGCTCGACGAGCTCAAGCTGGTGGCCATGGTAGAGCTGTGGTGGTGATGGCAGAGAGTGGACGAGGTGGTGCCGGTGAAGCTTCCCGTCGACCTAGCGCAACCCTAGATCAGATTGGGGTGTTGGTGTTGGTTGTGGTGCACGGTCAACCTCGTTATGCATGCCCCGGCACCCCACCAAGGTTTGGTTAGGCGCCCCCGATCAGGGCGCGATGCAAGGGGCCCGTTCGACCCGTTGGGCTCGAACGGGAGAGAGATCAACCTAACAGAATCTTGTTGCGGGAAATTAGTGAAGAGAATATTTTGCAACAGATGTCTTGTTACAGAAAATTAGAGAACAAGATAATTTTTGTAACATGACTCTTGTTGCAGAGAGTTAGAGAAGAAGATTTTTGTAACATTTTTGTATTTTTAGGTTGAATTACAGTTTTCCTACTTGCTCGATGTCAGCATGTTGCGGGCCCGTATGAAGAATGCAACGAAAAATCAGCAGTTCGAAGACGTGGTCGAATAGATACAGTCGTCGGTCAAACTTTATTACAGGAAAAGATTGGCCGAGTATGACGGTCAGATTGGCCGAGGTGACCAAGTGTAACTGACATGCGGGCCAGCTGGTTAGCGGCCCACACGTCAGTGATTCCAGCAAATCCCAGCACGGCGTCGAGTGTCGACTGACAGCCACAGCCACACAGCAGCTTCCCGAAAATAATAAGCTTTTAAAAATAAAGTTTACATAATTAAGAAAAAACGAAGCAATGGCTATACTACTTCTTCCATCCACCCATGGCAAAGTTGACTGGAGCTCGCCTCAGACCCTCTGCTCCGGGGACACCTGGTGGAGCTCCGCCTCCCGCCGCTGCCCGGCGACCTCGCGGGCGCCTTCGCGGATGAAGAAGAAGTAGAAGGCGACGCCGATGCCGGCGGCGAGGACCACCCAGACGGCGATCTGGAGCCCCCGCTCGGGCATCGAGTCGGCGACGCGCGCCGCGATGACGTTGGCGAACGCCACGGAGACGACCCACACGGCGAGCCTGACCCGCTGGCGCTCGGGCGCCGCCGCCGGGTCGTCGCGGCGCAGGAGGCTCAGCTTCCCGAGGCAGCAGTAGAGCACGGCGAGGAGGTAGTAGGTGACGATGACGAAGGCGAGGCTCCGCGGCCGGTGCCGCGACTGGTACACGCCCCACGCGAAGCTGGCGGCGAGGACCAGGAACACGACCGCCCACAGCGCCCAGCCCGCCCACCCGCCGCGCTGCGGCGCCGGGCCGCCGCCCAGCTGCGCCGTCTGCGGCACTGGCCGCGGCGGCGGGTCCCGCGCCACCGGGTAGGACGTCGCGGTCGTCTCCATGCGCAGGCGCCGGCGTTGGGCGCGGGACGAGGCTGTCGCGAGATCGAGCTGGTGCTGCTGCTGCTCTGCCTGAGAAAGTGGGGAATGGGTACACACGTGTTGACGCGTTGGGTTTGATCCCGACACGAGATAAGATGAGATGCGGTTGGCTTATATTGGACAGAGTGGCTGCACCTGCTCGGAAAACGCGGAGAAGAAGCGGGGATAACCGGCAACCGCGTTCGATGGACACGCCTACACTTCCGACTTCTGAATTCCTGACCGAGTGGAAGTTAGTTCCAAATTCGCAAGAAATCAAATTACTCCTGGGAGAGTACAGACTTTTTTCGCGGAAATGCACTGCTCATGTCACTGCCACACAGATATGCGACCAAATATTCTGGACATGTGTCACTGGCACCTGGGACAAGGAGGGAGAATGGCAAACCCAGAACCTGTAATACTACAACTTTGTCCAAAAACACAAGCCAGTTGCATATTATATATATACAACAAACACACGCAACGACCGGCTGGTTCAACTCAAACTTCAGCCACATCGTTTTTGCCACAAAAGTACCAGGAATACGTCCAATAATTGTATACTAGTTAGGGAGTTCAGAGTACCGGTTCTAGGATATAGGTACACGCCAGTTTCAGCTTCGCACACGTTTAATCACTTCAGAGAAGGTATTAACCATAGGAATGGTTCTGCTCGTGGCTGGCGCCCGTAGAAGTCTTGCTGGCTGTGGGAAGGGGCAGGACTTTCAAGGGCTTCTACGAGCTCCTTGGTCCCGTGCTCGAGGTTGAACGCGCACATGTTGTTGTAGCCGTCGATGAAGTAGACGCAGTTTGCCTTCAGGTACGAATGGTCCTTGGCCGGAAAACAGAACGAGCTGTAATGGCTGACGAACAGCCCGAATTCCCCAATGTCGCTGGTCCGCTCGAAGGAAGAGGTCTCCCTGTCGAGGACCCACAGCGCAAACTTGTTCTGCGATTGGCGCTTGACCCTTATGAGATCGCCGGACGGGGTCTCCACCAGGCAATTGAACTTCTGGTGTTGGTAGTGGACGAGGTTGTGCATATGCGGTTCCACCTGGGGGAAGTCATCATCTGGCCATGAACGGGGAGGCTCTGCCCACACCTCAACCGTACCATATACATCAATGGTGTAAAGTTGCCTTCTGTGCTTGAAGACATCCACCAAAATGTGTTTTGAATCGACAAACGACCAGCTTTTGCTTCCTTTGCGTGTCACTTGGTATCCTTTCTGGTCGCGATGGATGACAGCAACAGTGAAGTTGCTCTCACTCATGTCAAGCAACATGGCCTTGGACAGGTGCCTCCTTCCGATTGAGGGGAGTTGGAACGATGTGCTGCTGATGGGATTAACCAGCTGGATGGTTCCCTGCGGCGGGCTAAAGAAGATAAGCCAACCATGGGATGAACCAACCGGAGTCCACATGGATCCAAAGATCGTGGCAACGCTCGGGATATGGATGGTTTGAGTCTTTTTTTCAGGTAAGCTAAAAAATTTAGCACCATCAAGCGGCTTTGTGGGGAGCATCAGCCATGGGTCCACCCTTGGATGGTTGGATACTTCCTTGCAGATATGGTTCCATGAGGTGCATACAGCACGGAATCTGATGTAGTCAGGAATGCCAAGCTTCTTTATAATTAGACCAACTATATCAGTCTGAATATTAGCCCAATCTTTCATCCCAACAGAATTAACTTCTTTAAGCCTGAAATAAAAACTTGTGCATATCAGTGTACTTCATGAATCATGACACAAATGCTAATAAAGACACCAAATTCTTGCTGCATCTTTGTGGAAGCATTCAAATAGTTTCACAACGAAGGCATTCAAGCCATGTCCAAGTCAAATAACAGTTTCTGATATGTACAGATAGCATCAGTACATACATCCATTTAAGCTCATTTAATTTTGGGTTTTGATAAATGGAAAGGGGAGTAAATAAGACAACCAAGTTCAATAAGGAAACCTTAATGTAACAAGTTAGACGATACCATACAGGTTAGTTTTATGAAAACAACTATCCACCTATTCAGAAAAACTGTTCACCAGAGAGTAGCTAACATGAAATAGCAGTGACGGGAAGCAGATCAATCAGAGAATGTTGGTAAGGATCGAATGCTGCTTGATAAGATAATATTGCAGTTCAGTTCAATATGCTGATTAAAATACCAGCTGATGGATAAACATGGTCAAGTCAGAATCTGTGAATAGAAGCACAGAAGAAAACAATAGTACTCCCTCCATCCCAAAATAAGTGTCGTGGTTCTAGTTCAAATTTGAACTAAACCGCGACACTTATTTTTGGACGGAGGGAGTATGTACTATGTACACTGCTTTAAGACCTTCATTCTGATCAAGCAGATTAAACACCACTAAGCTCAAGATCGGGTCTAAACTTGAATACCCCATAACTACGTTGAGTGACTGTAGAACTCCATATGTGATTGAACAGTTTCTTAGAGTTTCATATGTGATTTAACAGAATGGCGAATGCACAAACCGATAGTTCAGAAAATTCTGGTAAGTGATAATAGATTAATAGTACCTTGTTTCCTTCGTGGACATGCTACTACAATAACTTCAGCTGATGTAGAGATCCAAACTCAACTGCAGTGACATCACAACATCATAAACTGAATTAAATGGGCGGAAGAAGAAGCAACATATCCTGGTGCACTGTGGCACAAGTAAAGACATAAGATACAAAATAAATAGACAGGAGGGAGTCAGGAAGGAGTGCCTTTTGAATTTTTTATCACGGAAACTCTAATGTAGGAAAACTTTCACTCTACATATAAACAAATGCTGCTGCACAGCAGCATGTAAACTCAGATCACCAACCACAGATGACCTACATGTACTACATTTCCTGGAAATTATAATTGAAACAAATGCATATGTACATATACGCAAGTACGACCGCCGCATTAACAGCAGCATTAAATATCAGCAACCTCAGTTACCAGATCTCCAGTATTTTTAAGCAAGAGTTTTAGTGTTTAGTTCAAATTTGTAGCTAAGATGGAAACTATAATAGGAAAATATGGCACACTGCTCCTTTGATGTTTAAACTGTGCGTATCATTGGAACGTCTAAATGAACAGATGTTTATGCACATCCCCTGGACCGTGGACCAACCACAGGATGTGCTATTAAACAACACAAATACATAATCCTTGTTACATACCAAACGAAGCGTTTGGAAGGGCCATGGAATCACACCAACGCTCGATCAATTGATCAAAGATATAAAACTAACAAAGTCACATCTGACTCCTACACCATTTGGTTTTACACGGAGATTCGTGGGGATTTTCTCTTTTCTTTTTCTTGTTTGATTAATCAAATGATGTAGGAGTTATATGTGACTTTGTTAATTCTCATCTAGACGAGCATTAGCAAATCCGATTAAAAAACTATAACCCCCAAACCCTACCAAAACCCCCCAAATCAACGCGTCCCCGCCCCCCACCAACAAAATCGCCGATCAGAACTAGACGGCCTCGGAGCAGTCCTTCGATCGCCAAAAGAACACCACGAAAATCGCCGGTCGGAACTAGAAAACCTAGGATGGATCCTTCAATCGCCAAACCAAACGCAAAATTCCGCAGCGGAACTTGAAATCGATCGATGCAGCACGCCTATAGGAGTTACGAGGGCGTGGAATCTCAGCTCACCACCGTGACAAGCAGGAGCACCAGTCAACGCGACGTCGCCTGGATCTCGCCTCCGTGCCGCCGTCGATGTCGATGTCGGAGAGGAATCGAGGGGCGGCGGCTAGGATTCGGCCGCGGCCTCGATTCAAGCTGCGGCGGCGCGACTCGGTGCGGGGTCGCGATGATAAAAGGTGGGGGAAAGCACGTACGCGGCGGTCGCCGGCCGTGACGGCCCCCGCCGGATCAGTGCGGGGCGAAGTGGGGACTGAAGGAGAATTCGAGGGGCGGGGATGGTGGCGGGGGTGGGGAGAGGAGGTTCGGACGGGGTTGTGCGGGTCAAGGAGTCGCCGGCCAGGGACGGATGACCTGGCACATTCTGTAAATGTTTTTTCAGTTTAATAATTTGGAGAGTGCTAGGCGCCGGCCGGTCGGCTAGCAACCGTTAGATTCGATCACGCAAAACCGTCTGATCGTGACTTCGTCTTCTTCATCCTAGCGCACACAGGGGAAATCCCTCCTCGTCTCTGTGGCACGCGTCTTCGCGCTCCCCGTGTGCTGCTTCGGCGAGGGCAGCGGCGGTCAGCGAAAAAAGTCCATTTTAAACCCTAAACTCGTAGAGCTTTGACGAATCAAACTCTCAAGTCCAAATCCCGGTCGTTTCAACTCTGAACTGTATAATCCCGGTCTAAATCAGACCCTGGATCCGTTTGCCAGACAGGGAATGCAAAGAATGGCCGGGATTGGTGGCGGTTTCCTATTTGCCGCCCGTGGGCAGCCAACAGCAGTGGCTACACCCCACAGCGCCCGCAGGTGGGCCGGCCCATTTCGCAGCAGCGCATATTGCTCGTTCACTGTTTTGTTTTTAGTTCGTTTCTGCTGTTGACTTTTTGTTTTATTTTATCTTTTTGTTTTTTTTATGGTTTTTGCATGTTCTTTCTGCCTTTTCATTTCTGGTTCTTTCGTGTTGTTTCTGGCTTTATCTTTTTTTCCCTTTTTCTTTTTCTTCCATTAATACATTACAAGGAAATGTTTCATTGTGTATTTTTAATCTCTACTCCCAATGGAGCAGTTGATAGTCTCGCTTTCAGGTTTTTTTTTAGTCCCACCTTCCATGGTTTTATTTGGTACCTCCTCCCACCTCTGACTTAGCCACCACAAACCGAAAAAACCTCATGCTGAGACCCCAACCCGCACCATGCACGTACCAATGAAAAAAGACCTGCGATGGTTAACCAACGAAAAAAGACCTATGAACCAGCGACAAAAAACCTAAACCTATCGCCCGAACTTACGAGCGACAGCTCCTGCCCTCGAGCGAGAACCACTCTCACGTCTGCCCTCGTTCGCCGCCGCTCCATCCCTTCTCCGCCGCCGCCGCCACCGCCGCCCCCGCCACCTCCCGTCGCGGGCAGGCGGGAGGAGCCCTGTCCGGCCATGGCAACACCGCCGGCGGCCTCCTCCTCCCCCTCACCTTCTCTCCCTCTCCCAAAGGAGGGAAGGTAATGGAAGGGATCTGATCGGAGCGGTGGATCTGCGCCCTTGCCGTGTCTTCTTTTCTTCACGGATTCCAGGAGGAGATCGAAGTGGGAGGTAGACGAGCAGGAGCGCCGCGTCCGCGACAACGATGAACGACGACCCAGGTAACGCTATCTCCCTGCCCTTGCCCCAACCCATCTTATCCCCGTAGCTTGTACTCACGCGCCCCCAGGTTCTCGTCTCCCATGGCAGGGGCCGGCGAGTGGCAACAGATGCGGGACACCAACTGGTGGCGCAACGGACAGCGGGAGATCGGCTGGTGGCAACGAATGGCAGGAGGCCGCACGACCGTGCGAGGAGCAGGTAGCTGGAGGATGTCGCCGGTGGAAATCTGGCAAGTGGCGGCGACATAGAGGGCTTATGGTTGGATCTTGGTCTTTTTACCTATAGCACTGAATTTCATGTATAGGTTGTGCTAATCCTAAGATTGCCAAAAACTGCTTCGTAAAAATCACCCAGGTCTGCTTTTTATTGTGATTATGCAAATTGCTCGAAACCTGAGTTGTCCTATTTTGTTGATGAAGGAATTGAAATCTGAAGACATGGTGATTTTTACCCAATGGGTTATGCCCTTGAGCACGAAGATCTTTTGAACTTTGAGGTAATCTTTTGTAATGTGAGCCACGATTTTGTTGCTTCTCCAATAGTAGGTGTGGTTTGTCAACCACTATTTTACACACATTTGTCCAGTTCAACTTTTTTACCATTTGCAATGCCCGGTGCGAGTGAACATGTATCATGCTATGTTTTATTCCATTAAATCATGTAGGGAAAATGCATTGTAAGTTTGGATAATTTCATTGTAGCAAAATTGGTTGAGCCCACCCCAAAATATTCATGTTTGCATCAGATACAATTTCCAGTAGATAAAATGATTCGTAAAGAATGGTGGGGCATGGTATTTGGCGTGTACGACAATACTGTTACAGTCACTTTTATTTTTAGAAATGTATGATGATAGGTTTTGATGTTTTATTTCCAGGTTCAGGACAACGCGTGCTTCTCACATTTATTGAGACAGAGAGTATTAATCAACAGCGGTTCAAGTTTCTACAATGAGCTATACATCATCTAAACTCACATGGATATACCAGGTCTGCCTTTCCCTACAATTTAAGCCTTTGTTTTGGCAGGTATCAGTCACCTGGTGCTAAACTTGGTGCTTAATGATCAACTAGAACAAAGTTTCATAGCCTTCCAGATTTGTCAAATCTACAATAACAGGATAATTCCTGTTAGACATGTTATTCTACTGGTACATGTCATATAACGGAATTCTTGTATTTTGGAAGGAGAAAACATTGAGTGGAGCTATTATGCAATTCAAGTGGCATGGTCATCTGAGATTTTGTTTTTTCTTAATCGTGACATGTGTTAATATTGTGCAAATCAGAATATCATTTTTTAGGTTTGCAAATAAAATTAACTTGAATAAAGTATTTTGAACTTAGTGAGCATAACAGTGTTTTGTAGTGTGAGGATAATAAGGTGAAGTGAGGCTGCTGCTCACCGGTGGCTCGCCGGCCATCCAAGAGCCGGAATTGCGGCCCCACGCGAGGGAAAGATCAGCGTTGCTGCAGCCACCGCAGGACACCCACCATGCGCGTACCATACAGGCAGCAGCAGCCTCACTTCACCTTGGATGACATGACGATTATGAAATATTCAGTCATCCCCCTTGGGTCTACCTGTTAGAAACTTGGACCTACTCATGTGTTTGAGGTAATGCTTGAATAAAATAGCTATGCAAATTTTTATTTTTTTTCAGATGGATGAGGAGTGCTTAAAGAAAAGATCTACTCTATGGTTGTTTCTCTGCAGATGATTGTGCAGAAAAGATGAAAAACGGGATAAAATTCTATGTGAGAGATGACCGCTAAAGGTACTTAATTTTGGTAGATAATGTTGTGTGCAGATTTCTTTCTACAAGATGTGGGTGTAAATTCTTATTGTTGCAATGATGCAGTAGCAGTGCCGCAAGGTCGACAATTTTTTACTTCCATATATTCAGTCCTTGCATGCATTTTCTGAGTATGTTCACGATTAGTATGCAGGTTATTTGTTTCCCCAGTGTGGACCGCGACATAGGGAAATATTAGCATTGCTTCAACCATGGCAAGACACCCACCATGCGTGCACCTTACAAGTTGCAGCAGCTTCACTTGGTTGCCAATGACATATCGAGTATAAAATAGATAGCTAGCTGCAAGCATTGCTGCTCCCCGCCCGACAGAGCAAACTTTTGCAACATGCCCTTTTCTCATCTGCCCCATTCCAGCCATCCCTCCATCTACCTGTTGGACTTGCTCACCTTGTGTTTGGGGTAATGCCTAATGAAAATAGATAGCGATGATTATTTCTTTTCACATGATTGTGGTGATTTAAAACCTAAGAAAATATCCTTTGGTGCTGAATTTAGGATACAGTGCATGACATATTATTAAATCCCATACAACAGAGTCTTAGGTATTTTATTTTCTGACCAAATTATGATTTTTACTGCAAAATCAAATTATGAATCAAACTGCTTTCACTTATATTCTGCCAAATTTGTTCCATCTATAGGAATGTACATGGAGATTATCTATAAGGGTTATGTCCCGTGCAAGGAGATTATCTTATAGGACAGGCATATCAGCCCCCATTCAGACATAGCAGATATTCAACAGAAGAAGTTCCTCCACTGCTACTGGCCAAACTCTAAGCAAAAAGACCTTCCACTTTCCTTGCTAATGGTGAGCAACTCAAAGATGGCTACAAGGTTACACTCAATATTTACTCTCTGAATAACATATTATTTATTTGACCAATACATGTATAAATGCCTTGAGAGAACATGTATATATAGCTGCATATATGTTATATCTGAACAATGGCAGATTTGACCATTAATTACATGTATATACTTGCTAGGAGAGAACGTGTATAGCTTTCAGTTAAGCTTTTCGATCATTAAGCTGTTGCTTTCTCATCTTATTTCTAGGTAGAAACATTATTGGTGTTCTTTAGCTTAATTTTGAAACATGAACACCATCATGTCTTCATCGCCGAAAGTGACGTTCTTTCCCATTAATCTGTGCACTCGAAAACTATTCAAATATATATTTCCACTTGGTAGTTTTCGTATGTCCAATGGTTTGACGGGTGTGCATTTTCAGGAGAGTTAGCAAATCTTTTTCCAGTCATCTGGTCCATGTAGATAACAAGTGCTATTTGAAATGAAAATGCAGTTGGCTGCCAATTTTATCTTGTGTATATGACTGAATTATTTTGTCCTGTTAGTTTTATGTCTATATATGCAGTCTGGTGAATATATGGATATTTTATTAAGTGGAGAAGTTTGGTACTCTGAGTAAGCACTCGATTCCTTGTTAGGTCCTGCTAGATTGATCTTTAAGGGATCATTTTAGTTCGTTCTTCGACCAAACACATTACAAACGGGCAGGAAATGATTCTTTTCCGATCCATCTCGATCTCCTTCCGAATCAATTCCTGATTCTCTATTCCTAATGTATGACTTGGTAGCCTCACCTTTATGTTTTTTTTGTCTGTTTTTTTGTCTCACCTCTCATTGGTGTTTATCTCTTTATTTACAAAAAAAAGGGAGCCCGTACATAGTTCGTTCGCTCGACCCTCTCGCACGACCTCTCGCTCACACCGATTTCTTGCCAACTTAAAAAAAAAGTATGTCAAGCATCAACACACCGATTTGTATCCAAAGAAAGCACACCTTTCGGATCTGGTTTTTATTACCGATTTTTCTTGCCATACGGTAGGAGGCTATATCCCACCTAATCAATATCTTCCGACAAAAATTTCTTGCGCCCATACATCGATTCCAGAAATCTCGGATCTCACTTATTTTATTGATCTGATTCTGAAGCCCACCTCTTTCTTGCGGCGGAGAGGCGCCATACTTAACGCATGTGATGGCAAAGTATCTCAAGTTTGCATGCCAATGATATTTATCGGACTTGAAATACGATGCATCCATTCAAATTTGGGTATCGCTTCTACATGGCATTTGGTGTAACCTGCCAAATATCTCTCAGGCATAACTGATTATTATTTTTAAGTATGGACCCAAATAATTCACCCATGACATGTTCTTGAAATTAATTTATTCTACTGATTATTCAGAACATGAGTGTTAGATTTTGTAGTCCAAAAAGATGATAATGAAGTTGAGAGAAGAGAGTATGCCTACGATCTATGAACATGATGTGTGACAAGAGATGGTATGACTTCTTCAAAGAACGATCTTGATCCTTCTTTTATCTTCATATATGGCCAAGCATTGATATATTGTGGTGCGGAAGGTCACGAGCGCTAGAGATTGTGGCACTATTTAGAGGGTTGGGCGGCGGTAGAGGCGGCAACTCGGGTAGAGGGAGGTAGTAGTGTGTGACAACATTTGCTGACTGTTGATGGCGGTGGCAAGTGGTTTCGTAGGTAGAGGTGGGCGGGTCAATAGAGTCGACAGAGAAAAAAGTATGAAGAGGGAGGAAGAAGAGTAGTAGAAGCAGTGGGTGTTGGCGGCGGAGGAGAGGCAAGGGGTTAGCGGTCTCGAGTGCAGGGTGCGGGAGGTCGTGGGCACCAAAGATGGTGGTACATTTTAGAGGGATGACTGGCGTCAGCGTTGACAGAGGTGGTGACTTGAGCAAGTGGCGACATGTGGCAATTGTGATCGTGTTATATTGTCCCTACCCGCGATATTTATCATGCATTATCTTTATATGACTTTAACAAACTATTTCAGAAGCCCGTGACAACGCACGGGCACTCTACTAGTCATTAATAATACTTTAATATGATGAACAAGCTGTGTTTCTTCTGTTTATTTTTACTACTCTTCTTTTTTGTGTATTATACAAGAGTTTATCAGGTATTAAGAAAATGTTCATCATATATTTAAGAAAATGTTCGTATATTAAAAATATATTCATTTATGTACTTAAAAATGTTCAGCATATAAGAAAAAAATGTTCAGTGTATATGAAAAAAATGTTCAATATGTATTTTCAAATTGTTCAGTATTCATCACAGTAACGTTCATTGTGTATTTTCAAATTGTTTAGCACATATCACTGTAGTGTTTGTTATGTATTTACAAATTGTTTAGCGTATAACACAAAAATGTTTAATGTGTATATAAGAAATTTTCGTTGTGTATCAAAAAAATGTTCAATGTATATTAAAAGGTCCACGGGTTTTGTAACAAGATTCATGAATTTGAAACAAACATATTGAGAAAAGGTTCACGCATTACATAAAAAAGGTGCTCGCATTTCTTTAGCAGTGCAACAGAAAAAATGGGGCGGCCCAGCGCGGAGGACGGGTACACTCCATGGTCAACAGTGCTTGAATTATTTCGAACCATATAAAACCGGTGGCCACTTAGTAGGAAGTAGCAAACAAAAAATAAGAACCTCGTGAACCAGATTTTTAAAATAAAAAAAGTTTACAATTTTTGAAAAAAATGTTCACAGATTTAGAAAGAGTACAATGATTTTGAAAATAAGCTCACAGTTTTTCAAAAGAAAATTCAATGGATTTGGGAAAAAATCACTTTCTTTGGGAAAAGATTCACGCGTTCAACAATTGTCAGATTTTCAAACATTACTCTTTTTTTTTTAAATGCAGGAAAGGATACCAAAAAACCCGCCCTGATTCTGCGTTTAACTTTTTTTCTTAAACTTGCGCACTCCAGTTTGGTAACACAGGCTTGTTAGGTTGACTGGTTTAGCAAGTCTCCTTCGGATCTACAGGTTCGTAGTTCGAATCGTAGGACTTGTTGTTTTATCTTTTTCGACAATCAAATTGTTATGCTACTTTTTTTTTGAGAATAATTGTTACGCTAGTACGGACGCTATTGTACACCATGGGCCGGCCCAGCTAGGTGTCACTGCATGCGTCGGGTCGAGCTCCCGTGTAACAGAAAAAAAAGACAATTTTTTTGCAGACAAAAAAGAACAAATGGGGTGGCCCAGCAGAGCCCAGCCAGAGAAATCCCGGTTGACATTCGTCAAGGTTTGATCTAGACCGGGATTATACAGTTCAGGGTTGAAATGACCGGGATTTGGACTTGAGGGTTCATTTCGCCTAACCTCTACAAGTTCAGGGTTTAAAATGGACTTTTTCCGCGGTCAGCCGCTCGCAACGCGACGCCTCGCAATGCCGCCCCTCTGTGGCTCATCGAAGAACCGTCTACCGCTCGTGAATTTCGGTTCAAGATTCGCCGCCAACAGGTTTGCAAACTCCCTTCTTCGCCGTCGATAGGTTGTAATTCCAGTCGTCGAAGCTCCATGGTTGCAGCACTCGATGCGCCACCGCCGCCTTGGCCGTTAACGTTCGCTGCACGGGATTGCACGAACGGCGGTGATGATGTCATAGACCTAGGGTAGGGTCATAAGCCTGACCTATACGCCCTACCCAATGTCACTACCCTAGAAGCAAAGACATTCAAAAAACAACAGAGAGTATCAATTAAAGCCGTTGAGTGCAATCCACTCGACCAGTCATCCCACTCGGGTACCCCTCCCTCCTGGTATCACTCGACCAAGACGAAGCCATTCGACTATACAAGAGACCACTCGACCTACAGAAGACTAGGAGTCACTCAGGACGGCAACGGTCAGGCGTTCACTCCGTAGTCTTAAAGGTCATTAAATACACTTTATAGTTGTCGTTATCAGTAATGCCCTATCTTTATCTACATTGAACCCCTGTAATGGAGGTGGGCTGGGGTCCTGACGCACTCTATATAAGCCACCCCCTCCTCTGGGACAAGGGTTCGGACCCCCTGTAACACACACACACACACCCATATTTCAGTCGACCGCCTCAGGGCACCGAGACGTAGGGCTTTTACCTCCTCCGAGAGGGGCCTGAACTCGTAAAACTCGTGTGTACAATCTCGCCGTATCTAGGGCCTCGCCTCCTCATACGTACACCCTATTCTTACTGTCAGACTTAGTACCACGACAATTGGCGCCCACCATGGGGCAAAGCGTCTTAGCGACTTCCGGCGAGGTTGCATTTTCTCCAACCTTCATTAACATGGTTTCTGGCGGCGGTTTGGTCATGGGCCGCGAGTTCCGACTCGGCGCGCTCACTTTCGTCGCCGACGACTCCGCCTGGCTCCAGGAGGCCCCCCTCGACGTCAAGGCTCTCCCGATCCGTGGTTCGTCGCACTTCCGGGCGAGTGCCTGCGGCATCCTCCTTCGACAGCCATCGACCCCATATCAGTCGGTCCTCGCGTCATCTTCTCACTCTGCTGGACGCTGCCACAAGCGATCTGGTCGATCGCGGCTCCAACAGTGGGTGAAGCACGCGGTGGCTCGTCAGACGTTCACCCACCAAGTCGCAGTAGTCGAGCCCGATGTATTTCACTGCGGTTCAGTCGACCTATCGACTGATTTCGCAGACACATTTTCCGAGAGCGAGAGTTGTGACCCCACGACAGAGGTCCTTATGGTTGACTCCCACCACAGTCCACCTGGTTTTCGTCGCAGCGGCGGCAACGGTGGCGGTGACGGCCCGTCATTCGGCCATGATGAGTATGAGCCCCAACCTCTCAACTCGCAGCAGAGGGAGGAGCTGCACTACCGCAACGTGGAGGCTCTCCAGACCCCCATCATAGGGGAAAACGCCCAGGCTCACGCCTTGGAGGCAGTGCGCCTGGCCACGCTGGCTGAGCGCACTCGTTTGGAGAATCTCCAACATTCTCTCGATGAGTGTGCCCGTCGACTGATCCCCGAGTCCAGTCGATGTCCATGACAGTTGTTTCCATCGGATCAGGTATTCCGCACACCGATCCAGAATCTTGTGGCTGTTGTGCGCATCGTGAAGTCCATTCAACTGTCCCGTTTAGAGGCTGGAAGAGGCTTGGAACAGATCAGGACGCTGCTCCGAGCAGCGGGAGATCTGAACTCCGCCGTGTCCCAGTCGCGGAACAGAATCCACAACAGATCAGTAAGGGCAGATACCGTTCAGTCAGCACATAGTCCTGGGTCACCTTTGTGGCATGAAGATCGTGATCACCGCCGAGATCGGCATCTGGGAAGAGCTCATGGATAGTATGATCGTGAGTACGCATGTGACAACCACCATCGAGCGCCTTCGCCCCTTTCGAGGGATGGGTCATACGCGCGCCGGCGGTATGATGACAAGCGTCCGTATGGAAATGACCGCAGAGTTCCAGTCGACCCAAGAGAGCCCGGCTTCAATGCAAGGCCAGTCCTTGTTCAGGGTTTGGTCGACCGGAACAGAGCATACAGAGAAGGGCTGGATAGAGACAGGCTCGGTAGAAGTAGGGTCCATATTTCTGGCCCTGAGTGTTTCGGAAGAGCCAACAAAGCCGCTGAGATCCCTCACAACTTCAGATTGGCAACTGGCGTCAGTAAGTTTACAGGAGAATCAAAGCCCGACACTTGGCTTGAAGACTACCGAGTGGTTGTGCACATTGGTGGCGGCAGCGACGAGGTGGCCATGAAGCACCTCCCTCTAATGCTTGAAGGTTCTGCCAGGGCCTGGCTGAATCAATTGGCCCCTGGGAGCATTTTGAGTTGGGATGAGTTAGCCCGAGTGTTTACCAGAACATTTGAGGGCACCTGCAAGAGACCTGCTGGTCTGCCAGAATTGCAGCATTGCGTGCAGAAACCGAGTGAAACCTTGAGAGATTATATCCAGCGATGGATCACTCTGCACAATGTTAATGCCACCTTGGTGATTTTTGCTGATCTCGAGAGCAAAAGTCAACTGAAAGTCATTAATAGAGAGGTGAACATGGTTGCTCCGGCAACACCAAAGTATTTGAAGTGGTTAAAAAACCCTATTACATTTGACCAGTCCGACCACCCGCCACGCGTTGCTACCCCTGGGCGGCAAGCGCTGGTGGTCAACCCAGTCGTTGGAGGCACCCGACTGACCAAGGTTCTGATGGATGGTGGCAGTGGTCTAAATATCCTATACGCTGAGGCCCTCAAGGGGATGGGCATTCCGATGCCCAAGCTCAGCGAGAGCAACATGCGATTCCACGGAGTCATCCCAGGAAAGAAAGCTGACTCACTCGGTCAGATCACTCTTGACGTGGTTTTCGGCGATGAAAAGAATTACCGCAAGGAAAAGTTGATGTTTGAGGTAGTGGATTTCCAAAGTGCCTATCATGCCATTTTGGGCAGACCTGCTTATGCTAGCTTCATGGCTCGACCGTGTTATGTGTACCTCAAGATGAAGATGCCTGGCCCCAAAGGCGTGATAACGATCGTTGGTAACCGGCAAAGAGCAGAAGACTGTCTTCAGGATGGTACAAAGATAGCGGATGAGCAGATGGCAGCAGTAGAGTTTCAAGAGTACTAGAAAATTGCAGATCCGAGTGATTTGCTGCGTGCCAAGAGGCCTACCTCGGACTCCGCATTTCAGTCGGCTTGTGAGACCAAGCCAGTCCACATTCACCCGACCGACCCCAATGCTGCTCCGACCCATATCTCAACAACACTCGACAGCAAATAGGAAGAAGCGCTCATCCAGTTCCTCCGTGAGAACTGGGACATCTTTGCATGGAAGCCATCTGACATGCCAGGTGTACCCAGGGGACTGGCTGAGCACTGTTTGTGAGTCGACCCAAAGGCATAACCCGTTAAGGAGCATCTCCGGTGGTCCGCCATGGAGAAAAGAAAGGCAATTGGCGAGGAGGTGGCTCGGCTTCTAGCTGCTGAGTTCATCTGTGAGATATACCACTCCGAGTGGCTCGCCAATGTTGTTATGGTTCCCAAGAAAGATAAATCACTTTGAATGTGTATTGGCTTCAAGCACATCAATCGGGCCTGCCCGAAAGATCATTTTCCTCTGCCCCGCATCGACCAGATAGTCAACTCAACTGCGGGATGTGAGTGATTGTCCCTTTTGGATGCTTATTCCGGGTACCATCAGATCCGACTGTATGGACCCGGCGAGATAAAGACATCTTTCATCACCCCATTCGGGTGTTTTTGCTATGTTACTATGCCCTTTGGCCTCAAGAATGCTGGTGCCACATTCATGCGCATGACTCAGAAGTGCTTGCTCATTCAAATCAGTCGGAATGTGGAAGCATACATGGATGACATAGTGGTTAAGTCACACAAAGGTTCCGACCTGCTGACTGACCTCACTGAAACCTTTGCCAACTTAAGAAGATATGATATCAAGCTCAATCCATCAAAGTACACATTCGGAGTTCCCGGTGGAAAGTTACTCGGTTTTCTCGTTTTCGAATGAGGGATCGACGTGAATCCAGAGAAGATTGGCACAATCCTCCGAATGAAGCGCCCAGTGCGTGTGCACGATGTTCAGAAGCTTACTAGATGTTTGGCTGCATTGAGTCAATTCATCTCACGCCTCGGTGAAAAGGCACTGCCTCTTTACCGACTAATGAAGAAGTCTGACAATTTCGAGTGGAATGACGAAGTTGAAGCAGCGTTTGAAGAGCTCAAAGCCTTGCTTTCCACCCAGCCGGTGCTTGCTGCTCCAGTCAGCAAGGAGCCTTTACTGCTTTACACCGCAGCCATGGGACAGGTTGTTAGCACAATTCTCACGGTCGAGCGGGAAGAAGAAGGCAAAGCCTTCAAAGTTCAGCGCCATGTGTATTACATTTCAGAAGTCTTGACCCCGTCCAAGCAGAGATACTCTCATTATCATAAGCTTGTTTACGGGATTTACCTGACCACGAAGAAAGTTGCACATTATTTCTCTGATCATTCAGTTTCAGTCGTCAGTGATGCTCCATTGTCAGAAATTCTGAATAACAGAGATGCAACTGGTCAAGTGGCAAAATGGGCGATTGAACTCCTTCCTTTAGATATCAAGTTTAAGGCAAAGAAGGCCATCAAGTCTCAAGCAATTGCAGATTTCCTCGCAGAGTGGATAGAACAACAACAGCCGACTCGTATTCAGTCGGAACGTTGGACCATGTTCTTTGATGGATCCAAGATGTTGAATGGCTCTGGTGCAGGAGTGGTTTTAGTGTCCCCACGAGGAGACAAGCTCAGTTATGTCCTCCAGATCCACTTTGATTCTTCAAACAATGAAGCTGAGTATGAGTCACTATTGTATGGGTTGCGTATGGCCATTTCACTCGGTGTCCGACGCTTGATGGTCTACGGCGACTCAGACTTAGTGGTTAATCAAGTAATGAAGGAATGGGATGTCAGGAGTCCAGCAATGATTGGTTTTTGCAATGCACTGAGAGAGCTAGAGAAGAAGTTTGAGGGGTTAGAGCTCCACCACATACCATGAATCAAGAATCAAGTTGTTGATGATCTGGCAAAGATAGGTTCCACTCGAAAGACTATCCCTAGCAACGTGTTCTTGGAGCATCTCCACACCCCGTCAGTACAAGAAGATCCCTTCAAGGAAGAGCCCCCGCAACCAATAAGTTCAACCGACCTGACTGAGATTGAGGTTCCAGCTGTGGTCGATTTGATCATGGAAGTCTTGGTGGTCACGCCCGATTGGACAGTACCGTACATCGCGTACATTCTCAGGAAGGAGCTCCCAGAGGATGAGGATGAAGCTCGCTAGATAGTCCATCGATCCAAAGCCTTCACAGTGATAAAAGGACAGCTTTACAGAGAAAGTGTCATAGGAGTGGCTCAACACTGCATCACCCCAGAAGAAGGTCGAATGATCCTAAACGATATCCACTCGGGGACCTGTGGTCACCATGCGTCCTCTCGGACCATCATGGACAAAGCATACCGAGCGGGATTCTATTGGCCTCGAGCAAATGAGATGGCAAAAGATATAGTCAACAAGTGCGCAGGTTGCCAGTTCTACTCCAACATGTCCCACAAGCCCGCGTCTGCCTTGCAGACTATTCCACTCGTCTAGCCGTTTGCAGTCTGGGGGTTGGATATGGTTGGACCCTTCAAGACCGACAGAATTGGTCTCACCCATTTGCTTGTAGCAGTCGACTAGTTCACTAAGTGGATCGAAGCCAAGCCCATCAAAAACCTTGACCCAGGCATTGCCGTCAGTTTCATCAAGATGATATTCAGATATAGAGTTCCTCACAACATTATCACAGATAACGGCTCCAAGTTTGATTCTGATGAGTTCAAGGCGTTCTGTGCATCCCAAGGCACTCAAGTCAACTATGCATCTATCGCACACCCGTAGTCGAATGGACAAGCAGAAAGGGCAAATGGTTTGATCCTTCAAGGTTTAAAACCCTGACTGATGCGCGACCTCAAGCACGCTGCTGTAGCTTGGGTGACTGAGTTGCCATCCGTCCTATGGGGCTGAGAACGATGCTGAACCGGTTGACTGACCGAACCCCTTTCTTCCTGGTGTACGGTGCCGAGGCTGTGCTTCCGAGTGACTTGCTGCACAATGCCCCCCGAGTAGAACTCTTCTCAGAAGCTGAAGTGGAGCAGGCATGCGAAGACACAGTTGATCTCCTGGAAGAGGAACGCGAGATGGCTTTGATTCGGTCGACCATCTATCAGCAAGATCTGCGTCAATTCCATGCCCGTAATGTCAGGGGTCGAGCATTTCAGGAAGGAGACCTTGTGCTTCGAGTGGATCAGAAACGACCTCACAAGCTTGCTCCAGCCTGGGAATGTCCCTTCATCATCACCAAGGTGCTTCACAATGGGGCGTACCACATCTACAACGTAGCCAAGAATATGGACGAGCCACACGCATGGAACGCAGAGCTAGTTCGTCCTTTCTATACCTAAAATCACTCGACCCGACGAGTTGTAATAAGAGTACTTCAATTTGCTTACCAAAGACAAGATTTTTACAGTATCTTAATGATTGATTCCCCGTAATCATTTGTGTCTGAATCCCCCAGTGGTTGGCTTAGCCGCGAACCTGATTCGCCTAAGTTAAAAAACATTTCGAGTGGAGAGCAATCCTCCCACTCGGGGGCTTAGTTGCGACCCCGTACTCGCCTAAGTTAAAAACATTCCGAGTGGAGAACAATCCTCCAACTCGGGGGCTTAGCTGCGACCCCGCACTCGCCTAAGTTAAAAACATTCCAAGTGGAGAGCAATCCTCCCACTCGGGGGCTTAGCTACGACCCCATACTCGCTTAAGTTAAAAAACATTCCGAGTGGAGAGCAATCCTCCCACTCGGGGGCTTAGCTGCGACCCCGTACTCGCCTAAGTTAAAAACATTCTGAGTGGAGAGCAATCCTCCCACTCGAGGGCTTAGCTGCCACCCCGTACTCGCCTAAGTTAAAAACATTCCGAGTGGAGAGAAATCCTCCCACTCGGGGGCTTAGCTGCGACCCCGTACTCGCCTAAGTTAAAAAACATTCTGAGTGGAGAGCAATCTTCCCACTCGGGGGCTTAGCTGCGACCCCGTACTCACCTAAGTTAAAAAACATTTCGACTGGAGAGCAATCCTCCCACTCGGGAGCTTAGCTGCGACCCCGTACTCACCTAAGTTAAAAACATTCTGAGTGGAGAGCAATCCTCCCACTCGGGGGCTTAGCCACGACCCCGTACTCGCCTAAGTTAAAAAAAACACTCCGAGTGGAGAGCAATCCTCCCACTCGGGGGCTTAGCCGCGACCCCGTACTCGCCTAAGTTAAAAAACACACCGAGTGTAGAGCAATCCTCCCATTCGGGGGCTTAGCTGCGACCCAGTACTCGCCTAAGTTAAAAAACACTTCGAGTGGAGAGCAATCCTCCCACCTGGGGGCTTAGCCGCGACCCCGTACTCGCCTAAGTTAAAAAACACTCCGAGTGGAGAGCAATCCTTCCACTCAGGGGCTTAGCCGCGACCCTGTACTAGCCTAAGTTAAAAAACACTCCAAGTGGAGAGCAATCCTCCCACTCGAGGGCTTAGCCGCGACCCCGTACTCGCCTAAGTCACAAAGGTCCTCTGAGCTACGTCACAAGTACAACATGCGCTCCATCCCGATCCGCAAGGATGACGAGGTGTCGATTGAACACAACATCAGAGCTGCGCCACAAGTACAATTTACGCTCCATCCCGATCCGTAGGGATGACGGGGTGTCGACTGAACACACCGTCTGAGCCATTAGACGAAAGGTGAAAAATATCAAGTTCACTCGGAATCGAAAGACATTCAAAAGCGATAAAGGCAAAGCCATCGTATTCAATGAAAACCAAGTTCATATAAATCCCGGATAAGTTCAGAACCGCAACGGGCAGAAGTACTCAGGCATCAACCCTGAAAGAGTTTAACGGTTACATAACCACTCGGCATTCCGAGGCAAATAAAGGTGGAGCATAATGTTTGTTCACTCGGTAGGAGGGGGACTTGCTGGATCGCAAAAACTGTCAAGGTCGATGCTATCTGCGATGTGAGTGGCAGCGTCAAGGAAGGTGTCCATAAACAACTGGAAGCTGAGCTTCTTGGTGTTGGCAACCTTGAGAGCCGCCAGCTTGTCTTCTCTGACATCCTTACAATGCACTCGGACCAACGACAGAGAAACATCGGCGCCACAACGAGCAGATGGCTTCTTCCATTCCTGCACTCGACCAGGGATTTGATTTAGTCGAGTCATCAGAGACTCGAGATCCTGTGAGAGTTTTGTCTCAGGCCAGAGTTCAGCATCAATCTGCGTCATTGCCACCTTCAGACGAGTGAGATAATCCACAGCACTGTCCAGGCGAGACTCCAATCGCAGCACATTCATCGCAACATCATCTTTGACAAGAGAGTTTATGGGGTCAAGACCTGTCTTGACCCGTCCAGTTTCTGCTTCGAAATCCTGACATAGTTCTGCACAGTCGAAAAAGCAGTGAGTCGACAGTTTAACAAGGCGTGATAGTCGACACCAACAAATCAGTCGAACAAAAGGAAATACCTTCAAGCTTCAAGACCAACTTCACAGTGAGCTTCCCCAGATAAGCCGCCAATTCGCCCTTCTTGGCCTTGAGACTTCCAACTTCATCAGTCAAGCTTTCCTTGTCCTTCTTCAGTCGCGCAACCTCCTAGTTGGCCTCAGTGACGACAGTCTTCAACTTGGAGTTCTCCTCTTCCAACTTGGTGAATGAGGCCAACTTCTTGTCAGCGAGTGTTGTTTTCTCTCGCACCTCCTTCTGAGCTGCGGCAAGATCTTGTTCCTTCTTCTCCAGAGCCTGCTTCATTTTCTCTAAAGAAATAACATTCTTCAGACAAGCTTGGAGTTGACGATTTTCACTATGCACATCTGTTTGAGTGGAGTCACTCGGTTCAAAAAGACTAAAAGAGAGAGAGAGTCATAAGGTGGACAGTCGATGGATTGTTACCTCCCATGGTAACTGCTTCGTCCTGGGCCTTCTTGAGATTCTTCTTGGCCAGCTCCAGATCAAAGTTAAGGCTGGTCTGCTTCTTCTCCAGTTCAGAAAATTGGGCTCCAAGGTCACAAGACTTCTGAAGTCAGCAAATAAGATATGTCAGTCGACGGAAACAAAAGTCAATCACAGTGAAAATTGCTCTAAGACTACCGCCGAATCAAACATTCAACAGTAGTCTCGGGGACTACACCCAGTGGGTGCACTTGGCGTGCCCCCCACTGGTCTGGTTTTACACTCGGCATGGTCTGCCTAGCGTGAGTAAAAAACAAAAAAAGGAAGACGAGATTCTCAGACCCCGGCCGACTACCAGCAGTCGACCGCAGTCTTGGGGACTACACCGAGTGGGTGCACTATGAGTGGCTTCACTAGTTTAGAAAAACACTCGACCCAACCCAGTCGATTCAAGTGGAAGAACTATTCAACACTACAATAGAACACCCAGTGGGTGATTGGATGCGAAATGCAGACCTATGTTAGATGCACATAAAAGGTTCCAAAACGCTCATCCAAGGACACCTTACGGACAATGAAGCAACAGTTGCAACTACCACTAGTCAACAGACCAGTCGGAAACCAACTAACCTTGACGTTGGCTTGCAGAGCAGTGCTGGCATTGTAGGCAACCTGAATGGTGCTACCTCTTGAGCACTGGTTGGTTTTCCCTTGAAGAGGAAAGGGTGATGCAGCAAAGTAGCATAAGTATTTCCCTCAGTTTTTGAGAACCAAGGTATCAATCCAGTAGGAGGCTCCTCAAAAGTCCCACGCACCTACACAAACAAACAAGAACCTTGCAACCAACGCGATAAAGGGGTTGTCAATCCCTTCACGGTAACTTGCGAAAGTGAGATTTGATAAAGATAATAAGATAAGATAAATATTTTTGGTATTTTTCTATTATAGATTGGAAAGTAAAGATGCAAATAGAAGTAGATGGGAAGCTTATATGATAAAAGATAGACCCGGGGGCCATAGGTTTCACTAGTGGCTTCTCTCAAGATAGCATAAGTATTACGGTGGGTGAACAAATTACTGTCGAGCAATTGATAGAAAAGTGCATAGTTATGAGATTATCTAGGCATGATCATGTATATAGGCATCACATCCGTGACAAGTAGATCGAAACGATTCTGCATCTACTACTATTACTCCACACATTGACCGACTCCTGCCTGCATCTAGAGTATTAAGTTCATAAGAACAGAGTAACGCATTAAGCAAGATGACATGATGTAGAGGGATAAACTCAAGCAATATGATATAAACCTCATCTTTTTATCCTCGATGGCAACAATACAATACGTGCCTTGCTGCCCCTGCCGTCACTGGGAAAGGACACCGCAAGAATGAACCCAAAGCTAAGCACTTCTCCTATTGCAAGAAAGATCAAGCTAGTAGGCCAAACCGACAATTTGAAGAGACTTGCAAAGATAACCAATCACACATAAAAGAATTCAGAGGAGATTCAAATATTTCTCATAGATAAACTTGATCATAAACCCACAATTCATCGGATCTCGACAAACACACCACAAAAAGAGTTACATCGAATAGATCTCCAAGAAGATCGATGAGAACTTTGTATTGAGATTCAAAGAGAGAGAAGAAGCCATCTAGCTAATAACTATGGACCCGAAGGTCTGTGGTAAACTACTCACAAATCATTGGAGAGGCCTTGGAGATGATGTAGATGCCCTCTATGGTCGATTCCCCCTCCGGCGGAGCACCGACGAAGGCTCCAATATGGGATCTCACGGATACAGAAGGTTGCGGCGGTGGAAATAGTTTTTCGTGGTGCCCCTGGATGTTTTCGGGGTACGTGGATATATATAGGCGAAGGAGGTAGGTCAGGGGAGCCTCGAGGGGCCCATGAGGGTGGGGGCGTGCCAGGCACCCTCGTGGGCCCCTCGAGGCTCCCCTGACCTACCTCCTTCGCTTGTATATATCCACGTACCCCGAAAACATCCAGGGGCACCACGAAAAACTATTTCCATGCCGGGCACCCTCGTGGCCGCCTCGGTTACTTCTTGACGTCTACTCCAAGTCTCCTGGATTGTGTTTGTTCCAAAAAGATAGCTCTCGAAGGTTTCATTCCGTTTGGACTCCGTTTGATATTCCTTTTCTTTGAAACACTGAAATAGGCAAAAAAAACAGCAATTCGGGCTGGGCCTTCGGTTAGTAGGTTAGTCCCAAAAATGATATAAAAGTGTAAAGTAAAGCCCATAAATATCCAAAACGGGTAATATAATAGCATGGAACAATCAAAAATTATAGATATGTTGGAGACATATCAAATGGCCTCATGCACCACCTTCATCTGTTCCATCACGAGGTTTGCCTGGAGAAGGGCCTCCCCGACGGCACTCGGCGGGTCGTCTGGAGTGTGGTATGCAACAAAGAGCGATGATGGTAGTATAGTCGGAGCGGTCACAGGATCTGAAGCATGGAGTTGTGTGGGCGCAGCGGAGACCTGAGCAGTTGACCCAGAAGGATGATCAGTCGACAGTGGATTGGCAAAGGTAACACTGGCCCGAGCCGGATCTACATATCGCTGGATCACCGTCTCTAGACCCGATGTCGACTGAGGCACCTGACCCTCAGCCGTCCTCCCGCTTGAAGCCCTGCCCCTCCTTCTTCTCTCTTTCAAAGGCACTTCTTCCTCATCATTGATACGTCCATCTTGCATCATGCTTTTATATCAATATTTATTGCATTACGGGCTATTATTACACATTATATCTCAATAGTTATGGCTATTCTCTCTTATTTTACAAGGTTTACCATGAAGAGGGGGAATGCCGGCAGCTGGAATTCTGGCTGGAAAAGGAGCAAACATTGGAAACCTATTCTGCACTGCTCCAAAAATCCTAAAACTCCACGGAAGTTATTTCTAGAATTAATAAAAATTATTGAGCGAAAGAAACACTAGAGGGGGCCCACACCCTGGCCAGGACGGTGGGGGCGCCCACCCCTACTGGGCATGCCCCTGTCTCCTGCCCCCCTGGCGGCCCTCCGGTGTCCATCTTCTGCTATATGAAGGCTTTTACCCTGGAAAAAATCAGACGTAAGCTTACGGGACGAAACTCCGCCGCCACGAGGCGGAACCTTGGTGGAACCAATCTAGAGCTCCGGCAGAGCTGTTTTGCCGGGGAAACTTCCCTCCGGGAGGGGGAAATCATCACCATCATCATCACCAATGATCCTCTCATCGGGAGGGGCCCAATCTCCATCAACATCTTCACCATCACCATATCCTCTCAAAACCCTAGTTCATCTCTTGTATCCAATCTTGTATCAAAACCACAAATTGGTACGTGTGGGTTGCTAGTAGTGTTGATTACTCCTTGTAGTTGATGCTATTTGGTTTACTTGGTGGAAGATCATATGTTCAGATCCTTAATGCATATTATTACTCCTCTGATTATGAACATGAATATGCTTTGTGAGTAGTTACGTTTGTTCCTGAGGACATGGGTGAAGTCTTGCTATTAGTAGTTGTCGGTGTCAAAACCGGCGGATCTCGGGTAGGGGGTCCCGAACTATGCGTCTAGGCGGATGGTAACAGGAGACAAGGGACATGATGTTTTTACCCAGGTTTGGGCCCTCTCGATGGAGGTAAAACCTTACTCCTGCTTGATTAATATTGATGATATGGGTAGTACAAGAGTAGATCTACCACGAGATCAAAGAGGCTAAACCCTAGAAGCTAGCCTATGGTATGATTGTTGTTCGTCCTACAGACTAAAACCCTCCGGTTTATATAGACACCGGAGAGGGTTAGGGTTACACAGAGTCGATTACAATGGTAGGAGATCTACATATCCGTATCGCCAAGCTTGCCTTCCACGCCAAGGAAAGTCCCATCCGGACACGGGACGAAGTCTTCAATCTTGTATCTTCATAGTCCGGGAGTCCGGCCAACGGTGATAGTTCGGCTATCCGGACACCCCATAATCCAGGACTCCCTCAGTAGCCCCTGAACCAGGCTTCAATGACGACGAGTCTGACGCGCATATTGTCTTCGGCATTGCAAGGCGGGTTCCTCCTCCGAATACTTCATAGAAGATTTTGAACACAAGGATAGTGTCTGGCTCTGCGAAATAAGTTCCACATACCACCGTAGAGAGAATAATCTTTACACAAATTCAATCTGTTGACGTATTCTGCGGCGTGACATCACACCACGGCCAAGCCTTTATTGGAATCGTTTTCACTGTCCCACCTCAGCGTGTTTAGCGAGGCGGTTTCCTTGGCACGTCTTATCAAAGCAGAGATCGCGTCCCTTATTCCGGGATTCTCATTAATACGGGTGTGGGTAACCCAGTCGTGCCCGTTGGCACGCCTCCTCTGTCGAAGGCGAGCCCCGAACGGTCACGGGGAGGGCTCTTGGTATTCAACCTCTTTATAACGAGACCAAGGTCCGCTCCTTTCTTTCAATCTCAATCGAATCCGCCCCTTGCCTCGAGTTCCAACACCCAAAGCTCTAGATTCAGGCGCTTCGGACCTTCGAGGATGTACGGCTCCGACCTGCAAGGCCAGTGGATGCCTTCCTCCGTCACGGAAGAAGACGTGCTAAAGCTGAGAGACGCCCGGTATCTAACCGGCAAAATTTCGCACAGGCTGCCTGCCCAAGGGCAGGTTATTCCCACTCCCAAGCCTGGTGAGAGCGTGGTGTTCGTGCCTCACTTCCTTCGGGGGTTAGGCTTCCCGACGGACCCCTGAGGGGGCTCATGTTTTATTATGGGCTGGAATTTCATGACTTGGATCCAGAGTCCATCCTCCACATCTCATCGTTCATTGTCGTATGTGAAGCCTTCCTCCGCATTACCCCTCACTTTGGGTTGTGGCTCAAAACCTTCAAAGTGGAACTGAAGATGATCAAGGGGCAGCAGGCAGAGTGTGGAGGGGCTGTTATAAGCAAGAATGTTGACGCTCCCTGGCCCGAGGGCTCTTTTCAAGAGGAGCTCAGTCTGTGGCAACAAGAGTGGTTTTATATCACAGCTCCCAGGGGCACCAAATGGGTGGCGCCACCTGCCTTTCGCTCGGGTCCTCCACCGCGGCTGGCGTCATGGGTCAATAAAGGGCTCGACCGGGGGCCATCCAAGGACGCTCCCTTATTGCAGGGCCGTATTCGAGATCTCCTAGAGAGAGAGATCGATCTGGTCGTAGTAGCGCGGGTCATGCTGGTTCGTCGCACCCTGCCCTGCAAACGTTGCCCCCTCCACCTGTGGGAGTTCAATCCGGAGGGACCACGAGCTCTCCAACATTTTATGGGCGTAACGCCCGTGGAGATGTACCAACTGTTCTTCGGATCACGAGCAATGTGTCCGGACTTGACTGAGGACGCAGGCCTGAGCTGCAATCGCCCGGATACTCAAGTAAGTAGTCCTGTACCCGGACATGCTATCCGTATATCTATCATAAACTTGCCTTTAAAAGAGTTGTCCCTTGAACAGGAGTGGATAGCGAAAGCAAAACTGATCCGGTGTCCGGCCCCCTTCCCTGAGACCACGCCGGATCCTGTGTTAACCAGGATGCTAGAGGCTGCGCCTTTTGAAGAAGGCGAAGGGGGGAACATGGGAGCTACTGCCTCCGCGAAGGAGTTTATCAAGAAAGGAGGGATCGAGAATCCCTCCCTCCAAGGGGAGAAGAGGACCGCTTCTGAAGATCCGGAGACCAAGGCCTCGAAGCGGGGGAAGAAATCCTCGCCAGAGGGTCCTGCGCCGGGAGATGCCCCGGCCGCACTATTTCCCCAAGGAGATCAGCCCTCCAGCGAGCCGTAAGTAAAGAGGGGCGTTTTCTTAAAATGAGAGACATCCCTGTTTTATTTCTGAATATAACCAAAAAAATTCCTTGTAGTTCGGATCTCCGCCCTTCTCAGCAGAGCTCGTCTTCAGGGGATCTTGATCCGGAGATGATGGAGAGTGAAACGCCTCCGCCTGCCATACCGTCATGCGAGGCGGACGACCTTGAGGTGTCGTTGCGGAGGGTTTCTCCGAATCCGGCGGGGCCCGAAGGCAGTCGTATGTCCCCTCAAAGCCCTCCGCGTCTGGCCTTCGAAAAAGGCCATCGAACGAGTCCGGCCCCGACTGGTGTACGATCGGAGGAGCTGAAAGATCTGCTCAGGCGAGCATCTATCTCGGAAGATCACCGTGCACTAATGGGTATGGTGATTGAAAGGATTTCATCCGCTAAAAGCGGATTGCATGAAGCCGTCATAAGTTTACTGACGGGTTTTGAGGTACGCAAAATGATGTACCTTCTGACAGTTTTGCATATAGAATGCGCCCTGTATAGATAGTAGCCCCTGAGACTCGGTGCGTTGTCAAAAATGACAGTGCTCCGATGATCATAATCCCAGGTATAATATGCGCTCTTCCTATGTAGGTGGCGAAGCGTCCAGTGGCAAGCCGGACTGATGAATTTGCCGAACTAAAGCGGCAACTTGACGTGGCGGATTCTGACATCGTGCTTGTCAATAAGCGGCTTGACGAGTCACAAGGTATGCAGCTTCTCCGCGGACACCCGGTAAGGTAGCTTAATGTTTGTGCCTTACAACATGTATGCTTGACGCAGATGGTGCCGCTGCCATGGAGAACCTTCGGGCGGAACTCGCCCGAGCCAAGGAGCAAGCCCGAAAAAGTGATGCGGCTGTCTTAACAGCGGCCGAAGAGCTGAGAGCCGAACAGGCTGCTCACTGCCGAAGCAAGAAAGAAATGGCTGAGATGGCCGTAAAGTTGAAGAATGCTACCGACCGTTGCGAGCTTCTTGAAAAAGAAGGTCGAGCGGAACAAGAGGACCTGAAAAAGGTCGCTACTGAGGCCAAGGATGCTCGCTCTGTGATGAGAGCTATGAAAGAGGAGCTACGTCAGGCCGAAGATATTGCGGCTGGAAAGCCTTTTCTGCTGCGGAGGAAATTCACGGATCCCAAGTATGCTTAGTTGGGCCAGCTGTGGGGTGTGGAGGATGCTTATCTGGACTTGGCGGCGAGTGCCGCAGACGCGGCCGAACACTTTCGAGGCCAAAAGGATCACGGAATGGAAGAGCTTTTTTGGTCGCAGTTCCATAGTCCAAAGCGTCCGCTTCCATTGACCGATCGTTTGGCCGAATGGGCTGAGCTGAATAGGTTGTCCGGACTTGCCATGAAGGATGGCGTGACTCATTTGTGGCCGAACAGGCCCGAGCCGAAGAGTTATTTTGGCTTGGTGCAGCAGTTCCTTGGTGCGGTGCCGCATATTGGTGCAATGAAGCGGTCAACATGTATAGAGGGTGCGCGGATGGCTCTTGCCCGTGTCAAGACATACTAGGCGGAGATGAAGGCCACTGACGTTGCATCCCAGGATTCGGACAGAAGCCGAGTACCTGCCGAGCACTATTTTGAGGAAGTCCTGCAGGGCGCTCATTTAATAGAGACGCAGTGCTCGAAGGATATTATGTTCTAATGACATGTATGATTTGTGAAACAATGTTTCAATATAATATAAGGACTTTTTATACTTGTGCGTTCAAGTATTAAAGTACCTCCTGTGCGGCCGTTAATGTATATGTGTATATAACCTGAAAGATGGTAGTCTTCGGCTTCAGCCCCCACGAACATAGTGCGGGGGTGTTTGCAAAAAAGGCGCATTTTCACACTTAATCCAATGTCTTGGTCCTGTAAAGGAGGTGATAGCGTAGCAAACTAGGCAACCGGACTATAATGCTTTATCACTTTCACTTAGCCATAGGAGTTCGATGGTGGGGCTACTAAGCACCGCGCTCTCCCGAATTTGGGGCGCGTATGTGCCTGACCGGGAAACGGTCCTTCGTTAATGCGGAGGAATTCTAAACATTCCGGTGGATCATCGAGTGGTTGACTAGTCTCACGCTATATCATGACAATCAGTTTTCGGCTTTCTCTACTGAGATGCTCACCAGGCCGAACCGGGGCACAATCGCAGTAGTTCTCCTAGTGCCGCGTTAGCCGATAGAACGGAACGTAAGGCAGCAAAACACAGGAGCCGGGCAAACCCAACATTTGACCAAAGACATGATTCGGAGCTGATGCATATAAGGCCTAACTCGAGACGCCGAACACTCCCTAAGGTATTCGGTCTTTATGAAAACGGGCAGAACAATGCCCTAAGCCCCTGGTGTCCAGGTACGCGCAAAAAATTCTGACGCGGCCGATGCCAAAACGCCAGCCTCCTCCTCGGTTATAGCAAGAAACCGGGGGATGTGTATCAACAAGAGACAGTAAAAAAGGTTTACGCAGGGTCTTAATCTGAAAAGAATCCTTGCAACAGGTCCCTACTGCACGTCTGCGCCAGTGTCTCCGTTGTGCGGTATCCTGGACGGGTGTAGCACGGTGTTCATCTGTAAAAGAGAAGAACTTAGTTGAAGAAAGATCGTGCGAAAAATGTACTTTATATTAAATAAACGGAGTACAATTCAAAAAGCGAATAAAATTGAGCTTTATTGTATCTTGTTGTACATGCATGCAGCCCCTTGTACGGGGGTGTGCAGCTAGTAGGCCTTCATATGTTTACGCCGGACTCGTCTAGCCGTGTCCGGGGTCTGAATGACCTGTTCAGGTGCTTGGTTTAGCGGAGCCGGATTAGTGTGTGACTGTCCAGGCAGTCTCACGTTCTTCCGTGCTTGAGTAACACTTGATATTTCCCTTTAATGAGATGATGCCGTGTGGACCAGGCATTTTAAGTGTAAGAGATGCATAATGCGGTATTGCGTTAAAGCGGGCGAAAGCTTCACGTCCCAATAGTGCTTGATAGCTACTTTTGAATGGGGCGATATGGAAGGTTAACTTTTCATGGCAGAAGTTGTCGGATGAGCCGAACACAACTTCTAACAGTAGGGAGCCCGTACAATGGGCATATAGGCCTGGCATTACCCCCTTGAAGGAGGTGTTGCTGTGGCAAATTTTGGTTGGGTTTATCCCTATTTTGCGGATTGTGTCCTGATATAGCAGGTTTAGATCACTACCACCGTCCATTAGGACTTCTGTGAATTGGAGTCCATCGATTATAGGATCTAATATCAGGGCAGTCCATCCTGCGTTCCGGATACTTCCAAGTAATCCTGATGATCAAAGGTGATTGGTTTTGACAACCAATGTTGGGACTCCGCTGGGATAGGCCGTGCGGCGCGTATTTCTATGGGTGCCGCTCTGATTTTCCCTTTTGTCACTTGAAGTGAGTTTACTGTTTTGACTTCTTGTGGGAAATTCTTTTGTTTTCCGGTGCTCTGCTTGTGGGGTTCGTCATCGTCCTCGCTTGGTGTGTCGAGCCCCTTGTGTTCGGCACTGAGTTTGCTGGACTGCTTGAAGACCCAACAATCTCTGTGGGTATGGTTTGCAGGCTTCCCGGGGGTACTGTGGATTGGGCATATATTGTCCAAGATTTTGTTTAAGTTGGATAGCTCATGGTTGTTATCCTTGAGGGGCAGTTTTTTATGATTCTGCCGAGAGCTTTTGAATCCGGCGTTGACTGCCGTGCTCTTCGGGCTGTTTCCCCTTGTCTGGCGCTGGTCCTTGCTGCGTCGTGGTTTCCCATTTCCATCTCTGACTTCGGATGTACTTGGGTCGCTAGTACTACATCTTGCCAGCCAACTATCCTCTCCCGCGCAAAAGCGGGTCATGAGGCTTGTTAGTGTGGCCATTGTTCTTGGCTTTTCCTGCCAAGGTGCCTGGCGAGCCATTCGTCTCGGACGTTGTGTTTGAAAGCTGCTAAGGCTTCGGCGTCCGGACAGTCGACTATTTGGTTCTTTTTGGTGAGGAACCTGTTCCAGAATTTGCGGGCTGATTCTCCGGGTTGTTGAGTTATGTTACTTAAATTGTCTGCATCCGAAGGACGGACATAAGTCCATTGAAAATTTGCCCGAAAAGCATCCTCGAGCTCTTCCCAACTTCCAATGGTATTTTCAGGGAGGCTTTTAAGCCAGTGCCGTGCTGGCCCTTTGAGCTTGAGCGGTAAGTATTTTATGGCGTGGAGATCATCTCCTCTAGCCATGTGTATGTGGAGGATGTAATCCTCAATCCAGACTCCCGGGTCTGTTGTTCCGCCGTATGCCTCTATGTTTACGGGTTTAAATCCCGCTGGGAATTCGTGATCCAGCACCTCATCGGTGAAACATAGGGGGTGTGCAGCACCCCTATATTTGGGTGTGCCGTGATGTCCGGATATTTGGCATGGTGCATTGCTTAGAAGAGCTTGCTTTCTTGGCCCGTAGATGGACCTAACTGGGCCATCCTTTTGATGCAAATCCTTATGTGGATCGCGTGCCAGCTTGTGTGCGGCGCCGCTTGCCGATCTATGCTTGTCATGTGGTCGTCTATCCGACCGGGCGGCCTCTTTGTTCTTTGATTGCGGGGGCTCTAAGGCCTCCTCATCGAATTCGGGCAGTAGTTTGCGCTTTGGGTAGCTATTTGTTTGGCGACTATCGCCGTATTTGTCTGCGGTGTTGAGTACTTTGCTCCATCTGATTCTGAGTGCATCTTCCTCTGTTTTGAGCTTCCGCTTCTGCTTTTTCAGGCTACGCGCAGTGGCGACGAGCCTTTTGTGGAGGTTCTTCTGCTCCAACAACTTGTCCGGTGTGAGATCGTCCGGACTGTTATTTTCCCCGGGGACGGGTTGTTTATCCAAGTTCTCCTGCTCAGACGGTTGTTCAATGGTATGTTCGTCGTCCACTGGTTCGACCTGCTCTATGGCTGGGTATGTATGGCCGCCGTCTTTGTCGAGGCGGGACTTTGTGCGGCGCTTTCGTCGCTGTCTTGACTGCTTTTCGAGGGATTTATCCTTCATAGCGTCTCGTTGTTCCTCGTCGTCACTTCCTTTAGGTGTATCCACCATGTATACATCGTGAAATGGGGTGGCTGTCCAGTACCCTGTAGGTGCTGGTTCGCGGTTATCTCCTAAATCGTCGTCCATACCGTCGATGTCTTCGGAGTCAAAGTCGAGCATGTCGGTTAAATCATCGACAGTGGCTACAAAGTGGGTGGTGGGTGGGTGTTGAATTTCTTCGTCATCCGTACCCCAACCTTCCTGACCATAGTCCGGCCAGGGCTCTCCTGATAAAGAGAGAGACTTTAGTGAATTCCGGATGTCGCCAAAGGGCGAGTGCTGAAAGATGTCCGTGGCAGTGAACTCCATAACCGGCGCCCAATCAGATTTGATTGGCAGGGGCGCGGGAGGTTCGGAGTCCAGAGAGGAGTCCGGCACCTCGGAGTCACGGGCTTTGCAAAGGACAGGGATGGTGTTCGGCTCAATCGCCGTAGAGATTGTAGCCCCCGAGGCGGTGTCCAGCCACTCGTCCTCGATCGGCGAAGTCGGCTCCGAGCTAAGGGTCGGAGCAGACGCTGGTGTGGCCTCCAGGACACTGTTCGGCGGCAGAGCTAGATCGTGCCCATCGAAACAGTGCGGCACACTTGGCTGTGGCTCGAACCCGTCGGAGATCAAGTCTCCGCGAATGTCGGCCGTGTAGTTCAAACTCCCAAATCTGACCTGATGGCCAGGGGCGTAGCTTTCGATCTGCTCCAGATGACCAAGTGAATTGGCCCGCAGTGCAAAGCCGCCGAATACGAAGATTTGTCCGGGGAGAAAAGTCTAACTCTGGACCGCGTCGTTGTTGATGATCGAAGGAGCCATCGGGCCTAAAGGTGACGACACAGAGGAACTCTCAATGAAAGCACCAATGTCAGTGTCAAAATCGGCGGATCTCGGGTAGGGGGTCCCGAACTGTGCGTCTAGGCGGATGGTAACAGGAGACAAGGGACACGATGTGTTTACCCAGGTTCGGGCCCTCTCGATGGAGGTAAAACCCTACTCCTGCTTGATTAATATTGATGATATGGGTAGTACAAGAGTAGATCTACCACGAGATCAAAGAGGCTAAACCCTAGAAGCTAGCCTATTGTATGATTGTTGTTCGTCCTACGGACTAAAACCCTCCGGTTTATATAGACATCGGAGAGGGTTAGGGTTACACAGAGTTGGTTACAATGGTAGGAGATCTACATATCCGTATCGCCAAGCTTGCCTTCCACGCCAAGGAAATGTCCCATCCGGACACGGGACGAAGTCTTCAATCTTGTATCTTCATAGTCCGAGAGTCCGGCCAACGGTGATAGTTCGGCTATCCAGACACCCCCTAATCCAGGACTCCCTCAGTAGTCATGTGAATTTGGTATTCGTTCGATATTTTGATGAGATGTATGTTCTCTTTCCTCTAGTGGTGTTATGTGAACGTCGACTACATGACACTTCACAATTATTTGGGCCTAGAGGAAGGCATTGGGAAGTAATAAGTAGATGATGGGTTGCTAGAGTGACAGAAGCTTAAACCCTAGTTTATGCGTTGCTTCGTAAGGGGCTGATTTGGATCCATATGTTTAATGTTGTGGTTAGGTTTACCTTAATACTTCTTTTGTAGTTGCGGATGCTTGCAATAGGGGTTAATCATAAGTGGGATGCTTGTCCAAGTAAGGGCAGTACTCAAGCACCGGTCCACCCACATATCAAATTATCAAAGTACCGAACGTGAATCATATGAGCGTGATGAAAACTAGCTTTATGATAATTCCCATGTGTCCTCGGGAGCTCTTTTCTCATTATAAGAAATTGTCCAGGCTTGTCCTTTGCTACAAAAAGGATTGTGCCACCTTGCTGCACTTTATTTACTTCCATTGCTTATTACTCGTTACAATTTATCTTATCACAAAACTATCTGTTACCTACAATTTCAGTGCTTGCAGAGAAAACCTTACAGAAAAGCGCTTGTCATTTCCTTCTGCTCCTCGTTGGGTTCGACACTCTTACTTATCGAAAGGACTATGATAGATCCCCTATACTTGTGGGTCATCAAGACTCTTTTCTGGCACTGTTGCCGGGGAGTGTAGCGCTTTTGGTGAGTGGAACTTGGTAATGAAACATTTATATAGTATGCTGAAATTTTCTGTTACTTGTCACTATGGAAACTAATCCTTTGAGGGGCTTGTTCGGGGTATCTTCATTCCGACTAGAAGAGCAAAGAGTTGCTCCTCAACCTACTGAACCTACTAAAAATATTTACTTTGAGATTCCTTCGGGTATGATAGAGAAACTGCTAGCTAATCCCTTTGCAGGAGATGGAACATTGCATCCCGATTTACACCTTATATTTGTGGATGAAGTTTGTGGATTATTTAAGCTTGCAGGTATTCCCGATGATGTTGTCAAAAGGAAGGTCTTCCCTTTATCTTTGAAGGGAGATGCATTGACATGGTATAGGCTATGTGATGATACGAGATCTTGGAATTATAAACGATTGAAGTTGGAATTTCACCAGAAGTTCTATCCTATGCATCTTGTTCATCATGATCGTAATTACATATATAATTTCTGGCCTCGCAAAGGAGAAAGCATCGCTCAAGCTTGGGGGAGGCTTAAGTCAATGTTATATTCATGCCCCAATCATGAGCTCTCTAGAGAAATGATTATTCAAAAAAATTATGCTCGGCTTTCTCTCAATGATCGCAAGATGCTCGATACTTCATGTGCTGATTCTTATATGCTGAAGACTATTGAATTCAAATGGTACTTATTGGAAAGAATTAAACGCAACTCTGAAGATTGGGGTTCCGACGATGGTAAGGAGTCAGGTATGACACCTAAGTTTGATTGTGTTAAATCTTTTATGGATACTGATGCTTTTCGTGGATTTAGTGCTAAGTATGGACTTGACTCTGAGATAGTAGCTTCTTTCTGTGAATCTTTTGCTACTCACGTTGATCTCCCTAAGGAGAAGTGGTTTAAATATAAGCCTCCCATTTAAGTAAAAGTAGTTGCACCTATTATAGTTGAAGAAACGATTGTCACTTATAGTGATCCTATTGTTCCTACTACTTATGTTGAGAAACCTCCTTTTCCTGTTATGATAAAGGATCATGCTAAAACTTCGACTGTTGTTCGTAAGAGTAATACTAGGACTTATACACCTCCTGAGCCAATCAAAGTTGAACCTAGTATTACTATGGTTAAAGATCTCTTGGATGATAATTTAGATGGGCATGTTATTTACTTCTGTGAACAAGCTGCTAATATTGCTAGACCAGATGCTAAGATACATAGACCTGTTGTAGGCATGCCTTTTATTTCTGTTAAAATAGGAGATCATTGTTATCATGGCTTATGTGATATGGGTGCTAGTGCTAGTGCGATACCCTATGACTTATATAAAAAAATTATGCATGATATTGCACCCATTGAATTGGAAGGTATTGATGTTACTATCAAGCTTGCCAATAGAGATACCATTTCACCAATTGGGATTGTTAGAGATGTTGAAGTCTTGTGTGGGAAGGTTAAATATCCTGCTGATTTTCTTGTTATTAGTTCCCCACAAGATGACTTTTGTCCCATTATTTTTGATAGACCCTTCTTGAATACCGTTAATGCTAAGATTGATTGTGAAAAGGATATTGTTATAATTGGCTTAGAGGGTATGTCTCATGAGTTTAATTTTGCTAAGTTTCATAGACAACCTCCTGATAGAGAATCACCTAGTAAGGATGAGATTATTGGTCTTGCTTCTATTGTCGTGCCTCCTACTGATCCGTTAGAACAATATTTGCTAGACCATGAAAATGATATGTTTATGAAGGAAAGAAGGGAAATAGATGAAGTATTCCTTCAACAGGAACCTATGCTGAAACACAACCTACCCGTTGAAATTATAAGGGATCCCCCTCCACCCAAGGGTGATCCCATGTTTGAACTCAAACCATTACCTGATAATCTTAAGTATGCTTATCTTGATGAAAATAAAATATATCCTATTATTATTAGTGCTAACCTTTCATAGCAAGAAGAAGAAAGATTATTGGAAACTCTGAAGAAGCGCCATGCTACTATTGGATATACTCTGGACGATCTTAAGGGCATTAGTCCCACGTTATGCCAACACAAAATTAATTTGGAGAACGATGCCAAACCAGTTCGAGATCCTCAATGACGATTAAATCCTAAGATGAAAGAAGTGGTAAGAAAGGAGATACTAAAGCTCCTTGGGGCAGGTATACTTTATCCTGTTGCTGATAGTGATTGGGTAAGCCCTGTCCATTGTGTTCCTAAAAAGGGAGGTATTACCGTTGTTCCTAATGATAAAGATGAATTGATGCACAAAGAATTATTACAGGTTATAGGATGGTAATTGATTTTTGTAAATTAAATAAAGCTACTAAGAAAGATCATTACCCTTTACCTTTTATTGAT
This sequence comes from Triticum aestivum, assembly GCF_018294505.1. Classification (NCBI taxonomy): domain Eukaryota; kingdom Viridiplantae; phylum Streptophyta; class Magnoliopsida; order Poales; family Poaceae; genus Triticum; species Triticum aestivum. Next base: position 127,163,080 of record NC_057801.1, read on the forward strand.
CAAATGCTAGAAAGACTATCCAAACACACACATGTCTGCTTTCTAGATGGTTATTCTAGTTTCTCTCAAATACCAGTGTCAGCAAAGGATCAATCAAAAACTACATTTACCTGCCCTTTCGGTACTTTTGCTTATACACGTATTCCTTTTGGGTTATGTAATGCAGTTGCTACCTTTCAAAGATGCATGTCGGCTATATTCTCTGACTTCTGTGAAAAGATTTGTGAGGTATTCATGGATGGCTTCTCCGTTTATGGATCCTCTATTGATGATTGCTTGAGTAACCTTGATCGAGTTTTGCAGAGATGCGAAGACACTAGTCTCATCTTGAATTGGGAAAAGTGCCACTTTATGGTTAATGAAGGCATTGTCTTGGGGCATAAGATTTCTGAGAGCGGTATTGAAGTTGATAAAGCTAAAGTTGATGCTATTGAAAAGATGCTGTGTCCCAAGGACATAAAAGGTATAAGAACTTTCCTTGGTCATGCCGGTTTTTATAGGAGGTTCATTAAGGACTTTTCTAAAATCTCTAGGCCTTTGACTAATTTATTGCAAAAAGATATTCCTTTTGTCTTTGATGATGATTGTGTAGAAGCATATGAAATACTTAAGAAAGCTTTGATCACTGCACCTATTGTTCAGCCACCTGATTGGAATTTACCCTTTGAAATTATGTGTGATGCTAGTGATTATGATATAGGTGTTGTTCTAGGGCAGAGAGTCAATAAGAAATTGAATGTTATCCAGTATGCTAGTAAGACTCTTGATACTGCCCAGAGAAATTATGCTACTACTGAAAAAGAATTCTTAGCAGTTGTGTTTGCATGTGATAAATTTAGACCTTATATTGTTGATTCCAAAGTTACTATTCACACTGATCATGCTGCTATTAAATATCTTATGGAAAAGAAAGATGCTAAGCCTAGACTCATTAGATGGGTTCTCTTGCTCCAAGAAATTGATTTGCATATTATTGATAGAAAGGGAGCTGAGAACCCCGTTGCAGACAACTTGTTTAGGTTAGAGAATGTTCTTGATGACCCACTGCCTATTGATAATAGCTTTCCTGATGAACAATTAGCGGTCATTAATGCTTCTCGTACTGCTCCTTAGTATGCTGATTATGCTAATTACATTGTTGCTAAATTTATACCACCTAGTTTCACATAGCAGCAAAAGAAAAAGTTCTTTTATGATTTAAGACATTACTTCTGGGATGACCCACACCTTTATAAAGGAGTAGATGGTGTTATTAGACGTTGTGTACCTGAGCATGAACATGAACAGGTCCTACGCAAGTCTCACTCTGAATCCTATGGAGGACACCACGCGGGAGACAGAACTGCACATAAGGTATTGCAATCCGGTTTTTATTGGCCTACTCTCTTCAAAGATGCTCGTAAGGTTGTCTTATCTTGTGATGAATGTCAAAGAATTGGTAATATTAGTAGACGCCAAGAAATGCCTATGAATTATTCTCTTGTTATTGAACCATTTGATGTTTGAGGCTTTGATTATATGGGACCCTTTCCTGCCTCTAATGGTTACACACATATTTTAGTTGTTGTTGATTACGTTACTAAGTGGGTAGAAGCTATTCCAACTAGTAGTGCTGATCATAACACTTCTATTAAAATGCTTAAAGAAGTTATTTTTCCGAGGTTTGGAGTCCCTAGATATCTTATGACTGATGGTGGTTCACATTTTATTCATGGTGCTTTCCGTAAGATGCTTGCTAAGTATGATGTTAATCATAGAATCACATCTCATTATCACCCGCAGTCTAGTGATCAAGTAGAGTTGAGCAATAGAGAGCTCAAATTAATTTGGAAAAGACTGTGAATAGATCTAGAAAGAATTGGTCCAAGAAACTTGATGATGCATTATGGGCCTATAGAACTGCATACAAAAATCCTATGGGTATGTCTCCGTATAAGATGGTTTATGGAAAAGCTTGTCACTTACCTATTGAACTTGAACATAAAGCATATTGGGGTATTAAAGAGCTCAACTATGACTTCAACCTTGCCAGTGAGAAGAGGTTATTTGATATTAGCTCACTTGATGAATGGAGAACCCAAGCCTATGAGAATGCCAAGCTATTCAAAGAAGAAGTCAAACGCTGGCATGACAAAAGGATACAAAAGCGTGAGTTTAATGTAGGTGATTATGTATTATTATTCAACTCTCATTTAAGATTTTTTGCAAGAAAACTTCTCTCTAAATGGGAAGGTCCTTACGTTCTCGAGGAGGTCTATTGTTCCGGTGCCATAAAAATCAACAACTTCGAAGGCACAAGTCCGAGGGTGGTGAATGGTCAAAGAATTAAACATTATATCTCATGTAATCCTATTAATGTTGAAACTATTATTATTGAAACCGTAACCCCGGAGGAATACATAAGGGACACTTTCCAGAATGATCCAGACTCCGAAAAGGAATAGGTATGTGGTACGGTAAGTAAACCGACTCCAAAACAATTCTAATGGTAATTTTTATCCGTTTTGGAATATTTAAGAATTTTAGAAAGAAAAAAGTAGTCCGGAAAGGACACGAGGCCTCCACGAGGGTGGAGGGCGCGCCCACCCTTCCTGGGCGCGCGCCCCTGTCTTGTGGCCACCTCGTGTGCCTCCCGGACTCTGTTTTCTGCACGTTACGTATTTTGGTCGGTAAAATTTAATTATATAATCTCCTGAAGGCTTTGACCACCGTATGACGCAATTATCTTCTGTTTTTGTTTCGAGCTGTTTCTGTTACAGATTTAGAGCAATATGTTGTCTCAGGATTCGGAAGGGGAGAACTATGTGGCTGATTATCTTGCAGACCCTAAGGTCTACGGGGACTTGGAGCATGGTGGTTGGACCACTGAAGAAGAGCAAGACTATGAGCCTAAGGGAAAGGAGGAGACGAGTTCAGACAAAGATGAAGCCCCATTGCCTCAACCTGGGGACATGCATGTGGAGTTTAAAAAGTCAAGCCTCCCTGATAGAGCAAAGAAGCCAAAGATCGAGTTTATCCCTTTTCGTCTCTTGCAGGAAAATAAACAGGAATTGTGCAAAAGAGTATTAAGTCTTGAGCAGGAGATCGAGGACCTAAAAGAGCAAAATACTATACTCAAGCATAAATTGAGGAAGAAGCCTACATCATCAACAACTCCTACTTCATCACCTCCGAGGACATAATCACATGGGTATGGGCACTCCCCTTGGCAACTGCCAAGCTTGGGGGAGGTGCCCCGGTATCGTATCACCATCACACTCCTATCTTTACCGTTTTATTTAGTTCGATCCTTTTAGTAGTATCTTGATCTAGTAGATTGAAGTCTTAGTATCAATTAGTTTTGAGTTTTGCCTTGTGATCTCTTTATGTAATCGAGTCCGTGAGCTATCTATAATAAAGATTAGTGTTGAGTCAAGGGCTTTGCTATCTTGCCATGATCTTGAGAAAGTAGAAAGAATAAAAAGAATAAAATAGTTCATATTGATCTTATGGATAGTAATGACTTCACACACTGAAAGTATGAGGCATAAAAGTTGTTGAGAGTTGACAAACATAGTTTTGGTCATCATTGCAATTAATAGGAAGTAATAAGGAAAGAGAGGTTTCACATACAAATATATTATCTTGGACATCTTTTATGATTGTGAAGCACTCATTAAGTATGGCATGCTAAAAGAGTTGATGTTGGACAAGGAAGACAATGTAATGGTTTATGTTTTCTCACATCTCAGTTAAAGTATATTGTCATTGACCTTCCAAACATGTTGAGCTTGCCTTTCCCCCTCACGCTAGCCAAATTCCTTGCACCAAGTAGAGATACTACTTGTGCTTCCAATTATCCTTAAACCTAGTTTTTGCCCTGAGAGTCCACCATACCTACCTATGGATCGAGTAAGATCCTTCAAGTAAGTTGTCATGTTGCAGGCATTAAAAATTGCTCTTTAAATATGTATGACTTATTAGTGCAGAGAAAATAAGCTTTATACGATCTTGTTGTGGAAGCAATAAAAGCGATGGACTGCATAATAAAGGTCCACATACAAGTGGCAATATAAAGTGACGTTCTTTTGCATTAAGATTTTATGCATCCAACCCTAAAAGCACATGAAAACCTCTGCTTCCCTCTGCGAAGGGCCTATCTTTTACTTTATGTTTTTTACTTTATGCTTGAGTCAAGGTGATCTCCACCTTTCCCTTTTTCATTTTATCCTTTGGCAAGCTCCTCTTGTTTGAAAGATCCTGATATATATATCCAATTGGATGTAAGTTAGCATGAACTATTATTGTTGACATCACCTAAAGGTGGATACGTTGGGGGGCAACACAATAAGCCCCTATCTTTCTCAGTGTCTGGCTGAAACTCCATAACCACAAGTATGGCGTGAGTGTTAGCAATTGTAGAAGACTATATGATAGTTGAGTATGTGGACTTGCTGAAAAGCTCTATTCTTGACTCTTTCTGATGTTATGATAAATTGCAATTGCTTCAATGACTGAGATTATAGTTTGCTAGTTCCCAATGAAGTTTCTGAACCATACTTGACATTGCGAATTGGTTGTTACTTGAGCATAAGAAGTCATATGACAAAATCTATATATGTTGCTGTTACAAGAATGATCATGATGCCCTCATGTCCGTATTTTATTTTTATCGACACCTCTATCTCTAAACATGTGGACATATTTTTCGATTTCGGCTTCCGCTTGAGGACAAGCAAGTTCTAAGCTTGGGGGAGTTGATACGTCCATTTGGCATCATGCTTTTATATCAATATTTATTGCATTATGGGCTGTTATTACACATTATATCTCAATACTTATGGCTATTCTCTCTTATTTTACAATGTTTACCATGAAGAGGGGGAATGCCGGCAGCTGGAATTCTAGCTGGAAAAGGAGCAAACATTGGAAACCTATTATGCACTGCTTCAAAAATCCTGAAACTCCACAAAAGTTATTTCTGGAATTAATAAGAATTATTGAGCGAAAGAAACACCAGAGGGGGCCCACACCCTGGCCAGGAGGGTGCGGGGTGCGCCCACACCTACTGGGTGCGCCCCTGTCTCCTGGGCCCCCTGGTAGCCCTCCGGTGTCCATCTTCTACTATATGAAGGCTTTTACCCTGGAAAAAATCAGAGGCAAGCTTAGGGGATGAAACTCCGCCGCCACGAGGCGGAACCTTGGCGGAACCAATCTAGAGCTCCGGCAAAGCTGTTCTACCGGGGAAACTTCCCTCCGGGAGGGGGAAATCATCACCATCGTCATCACCAGTGATCCTCTCATTGGGAGGGGGTCAATCTCCATCAACATCTTCACCAGCACCATCTCCTCTCAAAACCCTAGTTCATCTCTTGTATCCAATCTTGTATCAAAACCACAAATTGGTACCTGTGGGTTGCTAGTAGTGTTGATTACTCCTTGTAGTTGATGCTATTTGGTTTACTTGGTGGAAGATCATATGTTAAGATCCTTAATGCATATTATTACTCCTTTGATTATGAACATGAATATGCTTTGTGAGTAGTTACGTTTGTTCCTGAGGACATGGGTGAAGTCTTGCTATTAGTAGTCATGTGAACTTGGTATTCGTTCGATATTTTGATGAGATGTATGTTGTCTTTCCTCTAGTGGTGTTATGTGAACGTCGACTACATGACACCTCACCATTATTTGGGCCTAGAGGAAGGCATTGGGAAGTAATAAGTAGATGATGGGTTGCTAGAGTGACAGAAGCTTAAACCCTAGTTTATGCATTGCTTCGTAAGGGGCTGGTTTGGATCCATATGTTTAATGATGTGGTTAGGTTTACCTTAATACTTCTTTTGTAGTTGCGGATGCTTGCAATAGGGGTTAATCATAAGTGGGATGCTTGTCCAAGTAAGGGCAGTACCCAAGCACTGGTCCACCCACATATCAAATTATCAAAGTACCGAACGCGAATCATATGAGCGTGATGAAAACTAGCTTGACGATAATTCCCATGTGTCCTCAGGAGCTCTTTTCTCATTATAAGAAATTGTCCAGGCTTGTCCTTTGCTACAAAAAGGATTTGGCCACCTTGCTGCACTTTATTTACTTTCATTGCTTATTACTTATTACAATTTATCTTATCACAAAACTATCTGTTACCTACAATTTCAGTGCTTGCAGAGAAAACCTTACTGAAAACCGCTTGTCATTTCCTTTTGCTCCTCGTTGGCTTCGACACTCTTACTTTTCGAAAGGACTATGATAGATCCCCTATACTTGTGGGTCAGCAATCATCCGGAAGCTCAATGACGTCCCGCGGAGCTGCAACAAAAAGCAACTGCAAGAGTTCAGTCGACCGACAACCCTGTCGGCGGAACAAATTCAAAATGGCAAGAGCATACCAGCTTTGGAAGTAGCCGCGTCATTAGCCTCCTCATCACCCGGGGCCTTGTTAACATCCATGGAGGTCGCAGAAGTTGCAGCACTGAAAATTTTATAACCATTCGGTCAAAGCAGAAGTATGAGTCGGTAGAATAAAATGCAGAAAGCTAGAACACTCACCCAGAGGCAACATGAACGTCCATCTTGATCTTGGGCAAGGTCTTCCGAGATTTCGAAGGGGCGACCTTGGGTTGCTTGGCGACCTTCTTTGTCGGCTCTGGAGTCAGAGTCCGAGTGTGCTTTTGTGTGTGCGTACTCGGAGCCACGGTCTTGCCACGCCGGCCCACCGGATCTTGGAGTTGCTTGGATCAATGCTCTGTGCGAGGTGGTGAGTCGACTACCTCTTCGTCGTCTGACTCGTCACTCTCTTCATCATCGTCATCTTCTGGAGATTGCCACTCGCCGCTCTCTTCTACGTTGTCCTCTCCCTCCTGGACTTGCTCCAGGGCTTGTTCACCATTGGGCATTAGGTACATCTCAGTATAAACCTACAAGGCAAGAAATCAATCAAACATTAGTTGGATTCAGAAACAATTACAAGACAGATTGAAGTACACTCGGTAGTAAGGATCAGACCTTGTCCGGCTGGTTGTCAGTGTCGAACGGATCGACTCTCTTGGCTCCCCTGGGGTTGTCCTTGTTCCCAGTAATGCCCTTCAGCCACACGGCCACCGTCTCATCAACAACCTCCTCTGGGTGAACCCGAGCGGTGTCGTTGGCACCCGAGTACATCCACATCGGGTGGTCACGAGCTTGGAGCGGCTGGATGCATCGACTGAGAAACACCTCCAACAAGTCCGTGGCAGTTACACCCTGAAGGACCAACTCGACTACTCTCTTGACAAACATGTCCGTCTCTACTTTCTCAACTGCAGTCACGGTCAGTGAAGAAGGCTGTTGGGCATGATCTAGGGTGAAAGGGGGAAGACCAGTCGACTGAACGGGGGTCACAACATCCTGGCAGTAGAACTAGGTCGACTGCCAGCCCCTGAACAACTCGGGAAGTGTCATGGTATGGAAAGTGCTCCTCTTCCTCATCTAGATCCCTAGGCCCCCACACATCTGGATCACGTGTGTCCTCTCGTCACTCGAATTTGCCTCCTTCACGGTCTGGGAGCAAATTGTGAAGATGTGTTTGAAGAGACCCCTATTGGGGATATAACTACTGAGTATAAACCGTCAAGAGGGGCCGGTTTACGCTCATCTATACTGAAGCCCATGAATACAAGGAGCATGGCGTTCTACCGTTAAAGCTTAGAGGCCCAGAGCCCGATGGCGGATTAGGGCCCATAGTAGTAAACCGCCATAGATGTATAACTTGTATTGTAAGTTAGGGAAAGGAAGAGACCGAGCCGGACACTTGTATGAGCCGGCCTCAGGATTCTGTAAATCGGCCGGGCATTAACCTGTGTATATAAAAGGACGACCCAGTGGTGGTTCTAGGACAAGAAACAATAGCTCAAGAGATAGGTAAAGTGGATTCGCTCCCTGCTCATCGAGATCAATCAATACCACAACAACTGGATCGTAGGCTTTTACCTTCACCGCGAGGGGCCGAACCAGTATAAACTCCCCATGTCCTTTGTCCGGTTCAACCCCCTTTTTGCTAATCTCGTTGTGATGGCTCCATGACTAAGTCCTTCTGTTAGGACATCTGACGTGTTAATTCCACAACAGTTGGCGCCCACCGTGGGGCTATCGCATGATGGTTTCGAGTTCTTAAAGGGCAACTTTGAAGGACTCAAAGGGTACGCGGTTAGCCGGATGACCAAGAGTCATCGTGGCAAGCTCTACATCGACGATGCAGGATGGGGCCCCAAGGCCGGCTCAATTTTGTACGGGTACCGGGTCCCCTTTGGTGGAATTCACATTTTCATCGGCAAGACGGCGAACCGGGCCCTGAGCCGGACATCTCCACCGACCTCATCGAGACGGCTCAGTGTGCGAGCCCTGCCCGGGTTCAGCCCACCATGAAGCGTGCATTCATAGGATTAGTCCACGTTGCGGGATCTGAACCGGTGTCCGATGGTGAGAGACGGCCATCTACTCAGATGGCGAATCATCCTCTGGTGAAACCGAGTTGCTATACCAATTGCAAGACAGCCGGATTGGGGGATGTTCCGATGGTAACAGTATTCCGGACCCCTTTGAACCGCCGAACCGGGTTGCAATATTCATGGCCAGAACACAGCCCACATTGCAATCTTCATCTATAGCAGCAATGATGTCCGGGTCAGCAGCCGCGGCAGGAGGCCCTGCACGCCGACCAGCTCAAGTTCTTTTCGGTTTGTTGGATGCTTGGACGACCTTATTAACCACGGCAGTCACCTTGGAGACCTGGGATCGGCATAATACGGAGGTTACCAAGCTGAGGAAGCTAGGATGACTGAAGAGTGGGCCGCCTTAGATGCTCAGTCACAGCAGATCCAAGCGCAGAATTACCGGATTATGTTGGATCAGAACACGTCAAACAAAGTGTTGTGAAGGAAGTACCAATCTCGTCTGCCGCCGGTTTACGAAGGACTGAATATCTTCAATACGCCGGGAGCTGGGCCAAGTAATCCGGCAGCAGTAAACCGAACCGAGGCACCTAGGGCAGCACCGGATCAGCCACAGATAACGGACCCGCCTCGACAAACGGATAACCCGCCGCAATATGTATCTACGCCGCCGGGTCATTTCTCTAGCCCTTTGGATAACATGATTGCCGCGGCGTCTCGTTTAGCAGCTATTCCGATGGAGGGTGATTCGCTGGCGGCGGTTGAGATGCGATGGGCCAGGGACCTTCTTCAAACCGCTGTTGTGCAGCAGCAGGCTTATTCCTATAGCCGAGACAGAATACATTCAACCCCCCGTCCGAGCAAAAGTTATAGCAGGCACATGGACGAACCGGCTGTGTCAAGTAGTGCGCGACACCGTGATGCCCCTCGAGGGCCTAATCCGGCGCGTGGCGATATGAATGCTCAGGATGTGGTGAACAACAACAGAGCACGACGAGAGGCAGAGTTAGCCGCACAATTGGCAGCACAGTATGCAAATCAACCCGCTCCGGTTCAGCCAGCGGCATCAGTTGAACGTGGATTGGCCTTTAGCTCTTGGGGGGTACCGTGCCTCACCCCAGCTCTGCGTAATGTGCGGCTGCCCAAGGATTTCAAGGGTCCACGTAAAGTGCCTAATTATACTGCCGATCACCCCCCTGAGGCGTGGGTTGAGAGTTATGAGATGGAAATGGAGATGCTAGATGTGGATGAAGCGGCGTGTGCAAAGTACTTCACCATGATGTTAGACGGAACGACTCGCACCTGGTTGAAGAGCCTGCCCGTTAACTCGATCAGTTCATGGGACAAGTTGAAAGCCCGGTTTATAGCGAACTTCAAGGATACGTGCAAACAACCCATGTCTATTGTGGATCTGGTTGCTTGTGTCCAAGGAGAGAACAAATCAACAACTCACTGGGTGCGACGAGTTTCGGAAATCTTGCATTCATCGGGCCGCATCAATGCTGATACGACAATCGTGACCTTAGAGGGTAATTGCCGGTTTAAGTCGCTGAAGATGAAGCTGGGATGGCTCAAGCGCCACTGCAATGATATGGGAACACTCATGGCAGCTCTGGTTAAGTATGCTGATTCTGATAACACCAAGGATCCCGATTCTGACGAAGAGAAGCAGGAGAAGGGAAAGAAGAATGCCGGTACAAAGGGACAGCATAACCAGGCGAGCCACGGGAACAATGGTAAGCGTAAAGCAGACAATTCAGATTTTGTGGCTAATACCAATATACAAGGCAATGCGCAACATCGTAAGGGTAAACCGCCCCAGCGCGGTGGAGGCATGAAACTGGAGCGCCTGTTAAACCAACCCTGCCCAAAGCACGGGACAAAGGAGGTTCCAGCCACACACCTCTCGAAGGATTGTTTCATTATGAGGGAATTCAAAAACTCTGATCTCTTCCGGTATGATCAGGGTCCATCTGGTGGTTCCGGTCCAGGGTTCCACGGGCCAGGTTATGGCGGTGGCGGTTCAAACTCGGGATTTCAGAATAATCAGGGCAACCAGAATAACCAAGGTGGCACTACTAGAAAAGGGCTATAGATAGGATTGATACTAATGGTGCACCAGGTAATTAAGTAGTGCGCCACTACTATATACTAATGGCGCACCGGTTGGAGGTGCGCCATTAGTGTGGAAGACACTAATGGCGCACCAGACACACGGTGGGCCACTACTATTGAATTGTTTTTCCATTTTTCCATACATACTAATGGCGCATGATGTCAAAGTGCGCCATTACTAGTTCTAACTAGTAATGGCGCACCGTGCAGACAGTGCGCCATTAGTATTTTTTTTACTTTTTTGCAAAACTACTAATGGCGCACTTTTCCACAGTGCGCCATTAGTATATATATTATTATTATTACTTTTCTGCAAAAACTACTAATGGCGCACCACCTGCAGGTGCGCCATTAGTAACCAGGGTTACTAATGGCACATTTTGCTGGTGGTGCGCCATTAGTAACCTGGGACCAACAAGATATTTTGGACAGCCCACCTACCCACTCACTTTCCCCACTTCATTCTCTCCACCTCCTCCTCCAAGCTTGTCTCGGCCGCCTCCTCCTCCTCACCTCATTTCCACCATAGATTCATCAAAATTAAGTGGTGAAATTACCTTTTTTTGATAGGTAAGTAAGGGGAAAGCTATCTTCATGATGTAGATCTACTTTTTTTCTCCCTAGCTCGCTCCAACAACGTGCACATGCACTTTTTGTGGCCTAGCTAGATCTATGTATGTTTGTGGTGTTGCTTGTGTTTGTGGTGTTGCATATATGTTTGTGTTTGCAGGTACCGGTATTTGAAATGCGATAGTTGCCAATATTTTGCCGGAATGTTGATTCATTTCCGTTTCGGCGAGAATTTTGGCACTATGCATTCTTTTTGGTCCTATTTTTAGGGAAGGTCATGCCAAATTTTTTATTGGTTCTAAAATATCGTTTTGCTCTACCCCGCAGGCGACCATGGTCCGCCCGATGACCGAAGGCATCGTGAATAGGTTTTTGAGCTCCGCGAAGGCCGAGATGCTTCAAAAGAACGAGACAGAGATAAGATGTCCGTGTCGAAGATGCAAGCTGAAGAGCCTTATTGCGGACCCGGATTCCGGGCAGGTGCGGGACCACCTACTCTTGCATGGTTTCATGGATGGCTATCGGTGGCAAGGTGATGAAGATGACTATGAAGTCGTCCATGGGGGCCGGGCGAGAAATGAGGAAGGGCAACAAGACAAGTACCACTGCGGTGAGGGCGGGCGAGAAGACGAAGAATCTCCAGGACATGATCACGGCGGTGATGCTGTACACAGTCATCATGTAGAAGATGTCATACATGATGATGAGGAAGATCAAGATGAAGGGCATGATCATGAAGATGAAGATGCCGGAGTAGACGCCGATGGAGGCTGGGTGCAGGACCCTCATATTCAAGAGCCGCTTCTCAAGCAGACGGATAACGCAAGAGCTGCCGCCCGAGAGAAAGCCAAGGCCGATCAACTGGAGATAGATGCGGTTACTCCATTGTATGAAGGATGCAGGCCAGAGGATACCCGCCTGAAAGTAACGCTCATGGCTCTGGAGATGAAGGTAAAACACAAAATGACCGACACATGCTTCGACGAGAACATGTCATTCTGGCACGAACGTCTTCCCAAGGGGAATAAGTGCCCGACCAGTTTCGAGGAGGCGAAGAAAATCCTGTGTCCTCTGGATTTACCGCACGTGAAATACCATGTGTGCATGAACAATTGCATCATTTATCGGGACGAGCATGCGGAGTCTACCATATGTCCGGTGTGCGGCGTCACTCGATACAAGAAGAGGAAGAAAGCTCCTCGAAAATCGGTGTGGTACTTTCCGATCACTCCTCGTCTGCAGCGGTATTTCGCAAACCCTAAGGTAGAAAAGCTCCTGCGTTGGCACGCGAATAGGGAGGAGAAGAAGCGGGAAGATGACGGAAATGATCCGAAGATAAATAAAAAAGACAAGATGCTGAGTCACCCTAAGGATGCGAGCCAGTGGCAAGCGTTGAACTTCGAATACCTAGAATTTGGGAAGGATCCAAGGAACATCGTGCTGGGCGCGAGCACCGATGGAGTCAATCCGTTTGGCAGCCAGAGAAGCACACATAGCACCTGGCCTGTGTTTGTGTGGATGTACAACCTTCCCCCTGGTTGTGCATGAAGAGGAAGTACATTCACATGAGTATGCTAATTGAAGGGCCGAAACAACCAGGGAACGACATCAATATGTATCTGGGGCTGCTGAAGGAGGAGCTAGACACGCTGCGGAAAACGCCAGTCAATACGTGGGACGCCACAGAGAAAGAATATTTCCCTATGAGAGCCGCACTGCTCACGACGGTGCACGACTATCTCGGTTACGGATATCTCGCGGGGCAGGTAGTCCACGGATTTTCTGGATGCGTAAGGTGCATGGATGACACAACGTATCGCCATCTAGATAGAGATCCCGGGTCTTCGAAAACCGTGTTCATGGGACATCGAAGGTGGCTTCATGACGATGACCCGTGGAGGAAACGCAAGGATCTGTTCGATGGTGAAACCGAACCCCGAAAACGCCCGTGTACGAGGCGGCGAGGAAATAGACGAGCTGTTGAAAAATTGGAAAGACTGCCCACTGCCGGGAAAGAAGCAAAAGGCGCCAGAGCCGGGAAAGAAGCGAAAGGCGCCAGAGCCGCTGCTGAAGGTATGGAAAACGAGGTCTATTTTCTGGGACTTGCCGTACTGGAAGATCCACCGTGTGCCTCACAGCCTTGATGTCATGCATATCACGAAGAACGTGTGCGAGAGTCTGCTTGGTACCCTGCTCAACATGTCAGAGAGGACCAAAGATGGGCCGAAAGCAAGGGCAGACTTGAAATCAATGGGCATCAGGCAGGAGCTTCACGCTAATGATGATGATGATGATGATGATGATGATGATGATGAGGCGAAGCAGGACACAGAAAGTCGTCGCAAAGGCAAAAAGGCCAAGAAGACCGGAAATGACTACCCTCCCGCGTGCTTCACTCTAAGTCAGGAGGAGATCGAGCAGTTTTTCACCTGCCTCCTAGGAGTAAAACTTCCTTACGGTTACGCGGGGAAGATAAGCAGATACCTAGACCCAGCGAAGCAGAAGTTCAGCGGGATGAAGTCTCACGACTGTCACGTGCTGATGACGCAGTACTTTCAGTTGCAATCCATGGGATCATGGACGCGCAAGTCCGTGAAATGCTAGTTGGCCTATGCAACTTTTTCGACGTCATCTCTCGGAAGTCGATTGGCGTGAGGCAACTCAGAAGGCTACAGGAAGAGATCGTGGTGATACTATGCGAGCTTGAGATGTACTTCCCTGCCCGCATTCTTCGACGTTATGGTGCATCTGCTGGTCCATATCATGGAGGATATCATCCAACTCGGGCCGACGTTCCTGCACAGCATGATGTAGTTCGAAAGGATGAATGGTGTCATCAAAGGATACGTTCGCCACATGTCACGTCCAGAGGGAATTATTGCCAGGGGCTTTCTAACCGAAGAGTGCATCTCCTACTGCACGAATTATCTAGGCATCAAGAACCCCGTTGGTCTGCCCGTCAACAGGCACCTCGGCAGGCTCGCTGGATGGGGTCACCGTGAGGGTCGCCCGAAATGCATGTCGACTTCGAGGGTCGACTCGCCGACTTTGAAAGAGCAAACCTAGTCGTGCTACAACACATAGACGTGGTCGATCCTTGGGTGGTAGAGCACAAAACCTTTATTGAGAAGACGTACAATGACCGAGGCCAACAGAGGACGGACGGAGATATAATCAAAGAGCACAACTCATGTTTCACGCGTTGGTTCAAGCAGAAGCTTCTGTCGTACCCTTTACATGAGGATTCTTCCGCGGAAGAACAACTCATATTCGCCTTGTCACAGGGCGCCGAGCACAACCTGATGACCTATGAGGCGTACGATATCAACGGCTACACATTCTACACCGAGAACAAGGACATGAAGAGCGATGGTTATCAGAACTCCGGGGTAACGATGGAATCCTACACCGGCAACGACAAGGACAGATACTACGGAAGGATCGAGGAGATCTGGGAGCTGAGCTACGCTGGAGAGAAGGTCCCGATGTTCCGTGTCAGATGGGCCAAGAGCGTCCTAAAAGAAGACCGGTATTTCACCACCATGGTTATACCCGAAGCCAAATCCAAGACCGCGGGCGCAAACGTCACCGCGAAAAATGAGCCATGGGTACTGGCTTCCCAAGTGGACCAATGCTTCTTCATTACCGACCCGTCAAAGCCCAGTCGTGTTGTCGTGAGGAGAGGCAAAAGGAAGATCATCGGAATGGATGGAGTAGCCAATGAGCAAGACTTCGACAAGTACGGCGACCCGAAGATCGAACATGATGACGACGATGAAGTAGCAGCGCACACCACAAGAAGAAGCAGGACCACCCTACCTAAAGGACGTCCATTCCACAGAAGAACTCCATTTGCGAAAAAGAAGGGCAAGAAGATTGTGAACAGATAGCTAGCTAAGATCGATTGTATTTAAATCGTAGTCTTCATTTCTCGATTGTATTTCATGGGCACTTTTTGATATCATGAATATTTTTAAATTTCATGGACACTTTTTGAATTCATGAGGACACTTGATCTCGATCCCCCTCCATCTCGATCTTGATTCCCCCTCCATCTCGATCTCGATCCCACCCGCACCCTCCCCCTCTAGCTCCACCGCCGCCGCCGACCCACTGCAACCCTCCCCCGCTCCACCGCCGTCGACGAGCACCCGGCCCCCCGCACCCTCCCCCGCTCCACCGCCGCCAACGGGCACCCCCCGCACCCTCCCCCGCTCCACCGCCGCCGCCGATGATATTTTCAAGTAACAAATTTGAACATATTTTTTAAAAAAATATTACTGTTTTTATAAAAAAAAATATTACTATTATGATTTAAACAAGTTTGAACATATTTAAACACAAATAAATATCAAACAGGATTTAAAATGCATAAAAAATAATATTGGGGAGCCTGGGAATTGAACCCAGGACCTCCTAGTGTGTGTGTTGCATACTGACCAGTCGGTCTAGTGGGCGGGTTCTGTTGTAGATAGGGTTACGTGGTATATAACCTGACAAGTCGGGCTAGATTAAATTACTTATGGCGCACCCCTCGGTGGTGCACCATTGCTATGGATGTACTTATGGCGCATCCCTGGGTGGTGCGCCATTGCTAAGCCTCCCCCCAAACTAAAATTCCCAATCTCTCACATTTCTCTCTAATCCCTCCCCTGCCTCATCTCACCCGCCGACCACCACTTCCCCCGTGCTCGCCGTCCCCGACCGGGCACCCGACCACCCTCCGTCGCCGACCACCTCCCTCACCGTCCCCCCTCCACCCGCGCCTGCGCCCTCGCTGTCCCCCTCCCCCCGCGGCCCCGCCTGCGTCAACCTCCCTCCCGAGCGCGACAGCTAGGGTTCCTAGCCGCCGCCACTGCTGCCGGCCCGCCGCCGCGGCGCGCCCAGCCGGCCGATCCCTCCGCTGCCCTGCCTCCGGTACAGGACCCCAGCAGCGCCTCCCCCCATCAAGCAGCCGCTCCCACCAGCGGCGCCCCCCTCCCTGGAGCAGGCGCTCCTGCCCAGCAACGCTGCCGCGCGGAGCTATGCCGGCGACCAGTCCGTAGGCAGGTAGCCACCACTCCTTCGTCCTTCCTCCCTCTTCCCTCATCCCCCCTCCCTCCTTCCTCTTGCTTGCTGCGTGATTTTTCTAGAGCATGCTCAAGTTTACATGTGAAAGGATTGTGCTTGATAGGTGTTTGTGATAATGCCTCTAAGGGCAAATGTTTACAAATTGTAGGTTGAATATTTTTCATGAGCAAATGTTTTGGTTTAAACATGTTAGCAGTGGCAATTGTAGGTTTCATGATCAGTGCTTTGATGGACAGGGGAAAGCTTTGCAATTGCACTCACAAGTGTCAAGCACCAACTAAATAGCCACTCCTAATAAATCCCTTCCATGACAGTACGACGCTCACCTCCGTTCGACACATGATATCCCCCCGCATTAGCTAAAATGACGAAAACCGAATGCGATAATCCTAGTGTTCTCTTGTGGTAGTGGTGGTGAGATGCCCATATCATGCATATGGTGGGCAATGATGATGATTAGATCCCTGTTCTAGGATCTGAGCTCTCTCTTCTCTGAATTCAACTAAGGCATGAGGAACAATGGGGGAGATAGCTATTAGATCCATGTCTTAGTAGTGGTAAACAATCGTGTAGGTCAATTGTTGCTTACTTGTTTGGTTTGTGCTAACAATCTCTAAGTGAAATCAACTAGTGAAAGCAACTAGTTATGTTTGTTAGCAGCAAGATATGTAAATGAAGCTTGTTCTTTTTCAACTGTTCAACTGATGCGATGAAACTAAATATAGTAGTTGAAAACCCTGTTTTTCTTCCTGATCGTGAAAATTTGAAGTCCTGTTTGTGTTTTGGTTTTGTTGGTTGACAATTATGTTTAGTTTTTCATTTCATGGGTGCTGTAAAATGTGCTGGTGGTGAGTTGAGTCTCAGCATACAGCTTGTTTGGACTAACCAAGAGGACAAGGTATGTTGCTTGCCCAAGCTAAGTGACACGTATGCGCCAAGTTTTCTGTTATATAATTACCTGTTAGTGCTTAGTTAAACTGCATGATACGGCCATAGCAGATGGATGGTACTAGGTGTTGTTTTGTTTCTTGCTAATGTATTCAGAGAGCAGATGTGCCACTGCAGATTTCTTTTCTTGAAGGCAGCTCACATAAATTGAGCTACAAGTGAACAACTTGCTACTATTAGATCTGGAATGGAAGCTCACATAAGTTGAGCTGATTTTTGTCCATATGAACGCAGAGGACCATATGGTCTGTGGCCTTTTCTTCCATATGAAAGTAGAGGCACATTGTGGTGCTAGTTTGCTGGGTTTTGTCTCCGACCATCATGTCGTGATGAATTTGCAGGTACCCCGAGAGGCCCTTGAGTTTGCCGGAATGTTGATTAACTTCCGTTCCGGCAAATTCGGGTACTCCATATGTCCTATTTTCAGCAAAGGTCATGCTGAAATTTTCCGTGAATTTTAGCATGACTTTGCTAAAAATAGGACATATGGGGTACTTAATTAAGTAGGATCAACTACCCCTTTATTCTTGCTGCATTAAACCATAGGTGGCAATAGAACCAAGTGATTAGGCCCAACTTAGAATTCTCGTTAGCATCGATAAACCCTAGATGATAACCCAACATAGGTGGCAATAGAGCCAAGTGATTAGTGCCAAGTGATTAGGCCCAACCTAGGGTGCCTCGGCATCGATAAACCCTAAATGATGAAAACTTAACTTGGCTGCCCCGGATGCCTCGGTGTCGATGAGAACCTAAATGATGTACGCTTAGGCTTTTAGGGTGCCTCGGCGTCGACAAACCCTAAATGATGAAAGCTTAGGCTTTTAGGGTGCCTCAGCATCGACAAACCCTAAATGATGAGACCATGATCTTGTTCCTTGACAATAACCAACTTTTTGACCAAACTTTTTTCCTATTTAGAGCGAAACATGGCCCACAATGATGAGGTCGGCGGTTCGGGCGGCAAGCAATTCTGGGAGCTGTCCAGGAGTTGGAGGAAGAACCTCACCGCTATGAGGACGCCGCGGAAGACACCGATCCTGACTACACAACCCCTAGTGGCGTCGGGGATGACACCACTGATGATGGCGCCGCGGATGCCACCACTGATGATGGCGGCGCACGCACAGATGGCAGCCACCGAAGAGATAACGGAAGGACCGGCGCCCGAATGTGAATTTACTGAAGTGAACTCCGATGGGCATCTGACGGCGCCCAAACACGTAGTCAAGGGGTACTCGGTTCAGCTCGGGTGCATTCTCCGGAGCACTGTCTCGATCAACACCGAGAACCTAAGGCATAAGGACCGAGGGAATTTGCGCAGCCTCCACTTCACGAAGCTGCACGAATGATACAAGTTCCCTGCTGATTTTGCAAACACACGCCTCTCGGGGAATAAAGTGAACGGTGCCGCCCTCACGAAGATGAGCACGGCCCTGTCTACTTGGAGAAGCGCGGTGAAGAGAATGATTGATAAAGGTGATAGTTATGAGAAGATCAAGGCGAAATATCCTTTGATGAGCGAAGATGAGTACAAGGAGTTCAAGATCAAGTGCGAGAGCAGCGCAACCTCCGAATCAAGTCAGTGGGGGAAAGAAATGCGGGAGTTGAACTTAGGGGAACACAAACTCGGTCCCGGCGGTTACAGAGTGGCGGAGCCTATATGGGACAAGGAGGACGCGGAGCGTGCCGAGCAAGGCCTACCGCCCCGCTTCGAGAAATACAGCGGTGACAAGCAGACCAGGAACTATGTCAGGGCCCGGTACAAGGAGGACCCGATAACAAAGGAGCTTACCACGGATCCGAAGACCAGGGCGCTTGAGCTTGTTCTGGTAAGGAATACACCCCCGCGTAATTAGCTCCATATGGTTGCACTCTAATTAATCCCCAATATTTCTAAATGGTTCACGTTCCTTTCGCAGGAAAAAGAAAGCAGTAGCGTGGGGTCCTCTCAGAGCTCCCCTTTCGACACCCCTTTGAATAGGGCGTTGAATGTAATGAAAAACAAGGATAAGCTCAGTAAGCCGACGTCAGATGGTCGTGTGGCCGGCAAAGGCTTGTCCACAAAATGGTCGTCATACTATACCGCTGGTGGGCGAAAGGAGAAAAAGACCAGCTCGGAAAGCCAGTCGCGCGAGGTTGAAGCACTCAAGGCGCAAGTGGCACGGATTCAGGAGATGGTCCAAGAGCAAGTGCAACAACAACTGGGATCGACGCTCACCGGCATTATGCCTACCTTGATTCATGGGATAACGATGTGGATTGCGGGTGGCCAACAGGGGCCGCCCTCGATTCCTAGGTTCACGGCCAGCAACTCGCACAACGCGCAGGCAGCGCCATTGGTGTCTCTGGCAGTGGCGGTATTGGTGTCTCCGGCGGCGGCGCCATTGGTGTTTCCGGCGGCGGCGGTATTGGTGTCTCCGGTGCCGGCACGGGCATTGGAGCTTAATGCACCCGGGTGTATGCCGGACGGCACCTCGCCAGCAAGCGCCCCCTCCGTCAGTTGCACGCCTGCCGTTGGCGGTGCCTCGACATTAGCCGAGCTCGACGGCATCACGGTAACTATAAGCCTCTCGGCCGATGACTTCATCTCCTTGCCTTTGACTGGGCATCCCTGACGCCCTTACATGTTTTCGCAGGGCACCGCCGACGTTCCTTGCACTCTTCTGCACTTCGTGGATGCCGAGTTGGTCGATGTCGCCAAGGGCAGAATCGTTCAACCGGGCAACCCCATGTTCCACGGTAATCCGATGCCACCCACCGTGTGTAGGGTTGAAGTGGTTCGGGTGCTGCCAGGCTGCGACGAGCTGTTACCTCCAGTTCGACCCGCTGGGGCCGACGAAGAAGATGAGATGACCCTCAGCGCGTGCGTAAACTGGCCCCTGCTTTGGCCGAAGAGCCAGATTCGTTTGGGGGCGGGGGACACCACCCCAAAGACAACACCGCCAGTCGTGCCGGTGCCAAGCCATGGTAAGACCACCGCAACGCTACAGGACATGCCGGACATCCCTATGGCACAGGATCTGAACATGCATATGGCACAGGATCTGGACAACGACGGCCGTACATTTAGCAACATCGATAAGTACTTTGCCGAACATGGGTACGATGACGAATTATGCGGGCCTCTTTCTCAAGAACCCAACCAAGACGACCGTGGTCTAGCTGGTATGGTGGAGAAACCCAGTTGCAACAGGCGTCGTCTGGCGTTCAGTTCTCAGGAGACGCCTCCAGCTGCCGACTTTACCGAGCCTCAAATAGCCGAGGTGCCAAATATTATCAGCCCCAACACACTCAAGAAGGCAGTCTGTGAGTAGAACTCGGTCCCATTACAATAGAAGAAGAAGGGATGGAAAAGAAAGAGTAACAAGGGTGCGAGCCAGCCGGCACCGAGTACGATCCTTGCTCAGGACGGGCCACCTTCACCTAAGGATATCTCGAGGAGGGTGCATGTGGCGGGTAGGGCGATGCTACCGCCAAATATGCTGAATGCTGCAACCGGTGCTATACGGAGTCTGCACGACAGTGTTCTTTCTTTGGAGAAGCGGCGTCTCAGAGAGAAGGATGTGGCATACCCGGTTTTCGTGGCCAAGGTGCCAGAGGGCAAGGGCTTTGTGGATGGCGACATCGGGGGTACGATCGTCCTGCGGTTTGATGACATCTTTGCTATGTTTAACCTTCATCCGCTGCACTACACCTTCGTTCGGCTGTTTTCGCTGAGTATGGAGATGCGGATCATTAGAGACAAGACCCCGGACATCGTGATAGTCGACCCCTTCTACATGCGTGCCAAGCACTTGAGCAGCGCTGGGGACCGCCAAGTTGCGAGTTCACACCTCGAAGGCGTCATTCTGGCAAACCCAGATAAGGATAACTTCCTTGTGGCTTACTTTCCCGAGTAAGTCATCCCTTAACCGCCCCGTAACATATGATTTCTTAGATTTCGATCGTTCTTTTTTTCTAACATTCCGTGTTCTGTGCAGTGACACACATTGCACACTCATCCTCTTAAGCCCGAAATATTCCATGGCCACGTATTTCGACCCGAACCGTAACTCCAAGATAGACTACACAAATGTCAAGAAAGTTCTTGATGATGTTCTCCCCGGCTACGCCAAATCTGGAGGCACCTTCACCAGGGCGTTCGTAAGTACGGCAAGCACATGTTCTCACACAATACGAAGTTCTGCTGCGTCAAGCAGCCGCCTGGCGGTTAGAAGGATGCCTACTACGCCCTCCATCACATGCGGGCGATCGTAAGGGACCATCATCAACTTCTGCTACCAGATAATCTCAAAGGTTGGGCCGCAAACTTGTCGGCAATCCAGGACGCGGACCTCAGACAAGAATTCTTTCGCATCCAGTCGGAGTTTGCGGACATCATCCATCAAGATGTCCTTCATACCTCGGGGCAGTTCTACCTCAGATATCAACCGTCCAACAATGAGATAGATGGAACGCTACAAATGTAGGGTGACAACGACCGCGATTTCATGACCATCACGACAGACAGCGGCTTCATCCACGCTCCTGTCCGATGAGTCGAGTCGAAAGTAGTGATGTGTAGTTCTGAAACATTGATTGGCTCATGTTGTAATTAAACTTTAATGAATTCGTATGTCTCTTTGGTTTGGACAGTCATTCAACTTAGATGTAATCGATGCTATTTATTAGTAGGACCATGAATCGTGCTATTAATGTCATGCTTTTCTCTTCCGATCCTTTTGTTGCATACTTACATATTGCTTATGTATTGTCTGTTGTTTGGCTTGTGCATAGAGATGCCATCGTATGTCATGTACAAGGGTAAGGTTCCCGGAGTCTACGACGACTGGGAGGAGTGTTGGAGACAGGTTCACCGTTTCAGCGGTAACAGTTACAAAGGGTACACCACTAGGGCGGAGGCCGAATCTAGATACGCCCGCTATCTAGCGGGAGAGAGGAGGGAGCGTTGGAGGAACCGGATGAAGACCAGTTTGATCGCGATGATGCTCATCGTGATGACCACAACTCTCTTTTATGTGATGGTAGTTTAGATGATCGATATCGACTTGTAATGTGAAGACAAACTCGATACTCGCGGTCTTGAGACTTGTAATGTTTTATCTTTGTTCGGTCTTTTGAATTCAGAGACTAATATGATGAATTGTATTCGGAGACTAATCTTCTATTGTATTCGATGAATCTGATGTTGTTGTGTGCTGTTGTCTATATTCTGTCCAATAATATATTTTGTAACCTATGCAAAAATCAGAAAAGCAAAAAAAAAACAAATATTCATACTAATGGCGCATCACCACAAGGTGCACCATTAGTATGACAAAAGGATACTAATGGCGCATCAAGGCAGGGTGCGCCATTAGTATGACAAAGCACATGGTTACATATGGGCCCCCGGGAGGCATACTAATGGCGCACGGTGTTACATACTAATGGCGCACTGCCTGGTGCACCATTAGTACACCAGATACTAATAGCGCACCAGAGGTGCGCCATTAGTAAAAAATACTAGTGGCATTCTACTAATGGCGCACCGGTAGTGCGCCATTAGTAGGCAAAACCGGTGCGCCATTAGTAGGCCTTTTCCTAGTAGTGTGGTCACAATCAGCAGAATAATCAGGGGAATCAGCAGCAGTCAGGTTACCAGAGCAACCCGAAGCAGTTAAATGGTGGATAGTATCATGTCTTCACTACTAGTCTGTGCAAGCGCGATCGGAATCTCCATAAAAGGGTAGTAAATTCTGTTGAACCGACAGTACCCCATTATCTGCGCTGGTCTGAACAGCCCATTGTTTGGAGTCGGGAGGATCATCCGCCCCGGGTTGACAATCCTGGCCATCTAGCTTTAGTGGTTGCACCACAGGTCGGAGGTTATAAGTTCACCAAGGTGCTCATGGATGGAGGGAGCAGTATCAATATTTTGTATTACGAAACCTTCTAGTGTATGGGGTTAACAGATAAGAATCTTAAACCGTCAAACACCATTTTTCACGGTGTGGTGCCTGGTAAATCAGCTTACCCAGTCGGTAAGATAGCTCTGGAGGTGGTTTTTGGTGATGATCATGATTCAAGATCAGAGACGGTAACCTTTCAAGTGGTTAAAATCAGAAGTCTGTACCATGCCTTATTTCGACGGCCGGTTTATGCTAAATTCATGGCAAGGCCGTGTTATGTCTATCTGCAGCTCAAGATGCCGGGTCATAAGGGGACCATCACGGTTCACGGTAACCGCAAGATTGCCCTGGAGTGTGAGGACGGTCATGCGGCTTATGCTGAGTCAGTTTGTGCAACGGAGGAGTTGAAGTTCTATAAGGACAGTGTTGATCCGGCAGATATGACTTCTCTGAAGAAGCCCACTACAGAGCATGACCCGGCTTTGAAGTTCAAATCGGCTGATGAGACTAAACTGGTTGATTTTGTTCCTGGCGATTCATCCAAGCAGTTCAGCATTAGCGTCAACTTGGATCCGAAATAGGAAAGCGCGCTCATCAAGTTCATCCGTGAGAATCGGGACATCTTTGCATGGAAACCTTCTGACATGCCAAGTGTACCGAGGGAACTCGCTGAGCACACTCTTAATATTGATCCGAAGTTCAAACCGGTCAAACAGTTTCTTCGCCGCTTTAATGAAGAGCAGCGTAAGGCCATTGGTGAAGAGGTAGCCCGGCTATTGGCAGCAGGGTTTCTTGTGGAGGTGTTTCACCCTGAGTGGTTGGCTAATCCGGTGCTGGTACTTAAGAAAAACGGCACTTGGCATATGTGCGTGGATTACACAGATTTGAATAAAGCTTGCCCAGCTGATCCCTTTGCCCTCCCTCGTATTGATCAAATCATTGACGCTACGGCAGGTTGTGAGCGTTTGAGTTTCTTGGATGCTTATTCTGGTTATCATCAGATCAAGATGGTAGTTAAGGACCAGGAGAAGACATCTTTCATCACTCCCTTTGGAGCCTTCTGTTATGTGTCTATGCCCTTTGGACTCAAGAGTGCCCAAGCAACTTATCAGCAATGTGTGCAGAATTGTCTTCATACTCAGATTGGGCGCAATGTTCATGCTTATGTGGATGATATTGTGGTAAAATCCAGGAAAAAGAAGACATTGATAGATGACCTCAAGGAGACCTTTGACAATCTTCGGGTTTATAAGATGATGCTCAATCCAAACAAATGCGTCTTCGGTGTTCCGGCATGCAAGCTCTTAGGTTTCCTGGTATCTAACAGGGGCATTGAAGCTAATCCGGAAAAGATTAAAGCTATTACGTCCCTTGCTAAACCGGCATGTATCAATGATGTTCAACGCCTGGCGGGTCGTATTGCGGCTTTGAGCCGGTTTATCAGCAGGTTGGGAGAGAAGGCAATCCCTCTGTATCAGATGTTGAAGAAGACAGACAATTTTGTCTGGAATGATGCGGCTGATGCGGCGTTTGAGGACTTAAAGAAGCAGTTGGCTGAACCGCCGGTTCTTGCTGCTCCGATTGATAAGGAGCCACTATTGTTATACGTGGCTGCTAATGCCCGGGCTGTCAGGTAGCTATTGTGGTGGAGTGCAAGGAGGGTGGGAAGGAATATCCGGTTCAAAGGCCGGTTTATTATATAAGCGAAGTGCTCATTGAGTCAAAACAAAGATATCCGCATTGGCAGAAGCTGGTGTATGGGGTTTTCATGGCAAGCCGGAAGCTTAAACAGTACTTTCAAGGCCATCCCAGCATAGTGGTCAGTTCCGCTCCTTTGGGGGATATAATCCAGAACAGGGAGGCAACTGGCCGAGTTGCTAAGTGGGCTATTGACCTTGGACCACACGGTTTGAAATATATGCCTCAAACAGCTATCAAGTCCCAGGCCCTTGTGGATTTCATCAATGATTGGACAGAGTTGCAGGCACCGGAAGACAAACCGGACAGCACATACTGGACTATCCACTTTGATGGGTCAAGGCAATTGGAGGGCTCGGTGGCTGGAGTTGTCCTTACTTCTCCTCGAGGTGATAAAATTCGTTATGTTCTTCGCTTAATGTTTCCTTGTACTAACAATGCAACTGAGTATGAGGCCTTACTCCATGGTCTTCGAGTGGCTAAGGAAATGAACTTAAGCTGGGTAGGATGCTTTGGAGACTCCGATATGGTCGCCCAGCAAGTTTCAGGTACTTGGGATTCCAAGGATCCACTCATGGCGGCTTACCGATGAGAGGTGGATATTGTTGCTGGTTACTTCAAAGGTTATCAAGTGGAGCACATTGATCGACGCAAAAATGAGGTAGCAGATGCTTTAAGCCGGCTGGGATCTCAGGTAAACCGGTGTCGCCCAATACCTTTCTGGATATCTTGCACAACCTGTTCGTTCAGTTGCCTACAGAGGAGGACCTCGCTATTCCTTATTCGGAGGCACAATTGGTAGTCGCTTTACACATTATTCCGGATTGTATGGTTCCATATTTGGCATATATGAACTGGGGAGAGTTGCCAGAAGATGCAGTTTTGGCCAGGCAGATAATCCGGCGATCCAAGTCAATGGTTATTCACAACGGCGAGTTACACCATTGTAGTGTCCCAGGCGTGTTCCAGCGTTGTGTTTCTCCTGAAGAAGGCCGTGAGATTCTACGTGAGATCCACGAAGGAGACTGTGGTCACCACGCCGGCTCAAATGTCACATCCCTAGCTTCTGGCATTGCTCTAGCCTAGCTTCATGTGTGCATCATGTCTATATTTTTGAAACTTGAATTGAGGAATATTGGAAGCCTCAAAACCCTAAATAAAAGAGGGGCAAAAACCCTAGAAATCTCATTCATTGCTCCAAAAGGCTCTTCTTAAATGTTTGATAATTTTTGGTAAGGGTTCTGGTCCCAACCAAAATATTGAACATTTTTAAGGATTTATTTTTGGGACTTTGAATTTAAATCATTAGCTATTTGAATTTGAATTATATTCATATAATTAGAATATAATTTCAAATACCCCTGAAATATTTTATGAGCTTTTGGAAAAGTCCATCTAGCCAAATAAAATTATTCAGAGGAGTTTTTGGCATTGTTTGAATTTGTTTAAAATTCAAAACAGTGGCAAAACGAAATTAAATAAAACAAAACAGAAGAAAAAAATAAAAGAGAGAGAGAGAAGGACTTACCTGGCCTCACCCGTGCAGCCCACCAGAACCGGCCCAGCCGGCCCAGCCCGCCACCGCTACTCCCCCCCCTGTCGTCTTCCTCTTGCCAGTGGGAGCAGCTGCGTGCTCGCACGCGCGCGGCCGAGGAGGCCACCTCCTCCCTGCCTGGCTGCCTCCTCCTTCCCTGGTCCCTCCCGCGACGCCACGCAGCCCCGACCCCCTCTCACTTCTCCCTCGCTCTCTGGACCTCCCTCCCCCTCGCTCCTCTGTTTCCCCTCCCGCGACCGAACGGAGCCGCCGCCACCGACGAGAGCCACCGTGGCTACCGGCCACCCCACGGCTCACCGACGCCCCAGGAAGCTCCGCCGGTCCTCCCTCTACCTCCTCAACGAGCCACGAGGCCCCGGACGTGCCACAACACCGCCCTCGATGCCTTCTTCAACCTCGGGACCGCCGGCCATCTTCGTCAAATTCGCCGGCTCCGGACCGTCCCCGACCTCGCCGAGCGTCCCCTCGTCATCGCCGTGAGTCACTGACCCTCTCCCCTAACTCAGCATGCTCCCCTCCGTGCCGTAGCGCCGTTCCCCACGAGCACCGAAGCCACCGTCCGCCATTGCTGCTGCACGCATAGCCTCCGTGCTCCCCTGGCCTCACTGAGCTGCTCTTAGTGCTCCCCATGTCTAGCAGGTGCTGCCCAGCCTCTCCATTTGCTCACTGATGCACCGTAGCGACGCGCCCGAGCACCACCGAACACCATCGCCGCCAAAGCTCGTCGCCGGCATGAGTTCCGGCGACCCCACGACCTCCCACTCGGTCCTCTGGATGCGCGGGAGCAAGGGCCATCCCCTGGTGCCCTCAGCGCGCCAAACTGACGCCTCTAGCGCAAGTCCGGCGTGCCCCGCCGTGTTCTGTGGTCGCCGTCGGCTGGTCTCCGGCGTGCTGACGTGGCGTCGTCGTTAGGGGCTAATGACCCTGCTAACTAACCCTGTGACACTGACAGCGGGCCCCGTAGCGGGTCAAAGCCCGAGTCAACGCGGGATTAGCCCCTGTGTCACTGACGTGTGGACCCCACACGTCAGGTTTGACCCGAGCCGGCCCCTGTTGACTTGCTGACGTCATGCCAACGTCATGCTGACGCAGTAATGTTTTCTAGATTTAATTTAATTCTGAAATTCCAGAAAATGAATATAAACTTCTAAAATTCATAGAAAATTAACCGTAACTCCAAATTAAATAATTTATATATGAAAAATTATCAGAAAAATTCAAGGAATCCATCTGTACCATTTTCATGCATGTTAGAACAACTTATAGCTGCTGTTTAGCACAAATCAAATAAAGGGCATTTAAATAATCACATATGGAGTTTGAATTTGAATCTTGTATTCAAACCAACTTCATTTAATCTGTTGCTAGTTGCATTGGCTCAAAACACATTCATTTTGCCATGTCATGATCATGCATCATATTGTGCATTGCATTGATTGTGTTCCCTTCTGTGTTGCCGGTATTTGTCCCCTCTCGATAGACGTGATACCGATGATGTGATCGTTGACACTGATGAAGACTCAATGTTATCTTCAAAAGTGCCAGGCAAGCAAAACCCCCTTGTTCATTCCGATACAATCCTACTCTCTCGCTCCTGCTCTCTTTTACTGCATTAGGACAACACCGATTCATCTGTTACTTGCTGCGGTAGCTGAACCCCTTTGTCCTTTGCATGACCTGTCATTGCCACAGTAAATAGATGAAACCCACTAGCATGAGTAGGAGTTGTTTGAGCCCTGATGTGCCTACTCATTCATGTTTGTTTGTCATGCCTGCTATTGCTTAGAGTTGAGTCAGGTCTGATTCATCGGGGATGAATCAGAGGCGTGTGAACCTGTCCTACTGTGTGTGAGCTAAGTGTGTGAACACGATTTGGTAAAGGTAGCGGTGAGAGGCCATGTAGGAGTACATGGTGGGTTGTCTCATTGCAGCCGTCCTCAGGAACTGAGTTCTGTGTTTGTGATCCATGATTCAGCTACTACCACGCATTGGGCCCGAAACCAATGGACCCTCTCGGCTTCTTGATCACCCTTGTCCTCTGTCCAGGAGTTGCAAGTAGTTTCTGGTGTTTGTAGTATGCTGGAGGCCGTGGGCAGCGCTGACCGTAGGGGTGGGCTGTGATGCGGTAGGCACGTGGCACGGTGTACCGGGCGCCCGTTTGGTGTCTCGGGAACCCTGTTCACATCGTTTGGGGCTGTGAGCGAAACTCCGGCCGGATCTCCTCATGGATGGAACCCGAATAGGCGATAAACCTGGACTAGAGACTTAGGTGATTAGGTAGGTCGTGGCCGACACCCACGTTGGGCTTCCGCTTGAAGGTTGCCGAGTACATGTCGTGTAAACGGCGGTAAGTGGTGAGAGCGTGTGTGAAGAAGTACACCCCTGCAGGGTTAACCTAATCTATTCGAATAGCCGTGTCCGCGGAAAAGGACTTCTGGGTTGCTTATATCAGTTCATAGACAAGTGAAAGTGGATACTCTAAAATACGCAAGATAAGCGTGAGTGCTATGGATGGCGTTCTCGTAGGGAGACGGGAGCGGATCCATAGTGGTGTATTGATATGGTGAATATGTGGACTCGTGTGCGCCACCTCAAAAAAGTTACTCGCAGTCGTAGTTCAGGATAGCCACCGAGTCAAAGCTGGCTTGCTGCAGTTAAACCCCACCATCCCTTTGTTGATAATGATGCATATGTAGATAGTTCTGATGTAAGTCTTGCTGGGTACATTTGTACTCACGTTTGCCTATTTTATGTTTTTGCAGAGAGACTTCAGTCTCACTAGTATTTCCGCGTGGTCTTCGACGTTTAGCTTGTTACCTCAGCTACGATCTTGTGCCTCGGCAGGATTTGGTAGATAGTCAGGCTTCTCAGCCTTTTTCATTTATAGATGTCTGTACTCAGACATGATAGCTTCCGCTTGTGCTTGATTTGTATGCTCTGAATGTTGGGTCATGAGACCCATGTTTGTAATATCTCGCTCCTCGGAGCCTATTGAATAGATTACTTGAGTCATAGAGTCATGTTGTGATGCCATGTTGTATTTGCACATATCGAGCATATTGTGTGTATGTTATTGAAATGCTTGGTATGTGTGGGATCTGACCATCTAGTTGTTTATCTTTAGTAGCCTCTCTTACGGGGAAATGTCTCCTAGTGTTTCCACCGAGCCATGGTAGCTTGCTACTGCTCCGGAACACTTAGGCTGGCCGGCATGTGTCCTTCTTCGTTCCTGTGTCTGTCCCTTCGGGGAAATGTCACGCGGTGAATACCGGAGTCCTGTTAGCCCGCTACAGCCCGGTTCACCGGAGTCCTGCTAGCCCAGTGCTACAGCCTGGATTCACTCGCTGATGACCGACACGTTCGATGCTGGGTCATGGATGCCTGTCCCTGTAAGTCTGTGCCGCTTTGGGTTTACGACTAGCCATGTCAGCCCGGGCTCCTTATCATATGGATGCTAGCGACACTGTCATATACGTGTGCCAAAAGGCGCAAACGGTCCCGGGCAAAGGTAAGGCGACACCCGTGGGAATACCGTGCGTGAGGCCGCAAAGTGATATGAGGTGTTACATGCTAGATCGATGTGGCATTGAGTCGGGGTCCTGACAGCGTTGGTATCAGAGCTTGACTGCCTGTAGGATTACCAAGCCAAACTGGTCGAAGTTGAGTTTAGAAATTCTTTAGTTATATAAGGGAATTGATTGTGGGATGGAACGTAAGGCTCTTTTTACTCCTTATACCTCATGCCCTTCTGATCTGAGTCATCTTATCTTTCCTGCGGGGATTAAGAACTAGGCTATCTCTTCTTTCTATTAGGATCACGTGTTACTAATCAGTAGACTTATAAGATTGTTGGATTTAAGTCTCAGTTCAGTTCCTACTACTTCCGTATGTTAATTGTTGATCTCGGAACCTTGATATTGTGCTTCTGAGTGGTTATGCCACCATTTTTGTGATTGTCTCAAATCTTTTTGAGCAATTATAGCCGTTATGCTGTCCGAGTCATCCCAGGTTTCTAAATAGTCCGATGCATTTGCAAATCCCTTCCTTCTGTTTCCGATGTTCCCATGGGCCAGATTAACCACACTAATCGGTGTGTTGAGGTAATTATTGCCTCGACATATATGTTGGAATTATTATTATGACCCTAAGTGCTTAGGGGATCATCTAGTGGTCTAGCCATGATTTGTGTCCTAGTGTGAAGATTCTGGCCTTTATTCTCGGAAGCATCCCGTGATGCTACTTAGTAGTAGGTATTCTACTCCTGGGTTCTGAACCCGAGATTCACTCTACCTACTTCATGTTGATAGTAATTGCTAGTGCCTTTAGGATATTAGTAACCTTTGCGATAGTCCTTGAAGTCCGTGGTATCTTCTTCTTCCAAATACCATGAACTACTTATGGCAGATGTTTATTGGATCAAAAAAAATCACAATTAGAGTACTCTTGAGGAGTTCTCCATTCATAAATCGTGACTCTGCCAGTTCTACCTTTCTGCATGGGTTATCCGGAAGAAATATGTTGAACTTGGTTCGACATACTAATCTATGCATCCACAACTCAGAAAGTTATATGTTCCTTTGAGTTGTTCTCTTTAGTTGCATTCTGACCCTCGTCTATCAATTGATAGTCAAGAGTATGCGTGCGTTCGTTCATCGATGCCTATGACTCTTGTGGTCTGTCAAGCCATTCTATTCCGGAATGACTAGGAGAAACAAACTCCAGTACCTCTTCCATATCTAGGATTGGGTCAAAGTAGTTGTATTCCGCAGATCAAATGCCAATCCAGCTTTTGGTTCTGCTCTACCTTGGAGTATTACATATTTTATATCGAGATTGTTATAGGAATTGCACACCATCCCATGAACTCTTGGTACAGTGATACTTCTTGCCATCACTGTTCATTCCTCGGCCCTCGTGTTGATGCAACCGGAATACCGACAAATGAATTGTGATGTGTGAAATCAATACTGCTAGCAACTCTGTTGCTTGGTAGTTAAAGGATAATAATTTCATTCTTAGTATGTTGGTTTTCGAATCATCCTTCTAAGACTGATCGTGCTACCTAGTCCTTATTTCGGTGCACCCTTCGATTGATGAGTTAGGATCTTGTCAAGTCCTCACTCATTTGATCATATCGTCTTGCCCTCAAAAGCAAGATTGTTCTCGAGCTTAGTAACATACCGGTGGTTCGTGACTTTCCAAATATCTTCTTGGAGGTGTTACCGGGTTGTCACCTGACCGCTATGTTGAGTTCGTGATCAAGTTGGTTTCTTGTGAACCACCTTCTCTCCAAGAATCGGTGTTAGATATCCCTGAGCTAGTTGGTTAAGCTAGACAACAACTTGGAGAGTTGGAAGATAAAAGCTTGTCTGACTTAGTTCGTTCCAAAGGGATATTCTTGTGTAGTGTGTGTTGAAGAAAGATGATATCTTCATCGATTGGTCCTTGTGATCAGTTGCTGGACCTATTGTCTTATCAATCCTTTGATTTGAGTGTGGGCTATCGTCAAATCAAATCAGTACCAACGATGCTCGTAATGTTGTCTTATTCGTGGTTGATCCCTCGAGCATACACCATTATATCTTTTAGGTCTGACCAATGCTATCACTTGTTCACTTAACTATGGAATTCCTTTTAAAAGGAAACCCAGATGAATTGTTGTTGTGCCCATTGACAACATCCTTGTCTTCTCCATAATTTTGCTGAACATTAAGCTAGTGTTGGAAACTTTTGAAAGCATTTGTTCATGCTAGCTCATGAAGCATATGTTTGGATGAAGGTAGTGACTTCCTTTAATTCATGTGCATCTGATGCAAGTTGCCGCCGTGGATTCGAGAAAGTCAATGTTGCTTTCTTTGGAATCATTCCAAATCAGTCATGCACACGTGCGAAGAATGCTGTGGTTTGAAGACTTGCAACCTTCAATCTATATGTATCCCTAGCACACCAAGCCACTGATTGATTTGTTCAAGGAGAAGGAGTTCCTTCATAAGAGCTAATCCGGACTTATGAAAGAACTTCGATACCCTCGTTGATGGTTCCCCCTCCTGAACTCGGTAGTGTTTTATTATAAGACTACCACGTGGTCATGCTTGTCTGGGACAACGTGTTCACATGTTTGTAGCAGAACCAGCTCATGTTTTGGAGCTTGCTATCGTAGTTCATCTCCCGAGAATCCCGCAACGTCATCTCGTCGATTTGTGTTGCAAACTTTCATTTTTCTTCCTAAGACTCGATGAGCCTGGAATATCCTAACACCAACCAGAGCTGAATCTCAGGCAGATATGATGGTTGGAACATTTCCCTAAGAACTATAATATTGGTCTCTCGATAACCGGTAAGGTGGATGTCGTGGCCAACACACCCATCCGGTAGACCTATTATTATAGTATCTTGTTTGAGGAAGTTGGCCACCCCCCCCTAGGGATTTCGTAGGATTTACTCCCTAGTTGCCCCTATGGATTTTTGTGTTCCCGAAGTCCGACCTTTTACTTGATGTTTTAGATATCAAACCATATCTATGAATGGGTTATACTAGCACATCAAGGAGAACATTAGAAGCGGAGTGCTAAATGTCTCTCGGTCGATCATCCAGATTTTATTTGCTTGGCCTCGCTAAGGTGAAATCTGAGAAAGTGTTATCCTCCTTCGCATCTGCATCGTCCATCGCTATTCATCATGGTAGTATGTTGTGTTGTCAGCACCCTTGACGCGGTTGTTGATAAAACCTTGATGATTGTGGAAATGCTCAAGTTCTTGAGAGCACGCACAAGCGCTACGTCTTATCATCGGCACTAGCTGGGATTGCCCCAGATTTCCTCGGTTATGCTATAACCACTCCAACAGTGAATTCACTCTCTATTGTTGGGTTCTTCCCCAGTTACCAGAATCATTCCCAGCATTTGCATTTTGTTCCCAGCTTGCACCGCCAATGTGCCATTCTACCATGGGTCTCTTCCATTTCCGGTGATAAGCAAAATTCATCCATTACGTTGTCTTCAACAAGGTAATCCACATCATCCAAGTTTGAGTATGCCATTCTACCGAACCCCTCTAAATGATCGATTATGATTTGCCTTAAGCTGGTATAAAGAGTTTCAATGATCTCTGAATCAAAGGTAATTCTTTTGCCACTTAAGGGGAGATATCTACGAGTCACGGTTCCGAAGGTGTCTCGTTGTGGTATCATGGCAACTCAACTCCTCGCTACGTTGACAACCGATTACCACCTTCTTAAGTGTGGAATTGTTGTCCACCTAGTGAACCTTCGTCATCCGTTTCTTTCCACCCCTCTTGATGTGTATCTCGTGTCTCAACCCGAGAGATGGTCCTATGTCTCATTCCGTGAGTTGTTCGATCTTCAAGAAGATCGACCCTTCTAGAGTCTCCTTCTTCCCTCCATGTCATGTTGGCAGGATTTCTCAAAACAAGACATCAAGACAATGATGGTGAATGAATCAACGTTCAACTGAAGTGCACCCTGGATCGTGAAGATTGTACTAGTTTGCGTTTCCCCTTCATCCTACCCTACGCTTGAATCTCGAGACGAGATTCTTGTTTAGTGGGGGTGAGTTGTCACATCCCTAGCTTCTGGCATTGCTCTAGCCTAGCTTCATGTGTGCATCATGTCTATATTTTTGAAACTTGAATTGAGGAATATTGGAAGCCTCAAAACCCTAAATAAAAGAGGGGCAAAAACCCTAGAAATCTCATTCATTGCTCCAAAAGGCTCTTCTTAAATGTTTGATAATTTTTGGTAAGGGTTCTGGTCCCAACCAAAATATTGAACATTTTTAAGGATTTATTTTTGGGACTTTGAATTTAAATCATTAGCTATTTGAATTTGAATTATATTCATATAATTAGAATATAATTTCAAATACCCCTGAAATATTTTATGAGCTTTTGGAAAAGTCCATCTAGCCAAATAAAATTATTCAGAGGAGTTTTTGGCATTGTTTGAATTTGTTTAAAATTCAAAACAGTGGCAAAACGAAATTAAATAAAACAAAACAGAAGAAAAAAATAAAAGAGAGAGAGAGAAGGACTTACCTGGCCTCACCCGTGCAGCCCACCAGAACCGGCCCAGCCGGCCCAGCCCGCCACCGCTACTCCCCCCCCTGTCGTCTTCCTCTTGCCAGTGGGAGCAGCTGCGTGCTCGCACGCGCGCGGCCGAGGAGGCCACCTCCTCCCTGCCTGGCTGCCTCCTCCTTCCCTGGTCCCTCCCGCGACGCCACGCAGCCCCGACCCCCTCTCACTTCTCCCTCGCTCTCTGGACCTCCCTCCCCCTCGCTCCTCTGTTTCCCCTCCCGCGACCGAACGGAGCCGCCGCCACCGACGAGAGCCACCGTGGCTACCGGCCACCCCACGGCTCACCGACGCCCCAGGAAGCTCCGCCGGTCCTCCCTCTACCTCCTCAACGAGCCACGAGGCCCCGGACGTGCCACAACACCGCCCTCGATGCCTTCTTCAACCTCGGGACCGCCGGCCATCTTCGTCAAATTCGCCGGCTCCGGACCGTCCCCGACCTCGCCGAGCGTCCCCTCGTCATCGCCGTGAGTCACTGACCCTCTCCCCTAACTCAGCATGCTCCCCTCCGTGCCGTAGCGCCGTTCCCCACGAGCACCGAAGCCACCGTCCGCCATTGCTGCTGCACGCATAGCCTCCGTGCTCCCCTGGCCTCACTGAGCTGCTCTTAGTGCTCCCCATGTCTAGCAGGTGCTGCCCAGCCTCTCCATTTGCTCACTGATGCACCGTAGCGACGCGCCCGAGCACCACCGAACACCATCGCCGCCAAAGCTCGTCGCCGGCATGAGTTCCGGCGACCCCACGACCTCCCACTCGGTCCTCTGGATGCGCGGGAGCAAGGGCCATCCCCTGGTGCCCTCAGCGCGCCAAACTGACGCCTCTAGCGCAAGTCCGGCGTGCCCCGCCGTGTTCTGTGGTCGCCGTCGGCTGGTCTCCGGCGTGCTGACGTGGCGTCGTCGTTAGGGGCTAATGACCCTGCTAACTAACCCTGTGACACTGACAGCGGGCCCCGTAGCGGGTCAAAGCCCGAGTCAACGCGGGATTAGCCCCTGTGTCACTGACGTGTGGACCCCACACGTCAGGTTTGACCCGAGCCGGCCCCTGTTGACTTGCTGACGTCATGCCAACGTCATGCTGACGCAGTAATGTTTTCTGGATTTAATTTAATTCTGAAATTCCAGAAAATGAATATAAACTTCTAAAATTCATAGAAAATTAACCGTAACTCCAAATTAAATAATTTATATATGAAAAATTATCAGAAAAATTCAAGGAATCCATCTGTACCATTTTCATGCATGTTAGAACAACTTATAGCTGCTGTTTAGCACAAATCAAATAAAGGGCATTTAAATAATCACATATGGAGTTTGAATTTGAATCTTGTATTCAAACCAACTTCATTTAATCTGTTGCTAGTTGCATTGGCTCAAAACACATTCATTTTGCCATGTCATGATCATGCATCATATTGTGCATTGCATTGATTGTGTTCCCTTCTGTGTTGCCGGTATTTGTCCCCTCTCGATAGACGTGATACCGATGATGTGATCGTTGACACTGATGAAGACTCAATGTTATCTTCAAAAGTGCCAGGCAAGCAAAACCCCCTTGTTCATTCCGATACAATCCTACTCTCTCGCTCCTGCTCTCTTTTACTGCATTAGGACAACACCGATTCATCTGTTACTTGCTGCGGTAGCTGAACCCCTTTGTCCTTTGCATGACCTGTCATTGCCACAGTAAATAGATGAAACCCACTAGCATGAGTAGGAGTTGTTTGAGCCCTGATGTGCCTACTCATTCATGTTTGTTTGTCATGCCTGCTATTGCTTAGAGTTGAGTCAGGTCTGATTCATCGGGGATGAATCAGAGGCGTGTGAACCTGTCCTACTGTGTGTGAGCTAAGTGTGTGAACACGATTTGGTAAAGGTAGCGGTGAGAGGCCATGTAGGAGTACATGGTGGGTTGTCTCATTGCAGCCGTCCTCAGGAACTGAGTTCTGTGTTTGTGATCCATGATTCAGCTACTACCACGCATTGGGCCCGAAACCAATGGACCCTCTCGGCTTCTTGATCACCCTTGTCCTCTGTCCAGGAGTTGCAAGTAGTTTCTGGTGTTTGTAGTATGCTGGAGGCCGTGGGCAGCGCTGACCGTAGGGGTGGGCTGTGATGCGGTAGGCACGTGGCACGGTGTACCGGGCGCCCGTTTGGTGTCTCGGGAACCCTGTTCACATCGTTTGGGGCTGTGAGCGAAACTCCGGCCGGATCTCCTCATGGATGGAACCCGAATAGGCGATAAACCTGGACTAGAGACTTAGGTGATTAGGTAGGTCGTGGCCGACACCCACGTTGGGCTTCCGCTTGAAGGTTGCCGAGTACATGTCGTGTAAACGGCGGTAAGTGGTGAGAGCGTGTGTGAAGAAGTACACCCCTGCAGGGTTAACCTAATCTATTCGAATAGCCGTGTCCGCGGAAAAGGACTTCTGGGTTGCTTATATCAGTTCATAGACAAGTGAAAGTGGATACTCTAAAATACGCAAGATAAGCGTGAGTGCTATGGATGGCGTTCTCGTAGGGAGACGGGAGCGGATCCATAGTGGTGTATTGATATGGTGAATATGTGGACTCGTGTGCGCCACCTCAAAAAAGTTACTCGCAGTCGTAGTTCAGGATAGCCACCGAGTCAAAGCTGGCTTGCTGCAGTTAAACCCCACCATCCCTTTGTTGATAATGATGCATATGTAGATAGTTCTGATGTAAGTCTTGCTGGGTACATTTGTACTCACGTTTGCCTATTTTATGTTTTTGCAGAGAGACTTCAGTCTCACTAGTATTTCCGCGTGGTCTTCGACGTTTAGCTTGTTACCTCAGCTACGATCTTGTGCCTCGGCAGGATTTGGTAGATAGTCAGGCTTCTCAGCCTTTTTCATTTATAGATGTCTGTACTCAGACATGATAGCTTCCGCTTGTGCTTGATTTGTATGCTCTGAATGTTGGGTCATGAGACCCATGTTTGTAATATCTCGCTCCTCGGAGCCTATTGAATAGATTACTTGAGTCATAGAGTCATGTTGTGATGCCATGTTGTATTTGCACATATCGAGCATATTGTGTGTATGTTATTGAAATGCTTGGTATGTGTGGGATCTGACCATCTAGTTGTTTATCTTTAGTAGCCTCTCTTACGGGGAAATGTCTCCTAGTGTTTCCACCGAGCCATGGTAGCTTGCTACTGCTCCGGAACACTTAGGCTGGCCGGCATGTGTCCTTCTTCGTTCCTGTGTCTGTCCCTTCGGGGAAATGTCACGCGGTGAATACCGGAGTCCTGTTAGCCCGCTACAGCCCGGTTCACCGGAGTCCTGCTAGCCCAGTGCTACAGCCTGGATTCACTCGCTGATGACCGACACGTTCGATGCTGGGTCATGGATGCCTGTCCCTGTAAGTCTGTGCCGCTTTGGGTTTACGACTAGCCATGTCAGCCCGGGCTCCTTATCATATGGATGCTAGCGACACTGTCATATACGTGTGCCAAAAGGCGCAAACGGTCCCGGGCAAAGGTAAGGCGACACCCGTGGGAATACCGTGCATGAGGCCGCAAAGTGATATGAGGTGTTACATGCTAGATCGATGTGGCATTGAGTCGGGGTCCTGACATCAAAATCCTTGGTTGCTAAAGCTTTTCGTCATGGCTTCTATTTGCTAATGGCTCATGCTGATGCTGAGGACTTGGTGAGGCGGTGCGACGGTTGTCAGAAATTCTCACGACGAGCTCATGTTCCGGCTCAGGAGCTAAGAATGATTCCAATCACTTGGCCATTTGCTACTTGGGGGCTTGATATGGTAGGGCCCTTTAAGCGATCCAAACATAAGAAGACCCACCTATTGGTGGCGGTTGACAAGTTTACCAAATGGGTTGAAGCGGAGCCAGTAAGCAAATGTGACGCAGCCACGGCAGTTCAATTCATCAAGAAGGTGATCTTCCGTTTTGTTTTTCCACATAGCATCATCACAGATAATGGCACGAACCTCTCCAAAGGCGAGATGGAGGACTTTTGTCAACGAGAGCACATCCGGCTTGATGTGTAGTCCGTGGCTCACCCTCAGTCTAATGGTCAAGCGGAAAGAGCTAATCAGGAAATCTTGAAGGGTATCAAACCCCGGCTTATGGTTCCTTTGAAGAGGACGCCGGGTTGTTGGGTGGAGAAATTGCCATCTGTATTATGGAGCATAAACACCACCCCAAATTGATCTACGGGTTATACACCTTTCTTCATGGTTTACGGGGCAGAGGCGGTACTCCCAAGTGATATTCGTCATGATTTTCCCCGGGTTGCCAATTATGTTGAAGCGGACAATGAGCAAGCACGTCAAGAAGCACTAGACATGTTAGATGAGCAATGGGACATGGCGTTGGCTCGTTCAGCGGTTTATCAGCAAGACCCGCGGCGTTATCACAGCCACCGGGTTAAAACATGAACCTTTCAAGAAGGCGACTTAGTGCTCCGGCTCATCCAGGATCAGACTGATATGCACAAGTTATCCCCACCTTGGGAAGGGCCCTTTGTGGTCAGCAAGAATCTGCACAATGGATCATACTACCTCATCGATGTTCAAGAGCACAAAGACTCAAGAAAATCGGAGGAGGAGACCCGTCGGCCGTGGAATATCGCTCATCTACGGCCTTACTACACCTAAGCGATAGGCTCCTATTATGTACATATTTTGACAATGTATATATTGTGATCAATATAATAAACCGACATCCTTGCTACAAGCAGGGCCTCTGCCATTCTTCCAATATTTCTTGGTTACAAGGGGGCTTCTGCTTATAAAGCGACATCCTATTTGTCCACTAAACCGGCTATCATGCCACAATAAAGCTTGGGAGCTTCACACCCAAGGGCCCAAAGAGAGTATTGTTGCTAAAGCACAACTCAAACATAGGCACCCATTGAGCACAACTCACAAAGTTACTTGGGGGCTCTTTGTGCAAAGCAACAAAGAGTTTGAAAGGACCCTTTTAATTGGCTATCAAGCCATGGCTTGGAAGCCTGCTGTATTCACCTAAAACCCCGGGTTAACCTGCCTTCATCAAGTAAGCCACTCCTGTCCAGGTAATCTTGGTATGACCCGCCAAACGTTTGACAAGTCAATCTTATACAGACCCTGAACTTGTCAAAGTTAAAACGACGATTGGTTAATTGGAGGCCCATCTTAAAAGACTTTGTCAAATGGTTCAACCCAGTGGCCTGGCAGCCCATGAAAAGCCTCACATTTGGGCCTGGCAGCCCTTGAAAAGCCTCGACTACAAGGTTTTATTTGATTTTGTTTTTGCAAAGTTTTATCTCTTTTGATAAGGTTTTGATTTAAACCGGCGTCCATTTATCCGGCCTGACTATAAGTCAAAACATCAACTTGGTGTTTCTTAACCCGGTGTAGCTTTCAACTATCAGTTGTTTAGCACATAATCAATTATAAACCGGTTTTCTTAACCTGGTCTGGCATTGATTATAAGTCGCCAGGATGATCATCCGGAGTTTATCATAACCCGGCATGGTTTATTATGCACCAGTACAACATGGTGGGAGTTATCAACACTCAAGATTTGGGTTATTACCCTTACTACGCAAGTTGGTAAACCAACGATGTGATTCAATATCACAGGTATCATATATTTCATACGTTATTGTTTTACAGCCTTGGTTATAAAAACTCTGGTTCTGTATTTTGCATCATAACCCGTCCGGCGGTAAACCGCCAGGGCATGTTTAAGTTTTTCAAATGCAGAAGGCAGGATTTTATAAAAAAATACCAAGGCACATAAAGCAAGCATAGCAACAACCATGCCGGATTACAGTGTCAGGTAGCAGTGCACGATGGCAGAAGATCAAAGTATTTCAACTAGCCTATTAGAAGGCGCTTTGATGCCCAAAAGAATAATTGTTTGTTGCCCAGAATGCTATATGCAAAAATTCAAACCGGCTGCCGGATTATGATTCGTCACCAGGTTGACGTGAAGTTGATGGATCATCTCGCGTCAGTTCAACCTCCTCCTCCTCACCCAGTGGCTGAAAGTCAATGGTGGTCCAATCAATCCTGGTTAAGGCTTGGAAGACAGCTCCGTGGCTTATAAGATTGGACGGTTCAACGTCAGGGGCATAGGTGTGCTTACGGATTGGCGGGATAAGATTCTGCGCTTCTTTCACAACTGCATCAATCTGTTTGTTGTCTGCATCATAGCTGGACCGATGAACACACAAGTCAACCTCTTCGGCCAATTGGCTCGCTAGCGGGCGCATCTCCTTTGTCAGGGTTTTGAGGGCTTCATTATCAAATTCTGACCCGTCTTCTTGTTGGCCAGGATAGCCCTTTGCAATATCTGCCGGATCAAGATCCGCAATCCAAGCTTTGGCCCGAGTCAGTGCTGTTAAAGCGCCAGCCCTTGCAGCGGATCGCTTTACCTCTTCTATCTGGGCAGGGGTCATAGATAATTTGGCCAACGTATCCTTGATCAAGGTTGGTGTCGGTTTATCGTATGAGGCCGCACAGATGACTCGTTGAGCACCGGTATACAATTGTTCTATCAATGTATGGGCTGCTTTCAACTTCATCCGCATATCCGAGCCCAGATGCACAACACGACTACCTGTAACGGTTTAAGAATTTGTTGTTAAACCGACAACTTCAAAGATGTTTAAGAAAGGTTCTTACAAAGAGTACTTACCAAATATTGCAGAAGTCATAGCATAGACTTGATGCTTTAGCCTAGTTAGTTCTTCCGCCACCGGTTTAAGAGCTGCTTCAGCATCTTCGACCCGCTTTAATAGAGCAGCCTTCTCGGTTTCCCAGCCCGCCCGCTCGCTTTTGAAACCATCCTTTAATTGCTCCATGGCAGTTAAAGCGCCCTTCAGTTCATCTTTGGCCTTGGAGGTTTCTGTTTGCTGGGACTTGATATTTTCTCGAAGATCGGCAATTTGGGAATCATTGTTGCTCACGTCAGCCTGCAAAAGACAGATGATGAAGATGTTAATATTTTTCTCAAAGTCCCAAGCATATAACAAGTTATACACTTGGCACTTTGGGGCTAATGCGGATTGCTTCCTTTTTGACTGTTATTTAAAGTCCCAAGGCTCAATACTGTTGGAAATATGCCCTAGAGGCAATAATAAAAGTGTTATTATTATATTTCCTTGTTCATGATAATTGTCTTTTATTCATGCTATAACTGTATTATCCAGAAATCGTAATACACGTGTGAATACATAGACCACAATATGTCCCTAGTGAGCCTCTACTTGACTAGCTCGTTGTGATCAACAGATAGTCATGATTTCCTGGCTATGGACATTGGATGTCGTTGATAACGGGATCACATCATTAGGAGAATGATGTGATGGACAAGACCCAATCCTAAGCATAGCACTAAGATCGTGTAGTTCGTTTGCTAGAGCTTTGCCAATGTCAAGTATCTCTTCCTTTGACCATGAGAGCGTGTAACTCCTGGATACCGTAGGAGTGCTTTGGGTGTATCAAACGTCACAACGTAACTGGGTGACTATAAAGGTGCACTACAGGTATCTCCGAAAGTATCTATTGTTTTATGCGGATCGAGACTGGGATTTGTCACTCCGTGTAAACGGAGAGGTATCTCTGGGCCCATGCCCACTCGGTAGGACATCATCATAATGTGCACAATGTGACCAAGGGGTTGATCACGGGATGATGTGTTACGGAACGAGTAAAGAGACTTGCCGGTAACGAGATTGAACAAGGTATCGGTATACCGACGATCGAATCTCGGGCAAGTACAATACCGTTAGACAAAGGGAATTGTATACGGGATCGATTGAGTCATTGACATCGTGGTTCATCCGATGAGATCATCGTGGAACATGTGGGAGCCAACATGGGTATCCAGATCCCGCTGTTGGTTATTGACCGGAGAACATCTCGGTCATGTCTGCATGCCTCCCGAACCCGTAGGGTCTACACACTTAAGGTTCGATGACGCTAGGGTTATAAAGGAAGCTTGTATGTGGTTACCGAATGTTGTTCGGAGTCCCGGATGAGATCCCGGATGTCACGAGGAGTTCCGGAATGGTCCGGAGGTAAAGATTTATATATAGGAAGTCCTGTTTCGGCCATCGGGACAAGTTTCGGGGTCATCGGTATTGTACCGGGACCACAGGAAGGGTCCCGGGGGCCCACCGGGTGGGGCCACCTGCCCCGGGGGGCCACATGGGCTGTAGGGGGTGCGCCTTGGCCTATATGGGCCAAGGGCACCAGCCCCAAGAGGCCCATGCGCCAAGGAAACTTGGGGAGGGAAGAGTCCTCAAGGGGGAAGGCACCTCCGAGGTGCCTTGGGGAGGATGGACTCCTCCCCCCCTTGGCCGCACCCCTTCCTTGGAGGAAGGGGCAAGGCTGCGCCTCCCCCCTCTCCCTTGCCCCTATATATAGTGGAGGGGAGGGAGGGCATCCATACCAGAAGCCCTGGCGCCTCCCTCCCTCCCGTGACACCTCCTCCTCTCCCGCAGGTGCTTGGCGAAGCCCTGCAGGATTGCCACGCTCCTCCACCACCACCACGCCGTTGTGCTGCTGCTGGCTGGAGTCTTCCTCAACCTCTCCCTCTCTCCTTGCTGGATCAAGGCGTGGGAGACGTCACCGGGCTGTACGTGTGTTGAACGCGGAGGTGCCGTCCGTTCGGCACTAGGATCATCGGTGATTTGAATCACGACGAGTACGACTCCATCAACCCCGTTCACTTGAACGCTTCCGCTTAGTGATCTACAAGGGTATGTAGATGCACTCTCCTTCCCCTCGTTGTTGGTTTCTCCATAGATAGATCTTGGTGACACGTAGGAAAATTTTGAATTTCTGCTACGTTCCCCAACAGTGGCATCATGAGCTAGGTCTATGCGTAGTTTCTATGCACGAGTAGAACACAAAGTAGTTGTGGGCGTTGATTTTGTTCAATATGCTTGC
This sequence comes from Triticum aestivum, assembly GCF_018294505.1. Lineage (NCBI taxonomy): Eukaryota > Viridiplantae > Streptophyta > Magnoliopsida > Poales > Poaceae > Triticum > Triticum aestivum. The sequence continues at coordinate 127,206,353 of NC_057801.1, forward strand.
CGTTACTAGTCTTATCTTGATTCGGCGGCATCGTGGGATGAAGCGGCCCGGACCAACCTTACACGTACTCTTACGTGAGACCGGTTCCACCGACAAACATGCACTAGTTTCATAAGGTGGCTGGCGGGTGTCTGTCTCTCCCACTTTAGTCGGAACGGATTCGATGAAAAGGGTCCTTATGAAGGGTAAATAGCAATTGGCATATCACGTTGTGGTTTTGCATAGGTAAGAAACGCTCTTGCTAGAAACCCATAGCAGCCACGTAAAACATGCAAACAACAATTAGAGGACGTCTAACTTGTTTTTGCAGGGTAGGCTTTGTGATGTGATATGGCCAAGAAGAATGTGATAAATGATATGTGATGTATGAGATTGATCATGTTCTTGTAATAGGATTCACGACTTGCATGTCGATGAGTATGACAACCGGCAGGAGCCATAGGAATTGTCTTTATTTACTGTATGACCTGCATGTCATTAAACAACGCCATGTAATTACTTTACTTTATTGCTAACCGGTAGCCATAGTAGTAGAAGTAATAGTTGGCGAGGCAACTTCATGAAGACACGATGATGGAGATCATGGTGTCATGCCGGTGACGATGATGATCATGGAACCCCGAAGATGGAGATCAAAAGGAGCAAAATGATATTGGCCATATCATGTCACTATTTGATTGCATGTGATGTTTATCATGTTTATGCATCTTGTTTACTTAGAACGACGGTAGTAAATAAGATGATCCTTTACAACAATTTCAAGAAGTGTTCTCCCCTAACTGTGCACCGTTGCTACAGTTCGTCGTTTCGAAGCACCACGTGATGATCGGGTGTGATAGATCCTTACGTTCACATACAACGGGTGTAAGACAGATTTACACATGCAATACACTTAGGGTTAACTTGACGAGCCTAGCATGTACAGACATGGCCTCGGAACACAGAGACCGAAAGGTCGAGCATGAGTCGTATAGTAGATACGATCAACATGAAGATGTTCACCGACGTTGGCTAGTCCGTCTCACGTGATGATCGGACACGGCCTAGTTGACTCGGATCATGTAATCACTTAGATGACTAGAGGGATGTCTATCTAAGTGGGAGTTCATAAGATGAACTTAATTATCCTGAACATAGTCAAAAGACCTTTGCAAATTATGTCGTATGCTCGCGTTTTAGTTCCACTATTTAGATATGTTCCTAGAGAAAATATAGTTGAAAGTTGATAGTAGCAATTATGCGGACAGTAGAAAGCTTATGTGTTTAATGCACTGCTCAGTGTGCTGAACCCCAAACGTCGTTTGTGGATGTTGCGAACATCGGACATACATGTTTTGATAACTACGTGATAGTTCAGTTAAACGGTTTAGAATTGAGGCACCGAAGACGTTTTTGAAACGTCGTGAAACATATGAGATGTTTTGAGGGCTGAAATTGGGATTTCAGGCTCGTGCCCACGTCAAGAGGTATAAGACCTCCGACGATTTTCTTAGCCTACAAACTAAGGAGAAAAGCTCAATTGTTGTGCTTGTGCTCAGATTATCTGAGTACAACAATCGCTTGAATCGAGTGGGAGTTGATCTTCCAGATGAGATAGTGATGTTTCTCCAAAGTCATTGCCACCAAGCTGCTAGAGCTTCATGATGAACTATAACATATCAGGGATAGATATGATGATCCTTGAGGTATTCACGATGTTCGACACCGCGAAAGTAGAAATCTAGAAGGAGCATCAATTGTTGATGGTTGGTGAAACCACTAGTTTCAAGAAGGGCAAGGGCAAGAAGGGATACTTCATGAAACGGCAAATCAGCTGCTGCTCTAGTGAAGAAACCCAAGGTTGAACCCAAACCCGAGACTAAGTGCTTCTGTAATAAGAGGAACAGCCGCTGGAGCAGAATTACCCTAGATACTTGGTAGATGAGAAGGCTGGCAAGGTCGATAGAAGTATATTGGATATACATTATGTTAATGTGTACTTTACTAGTACTCCTAGTAGCACCAGGGTATTAGATACCGGTTCGGTTGCTAAGTGTTAGTAACTTGAAATAAGAGCTACGGAATAAACGGAGACTAGCTAAAGGTGAGCTGTCGATATGTGTTGGAAGTGTTTCCAAGTTTGATGTGATCAAACATCGCACGCTCCCTCTACCATCAAGATTAGTATTAAACCTGAATAATTGTCATTTGGTGTTTTGCGTTGAGCATAGACATGATTGGATTGTGTCTATCGCAATACGGTTATTCATTTAAGGAGAATAATGGTTACTCTATTTATTTGAATAATACCTTCAATGGTCTTGCACCTAAAGGAATGGTTTATTGAATCTCGATCGTAGTGATACACATTTTCATGCCAAAAGATATAAGATAGTAATGATAGTACCACTTACTTGTGGTACTGCCATGTAAGTCATAATGGTATAAAACACATGAAGAAGCTCCATGTTGACGGATCTTTGGACTCACTCATTTTTGAAAAGTTTGAGACATGCGAACCATGTCTATTGGTGTATACGCATGAAGAAACTCCATGCAGATGGATCATTTGGACTCATTTGATTTTGAATCACTTGAGATATGCAAATCATACCACATGGGCAAGATGACTGAAAAGCCTCGTTTTTAGTAAGATGGAACAAGATAGCAACTTGTTGGAAGTAACACATTTTGATGTGTGCAGTCCAATGAGTGCTGAGGCATGCAGTGAATATCGTTATGTTCTTACTTCACAGATGATTCGAGTAGATGTTGAGAATATTTACTTGATGAAACACAAGTCTGAATTATTGAATGGTTCAAGTAATTTCAGAGTGAAGTAGAAGATCATTGTGACAAGAGGATAAAATGTCTATGATATGATCATAGAGATGAATATCTGAGTTACGAGTTTTGGCACACAATTAAGACATTGTGGAAATTGTTTCGCAATTAATACCGCCTGGAACACCATAGTGTGATGGTGTGTCCGAACATCATAGTTGCACCCTATTAGATATGGTGCGTACCATGATGTCTCTTATCGAATTACCACTATTGTTCATGGGTTAGGCATTAGAGACAACCACATTCACTTTAAATAGGGCACCACGTAATTCCGTTGAGATGACACCCTATGAATTATGGTTTAGAGAAACCTAAGTTGTCGTTTCTTAAAGGTTTGGGGCTGCGACGCTTATGTGAAAAAGTTTCAGGATTGATAAGCTCGAACCCAAAGCGGATAAAATGCATCTTCATAGGACACCCAAAACAGTTGGGTATACCTCCTAATTCAGATCCGAAAGCAATATGGATTGTTTCTTGAATCGGGTCCTTTCTCGAGGAAAGGTTTCTCTCGAAAGAATTGAGTGGGAGGATGGTGGAGACTTGATGAGGTTATTGAACCGTCTCTTCAACTAGTGTGTAGCAGGGCACAGGAAGTTGTTCCTATGGCACCTACACCAATTGAAGTGGAAGCTTATGATAGTGATCATGAAGTTTCGGATCAAGTCACTACCGAACCTCGTAGCGAGACAAGGATACGTACTACTTCAGAGTGGTACAATAATCCTGTCTTGGAAGTCATGTTACTAGACAACAATGAACCTACGAGCTATGGAGAAGCGATGGTGGGCCCAAATTCCGACAAATGGTTAGAAACCATGAAATCCGAGATAGGATCCATGTATCAGAACAAAGCATGGACTTTGGTGGACTTGCCCAATGATCGGCAAGCCATTGAGATAAATAGATCTTTTTAAGAAGAAGACGGACGTGGATGGTAATGTCACCATCTATGAAGCTCGACTTGTGGCGAAGAGTTTTTCACAAGTTCAAGGAGTTGACTACGATGAGATTTTCTCATCCGTAGTGATGCTTAAGTCCGTCGGATTCATGTTAGCATTAGTTGCATTTATGAAATCTGGCAGATGGATGTCAAAACGAGTTTCCTTACCAGTTTTCGTAAGGAAAGGTTGTATGTGATACAATCAGAAATGTTTTGTCGATCCTAAGGATGCTAATAGGTATGCTAGCTCCAGCAATCCTTCTAAGGACTGGAGTAAGCATCTCGGAGTTGGAATGTGCGCTTTGATAAGATGATCAAAGATTTTGGGTGTATACAAAGTTTATGAGAAACTTGTATTTCCAAAGAAGTGAGTGGGAGGACTATAGAATTTCTGATGAGTATATGTTGTTGACATGTTGATGATCAGAAATGATTTTCTAGAAAGCATATAGGGTTATTTGAAAGGTGTTTTTCAATAGAAAACCTGGATTAAGCTACTTGAACATTGAGCATCAAGATCTATAAGGATAGATCAAAATGCTTAATAATACTTTCAAATGAGCACATACCTTGACATGATCTTGAAGGTGTTCAAGATGGATCAGTCAAAGAAGAAGTTCTTGCCTGAGTTGTAAGGTACAAAGTTAAGACTTAAAGCTCGACCACGGCAGAATAAAGAGAAAGGACGAAGGTCGTCCCCTATGCTTAAGACATAGGCTCTACAGTATGCTATGATGTGTACCGCACCTGAAGTGTGCCTTGCCATGAGTTAGTCAAGGGGTACAAGAGTGATCCAAGAATGGATCACAGGACAGTGGTCAAAGTTATCCTTAGTAACTAGTGGACTAAGGAATTTTCTCGATTATGGAGGTGGTAAAAGAGTTCGTCGTAAAGGGTTACGTCGATGCAAGCTTAACACTTATCCGGATAGCTCTGAGTAGAGATATCGGATACGTATAATGGAGCAACAATTTAGAATAGCTCCAAGTAGAACAATTATTTGGAATAGCTCCAAATATAGCGTAGTAGCTGCATCTACAAGATGACATAGAGATTTGCGAAGTACATACGATTCTGAAAGGTTGAGACCCGTTGACTATAACATCTCTCAAAAGCATAACATGATCAAACCCAGAACTCATCGAGTGTTAATCACATGGTAATGTGAACTAGATTATTGACTCTAGTAAACTCTTTGGGTGTTAGTCACATGGGGATGTGACCTTGAGTGTTAATCACATATCGATGTGAACTAGATTATTGACTCTAGTGCAAGTGGGAGACTGTTGGAAATATGCCCTAGAGGCAATAATAAAAGTGTTATTATTATATTTCCTTGTTCATGATAATTGTCTTTTATTCATGCTATAACTGTATTATCCGGAAATCGTAATACACGTGTGAATACATAGACCACAATATGTCCCTAGTGAGCCTCTAGTTGACTAGCTCGTTGTGATCAATAGATAGTCATGATTTCCTGGCTATGGACATTGGATGTCGTTGATAACGGGATCACATCATTAGGAGAATGATGTGATGGACAAGACCCAATCCTAAGCATAGCACTAAGATCGTGTAGTTCGTTTGCTAGAGCTTTGCCAATGTCAAGTATCTCTTCATTTGACCATGAGAGCGTGTAACTCCTGGATACCGTAGGAGTGCTTTGGGTGTATCAAACGTCACAACGTAACTGGGTGACTATAAAGGTGCACTATAGGTATCTCCGAAAGTATCTATTGTTTTATGCGGATCGAGACTGGGATTTGTCACTCCGTGTAAACGGAGAGGTATCTCTGGGCCCACTCGGTAGGACATCATCATAATGTGCACAATGTGACCAAGGGGTTGATCACGGGATGATGTGTTACGGAACGAGTAAAGAAACTTGCCGGTAACGAGATTGAACAAGGTATCGGTATACCGACGATCGAATCTCAGGCAAGTACAATACCGTTAGACAAAGGGAATTGTATACGGGATCGATTGAGTCCTTGACATCGTGGTTCATCCGATGAGATCATCGTGGAACATGTGGGAGCCAACATGGGTATCCAGATCCCGCTGTTGGTTATTGACCGGAGAACATCTCGGTCATGTCTGCATGTCTCCCGAACCCGTAGGGTCTACACACTTAAGGTTCGATGACGCTAGGGTTATAAAGGAAGCTTGTATGTGGTTACCGAATGTTGTTCGGAGTCCCGGATGAGATCCTGGACGTCACGAGGAGTTCCGGAATGGTCCGGAGGTAAAGATTTATATATAGGAAGTCCTGTTTCGGCCATCGGGACAAGTTTCGGGGTCATCGGTATTGTACCGGGACCACAGGAAGGGTCCCGGGGGCCCACATGGGCTGTAGGGGGTGCGCCTTGGCCTATATGGGCCAAGGGCACCAGCCCCAAGAGGCCCATGCGCCAAGGAAACTTGGGGAGGGAAGAGTCCTCAAGGGGGAAGGCACCTCCGAGGTGCCTTGGGGAGGATGGACTCCTCCCCCCCTTGGCCGCACCCCTTCCTTGGAGGAAGGGGCAAGGCTGCGCCTCCCCCCTCTCCCTTGCCCCTATATATAGTGGAGGGGAGGGAGGGCATCCATACCAGAAGCCCTGGCGCCTCCCTCCCTCCCGTGACACCTCCTCCTCTCCCGCAGGTGCTTGGCGAAGCCCTGCAGGATTGCCACGCTCCTCCACCACCACCACGCCGTTGTGCTGCTGCTGGCTGGAGTCTTCCTCAACCTCTCCCTCTCTCCTTGCTGGATCAAGGCGTGGGAGACGTCACCGGGCTGTACGTGTGTTGAACGCGGAGGTGCCGTCCGTTCGGCACTAGGATCATCGGTGATTTGAATCACGACGAGTACGACTCCATCAACCCTGTTCACTTGAACGCTTCCGCTTAGCGATCTACAAGGGTATGTAGATGCACTCTCCTTCCCCTCGTTGCTGGTTTCTCCATAGATAGATCTTGGTGACACGTAGGAAAATTTTGAATTTCTGCTACGTTGCCCAACAAATACAAGTATTAATCTTGGCACTTGGGGGCTAATGCGTAATTGATCAGAAAAAACAAAGGTGAAGGAATTCAACAAGGACAAAGTTTTGAACAGAAAGTCCCGGTTCATCTTGAAGAGGTAAACCGGCCCTTGGGGGCTACAGTGGAGTTGATATACAGTATAAAGAAAATTTATAAAGGGTTTGGAATGGAAGTTACCTCATAGCGCTCCTTCATCAAGTTAACTAAACCGGCCTCATAGTCACGGCTTGTATATAGGCGGTTTAGGTATCCAGAGTGAAGTTCTTGAGCATTGAGATGAGCATAGCTTGACAGATCAGTCTTCCATTTGCCTTTCTCCACAACAGCAGATTCCACTTTGGCACTGTGCTTTGACAAAGCGACAGGGTTGCCAGGAGAAGTGTGGCCAAACCCGGTACTCACAACATCATCAGTTGCTTTATTTGGGCTTGCTGGTTTATCCGAGGCTTTGGCTGGGCTCGGTGGATTAGCAGCCGGATTTGATGGATTGGCAGCTGGGCTTGGCGGATCAACATGAGGACTAGCCGGACTAACTTCTGGCGGATCAACATAAGTGTCCTGACCTTGTGGCACAGGATCATCCATAGCAATATCAGTATCTCTACCAGCACCTTCTGAGGTCCTATCCGGTTCAACCTCTTCAGTGGTAGCATTCAATTTTGCCTTTTTGCTGAGTCGGGCTTTGGTGATGCAAGTAACAAACAGAGGTTACTATGGTAAACTGGTGCAGGAAAGCAAAAACTAAAATTATTATACTTACCCAGGGACGGTCTTGAGTGGAGGCATCTGGGTGGTTGATGAATCGCCAGAGGATGAATTGGAAGTTCCCTGATAATTTGAGTCAGACGGATTAAGAGGGTATCGGAAGTAACCCGCCAAAGGATAAGATTTGTTAGAATTACAAGAGACCTCTGCCCGGTGCTTCCGAACCGGTGTGTTTGGTAAACCGGAGGAGGTGACTTGTTGGCCACTGTGCCGGGTTGTGCAACGAGCTTCAGGGTGATGTGTCTTCAAAGAAAAGTGTGGATCCAAATAAGTGAGAGGATGTGAACATTTCACTTTCCAGACTGCGCGATGGGGTTTTGGTACTGGCACAAGATTTGAACTGGAAGAAAGGGAGATTACCTCTATGTTATCAGCACGGCTGGCTTCCGCGTCATCCTGATAATGGTCATTGTCAATAAGATGTATGAAAAATGAACCAAGGGAGTCAAGTTATACCTCTGATTCCGAGTCATCAACATCTTCGGGCGGATCAGAGGACTCGGCGGTTTTCTTCTTTGCTGGCCTCTTTGTGGCCTTGCTCTTGGCATGAGGATCTCTCACCGATTTGTCTTGTGGTTTTGCCAGTTTGTCTTGAGTTTTCCTCTTCCAGAATGGATCTTTGTCCTATAAGAATAGGCAAATGGCTATCAGAAAATGTCAACAGGGAGACGGATTAAAAAAAGCAAAAAGATAAATTCTTACAGCTGGCGGTTTGTTGGAGGCATCAAAGGGGCGCAGCCCAGTCTTGCTGCACTCAGATATCGGTTCATCTAGCATCTTTTTGACAGACTCAGTGACCTCGTCATTAGTCATCTGTATTTCAGTGTGCCGTTGACGATCTTTGACATCCCCGGTATATTCATGCATTAATCTGGTACGGCGGCTTAAGGGCAGGATACCCCATGAAACCCAACAACGGACAAGGTCAATACCGATTAAACTGTTTGCTAGAAGAGCCCGGAGCTTAGCAAGCTGTGGAGCGTATGTTTGTCGTTCTCTGGCAGTAAGCCGCTGAGGCAGTGGATGTTCATTGTTGAGTCGGTAAGCACGATAACCCGGCAGAGGATTTTCATCAGCAGGCACAGTGTTCTGATAGTAGAACCACATTTGATTCCAATCCTTGGGGTGGCTGTGATGTTTGGCATGAGAAAATTGACTTCTTTCCTTTTTTTGAATCGACACTCCGCCAAGTTCGGTATTGGGGCCGTCAGAAAATTCAGTACGGCGGTTCAAGTGGAAGAAGTCTCTGAAAAGTTCAATAGTCGGTTCTTCTTGCAGATAAACTTCACAGAACACTTGCAAGTTGCAAATATTGGACACAGAATTCGGTCCAATGTCTTGAGGGTGGAGTTGGAAGCTGGCAAGCACATCCCGGAAAAACTTTGATCCGGGAGGGCTAAATCCTAGGTCCAGATGCTGCATAAACACAACCACTTCTCCATCTTGAGGTTCAAGAGGGTTTTCAGTACCAGGGAATCTCCAATGAATGATCTCTTTCTTGGCTAAAGCACCAGTCAGAACATACCTAGTAAGTTGCTCTTCTTTAATCCGGGAGGGAACCCAATTGCAAGAAGAAAACTGTTTGGCCATTTTTGATGACAAACTGTAAAGGAAGTTCAAATGATGGTTCACGGTTCAAGATTGATGTCCTTAAACCGGTGTTAAACCGGGGAATTTAATCGGAGCATGTATGCACGTTCAACCGGGTACTGATGCTCAAGTAAAGATGGCGGTTTATGTGAGGGCTAATGGTACCTGGCGGATTATCATTTACTGAAGGTTAAACCGCCTACAGTGGTATGGACGAAAACAGATCGAAAAATTGCTAAGTGCTACACAAACAGGTTTCACAAGCTAAGGATTATCATTATGGATCTAGCACAGTTCAGGAAAAGGAAAAATACCAAAGCCCTAAAATGGCGATAGCAGAACGGAAAGGATCCAGATGGGGTTTGTTCGTAGTCGAGAGGGTACTATGGTGAGGCAAAATAAACTACAGCTTCAGCCGCAAAGGAGAGATGTCAAGCTTATGTAGATTCAATGAGACATTGAGGTCGAAACAATGAACACGGACGAACATTGATGAACACGGATGAACACCGAAACCCTAATGCAGATCTAGGGTTGAGGGAAGGAGGCTTACCGGATTCACAGGAGTGGCGGAGAAGACCCGCGGATCTCTAGTACATTCAGGTTGATGCAGCGACCAAGGATGATGCAGCACTTGAAGGTCGAGGGCGGCGCCGGAGCTTTTGGGCTTGAGCGTCGAGAGGAGGAAGAAGAAGTGTGGAAGGGGAAAAGGGAAAGATGTTGGGGAACGTTGCAGAAAACAAAAAATTTCCTACTCGTTTCACCAAGATCATCTAGGAGTTCATCTAGCAACGAGTGATTAGATGCATCTACATACCTTTGTAGATCGCGAGCGGAAGCGTTCAAAGAACGGGGATGATGTAGTCGAACACGACGTGATCCAAATCACCGGAGATCCTAGCACCGAACGGACGGCACCTCCGCGTTCAACACACGTACGGAACAGCCACGTCTCCTCCTTCTTGATCCAGCAAGGGGGGAGGAGAGGTTGAGGGAGATAGCACCAGCAGCAGCACGACGGCGTGGTGTTGATGGAGCTGCAGTACTCCAGCAGAGCTTCGCTAAGCACTATGGAGGTGGAGGAGGTGTTGGGGAGGGAGAAGGAGGCAACCAAAGGCCAGGGCGTTCAGGTATGAAGTCCCTCCTCTCCCCCACTATATATAGGGGTGCCAAGGGGGGGTGGCCGGCCCTAGGAGATCCAATCTCCTAGGGGGTGCGGCGGCCAAGGGGGGTTTCCCTCCCCCCCAAGGCACCTAGGAGGTGCCTTACCCTCCTAGGACTCTTCCCCCTTAAACCCTAGGCGCATGGGCCTATGTGGGGCTGGTGCCCTTGGCCCATTAGGCCAAGGCGCACCCCCTTACAGCCCATGTGGCCCCCCGGGACAGGTGGACCCACCCGGTGGACCCCCGGGACCCTTCCGGTGGTCCCGGTACAATACCGATAACCCCGAAACTTGTCCCGATGCCCGAAACAGGACTTCCCATATATAAATCTTTACCTCCGGACCATTCCGGAACTCCTCGTGACGTCCGGGATCTCATCCGGGACTCCGAACAACATTCGGGTTACTGCATATACATATCCCTACAACCCTAGCGTAACCGAACCTTAAGTGTGTAGACCCTACGGGTTCGGGAGACAAGCAGACATGACCGAGACGACTCTCCGGTCAATAACCAACAGCGGGATCTGGATACCCATGTTGGCTCCCACATGCTCCACGATGATCTCATCGGATGAACCACGATGTCGAGGATTCAGTCAATCCCGTACGCTATTCCCTTTGTCTATCGATATGTTACTTGCCCGAGATTCGATCGTCGGTATCCCAATACCTCGTTCAATCTCGTTACCGGCAAGTCACTTTACTCGTACCGTAATGCATGATCCCGTGACCAGACACTTGGTCACTCTGAGCTCATTATGATGATGCATTACCGAGTGGGCCCAGTGATACCTCTCCGTCATACGGAGTGACAAATCCCAGTCTTGATCCATGTCACCCAACAGACACTTTCGGAGATGCCCGTAGTCTACCTTTATAGTCACCCAGTTACGTTGTGACGTTTGGCATACCCAAAGCACTCCTACGGTATCCGGGAGTTACACGATCTCATGGTCTAAGGAAAAGATACTTTGACATTGCAAAACTCTAGCAAACGAACTATACGATCTTGTGCTATGTTTAGGATTGGGTCTTGTCCATCACATCATTCTCCTAATGATGTGATCTCGTTATCAATGACATCCAGTGTCCATAGTCAGGAAACCATGACTATCTGTTGATCAACGAGCTAGTCAACTAGAGGCTCACTAGGGACATGTTGGTGTCTGTTATTCACACATGTATTACGATTTCCGGATAACACAATTATAGCATGAATAAAGACAATTATCATGAACAAGGGAATATAATAATAATGCTTTTATTATTGCCTCTAGGGCATATTTCCAACAAAAGACCCCCGGGCCTATTTATAAGGCGAATGGATAAGCAGGCAAGCGCGAGGATCGAGGAGTTCAAAGCGGAAAATGGGGCACAACTGTTGCCTCGATCTTCGGAAATTAATTAATAAAGGAAGGTATTTATGAGTTTTGTATGCACATGACGTCATGACGATTTACTGCAATTTTTAGAAGATGATGTCATGGCGGTTTACCAAGCTCACATGGAGAAGATGGCATGGCGGTTTACAAGGATCATAAGAAGATATTCAGGGAATGTTTCTAAGTGTTGAAGATTGACATGAACAAGTTCAAATCAATCTGGGGCCTAATGTTGGGGATATAACTACTGAGTATAAACTGCCAAGAGGGGCCGGTTTACGCTCATCTATACTGAAGCCCATGAAGACAAGGAGTATGGTGTTCTACCGTTAAAGCTTAGAGGCCCAGAGCCCGATGGCGGATTAGGGCCCATAGTAGTAAACCGCCATAGATGTATAACTTGTATTGTAAGTTAGGGAAAGGAAGAGACCGAGCCGGACACTTGTATGAGCCGGCCTCGGGATTCTGTAAACCGGCTGGGCGTTAACCTGTGTATATAAAGGGACGAACCGGCGGTGGTTCAAGGACAAGAAACAACAGCTCGAGAGATAGGTAAAGCAGATTTGCTCCCTGCTCATTGAGATCAATCAATCCCACAACAACCGGATCGTAGGCTTTTACCTTCATCACAAGGGGCCGAACCAGTATAAACTCCCCGTGTCCTTTGTCCGGTTTAACCCCTTTTTGCTAATCTCGTTGTGATGGATCTACGACTAAGTCCTTCTGTTAGGACATCTGACATGTTAATTCCACGACAACCCCAGTGCGGTCGACAGCCCAGAAAATTCTCACACATGGACACAAACGCAGCGAGATATGTGATGGTGTTGGGAGAGAGGTGGTGAAGCTGGGCACTGAAAAAGTTCAAGAAACCCCGGAAAAAGGATGCGGAGGAAGGGAGAAACCATGGTCGACGTGGGTACCAAGGAGGACGCACTCACCCGACCGCGACTGAGGCTCCGTCTCCCCCTCCGGCAGTCTCGTGGCCCCGGGAGTGATCAAACCGGAGTTGGCCAGCTCCTCCAAATCCTCTGGCCGAAGCAAAGATCGGATCCAATCGCCCTGGATCCAGCCCGACGGCAGCGTAGACCTCGACGACGACCCCCGATTCGTCTTCTTACCTTTCGCTGCCCCCGTTGCCTTTTTTGCACGCTCCAGCGCCGCCATCTTGTCCTTCACCATGGTGGTGGGGCAGCGGCATCGAGGGCGGAGGAAAAAGATGCAATGGAGAAGCGGAGAAGGAAGAGGGAGAATGAATGCGCACAATATAGATGCCTTGGCCCCGGCGCCTTTTAAGGACCCACTTCCGAGTGGCTGACGCGTGGGCCCGAGCAATCCTGTCAAATCCCGCAACAGTTGCACACTGGGTACGTGGCAAAAAAGGTGGTGCGGAAATCAAGGTGCCCATGTCTATCCATCCCGCTTACTATGGCGCGCTCCGCCTCACGCGCTTCCCCAAAATTTCGAATCCTATGAGATCCGGGATACGCAGTAACCAATCGCGCCCAAGATTTTGCATCAAAGTAACACTCGACGAGTGCTAGTATAAATCCACTCGACAACTTCTGAATCGATCAAGGCGACTGAAACAAAGCTGAAGTTCCAGCATGGGCCTCCAATCTGGCATGGGTAGTTGTGAAGCACAAGAGTCAAGGCAAGACTAACTTCAACCTTCTTTTAATTCGGACCTCAATCCATTCGGGGGCTAATGATGATGCCATAGACCTAGGGTATGGTCATAGGCCTGACCTATACGCCCTACCCAAGGTCACTACCCTAAAAGCAAAGACATTCAAAGAACAACCGAGAGTACCAATTGAAGCCGTCGAGTGCAATCTACTCGACCAGTCATCCCACTCGGGCACCCCTCCCTCCTGGTATCACTTGACCAAGACGAAGCCATTCGACTATACAAGAGACCACTCCACCTATAGAAGACCAAGAGTCAGTCAGGACGGCAACGGTCAGGCATTCACTCCGTAGTCTTAAAGGTCATTAAATATACTTTATAGATGGCGTTATCAGTAACACCCTATCTTTATGTACATTGAACCCCTGTAGCAGAGGTGGGCCGGGGTCCTGGTGCACTCTATATAAGCCACCCCTCCTCTGGGACAAGGATTCGGACCCCCTGTAACACACACACACACACACCCATATTTCAGTCGACCGCCTCAGGGCACCGAGACATAGGGCTTTTACCTCCTCCGAGAGGGGTCTGAACTCGTAAAACTCATGTTTACAATCTCGCTGTAGCTAGGGCCTCGCCTCCTGCTACGTCTTGAGCTTGCGTTGGTTTTCCTCGAAGAGGAGAGGGTGATGCAGCAAGTGTAGCATAAGTATTTCCCTCAGTTTTGAGAACCAAGGTATCAGTCCAGTAGGAGGCTCCTCAAAAGTCCCACGCACCTACACAAACAAACTGAGAACTCGCAACAAACGCAATAAAGGGGTTGTCAATCCCTTCACGGCCACTTGCGAAAGTGAGATCTGATAGAGATAGTATGATAAGATAAATATATTTTTGGTATTTTATAATATAGATGCAAAAAGGTAAAGATGCAAATAAAGGTAGATTGAAAGCAAATATGATAAGAGATAGACCCGGGGGCCATAGGTTTCACTAGAGGCTTCTCTCGAGATAGCATAAATATTACGGTGGGTGAACAAATTACTGTCGAGCAATTGATAGAAAAGCGCATAGTTATGAGATTATCTAGGCATGATCATGTATATAGGCATCACGTCCATAACAAGTAGACCGACTCCTGCCTGCATCTACTACTATTACTCCACACATTGACCGACTCCTGCCTGCATCTAGAGTATTAAGTTCATAAGAATAGAGTAACGCTTTAAGCAAGATGACATGATGTAGAGGGACAAACTCATGCAATATGATATAAACCCCATCTTGTTATCCTCTATGGCAACAATACAATACGTGCCTTGCAACCCTTTCTGTCACTGGGTAAGGACACCGCAAGATTGAACCCAAAGCTAAGCACTTCTCCCATGGCAAGAAAGATCAATCAAGTAGGTCAAACCAAACTGATAATTCGAAGAGACTTGCAAAGATAACTCAATCATACATAAAAGAATTCAGAGAAGATTCAACTATTACCCATAGATAAACTTGATCATAAACCCACAATTCATCAGATCTCGACAAACACACCACAAAAAGAGATTACATCGAATAGATCTCCACAAGAGAGGGGGAGAACATTGTATTGAGATCCAAAAAGAGAGAGGAAGCCATCTAGCTAATAACTATGGACCCGTAGGTCTGTGGTAAAATACTCACAACTCATCGGAGGGGCAAGGATGTTGATGTAGAAGCCCTCCATGGTCGATCCCCCCTCCGGCAGAGTGCCGGCGAAGGCTCCAAGATGAGATCTCGCAGATACAGAAGGTTACGGCGGTGGAAATTGTGTTTCATGGTGCCCATGAGTGTTTTCAGGGTACGTAGGTATATATAGGAGGAAGAAGTACGTCGGTGCCCGCCCGAGGGGCCCACAAGACAGGGGGGCACACCCTACAGGGGCGGGGGGCACGGCCTCCTATCTCGTGGCTTCCTCGGCAGCTTCTTGACTTGCACTCCAAGCTCTTCAGATCACGTTTGTTCCAAAAATCATGCTCCCGAAGGTTTCATTCCGTTTGGACTCCGTTTGATATTCCTTTTCTTCGAAATACTCAAATAGGCAAAAAAACAGCAATATGGGTTGGGCCTCCGGTTAGTGGGTTAGTCCCAAAAATGATATAAATGTGTAAAATAAAGCCCATAAACATCCAAAAGGGGTAATATAATAGCATGGAACAATCAAAAATTATAGATACGTTGGAGACGTATCAAGCATCCTCAAGCTTAATTCTTGCTCGTCCTCGAGTAGGTAAATGATAAAAAGAAATTTTTGATGTGGAATGCTACCTAGCATAATTCTCAATGTAATTTTCTTTAATGTAGCATGAATGTTCATATCCAATTGATTCAAAATAAAAGCTTATAAAACATAAAAATAATAATGCTTCAAAGCATACTAACAAATAATCATGTCCTATCAAAATAGCATAGCCAAAGAAAGCTTATCCCTACAAAATCATATAGTTAGGCCATGCTTCATTTTCATTACACAAAATACTCCCATCATTCACAACCCCGATGACGAGCCGAACAATTGTTTCATACTTTTTAACGCGCTTCAGCTTTTTCAACTCTTACGCAATACATGAGCGCAAGCCATGGACATAGCATTATGGTGGTATATGGTGGTTGTGAGGACAAAAAGGGATAAGATAGTCTCACATCAACTAGGCGTATTAACGGGCTATATGGAGACACCCATTAATAGATATCAATGTGAGTGAGTAGGGATTGTCATGCAACGGATGCACTAGAGCTATAAATATATGAAAGCTCAACAAAAAGAAACTAAGTGGGTGTGCATCCAACTTGCTTGCTCACGAAGACCTAGGACATTTTGAGGAAGCCCATCATTGGAATATACAAGCCAAGTTCTATAGTGAAAAATTCCCACTTAGTATATGAAAGTGACAACATATGAGATTCTCTATCATGAAGATCATGGTGCTATTTTGAAGCACAAGTGTGGAAAAAGAGATAGTAGCATTGTCCCTTCTCTCTTTTTCTCTCATTTTTTTTTGCTTTTTTCTCTTCTTTTTTTTCCTTTTTCTTCTGTTTTTTCTTTGGCATTTCTCTTTTTTTTGGCCTTTCTCATTTTTTTCTTTTTTTTCTTGTTTCTTTTCTTTTTGTAAAGTCCGAAGTCTCATCCCGACTTGTGGGGGAATCATAGCCTTCCTCATCCTTTCCTCACTAGGACAATGCTCTAATAATGAAGATCATCACACTTATATGGATTTACAACTCAAGAATTACAACTCAAAGCTAGAACAAGATATGACTCTATATGAATGCCTCCGGCGGTGTACCGGGATATGCAATGAATCAAGAGTGACATGTATGAAAATTATGAAGGTGGCCTTGCCACGAATACGATGTCAACTACATGATCATGCAAAAGAGCAATATGACAATGATGAAACATGTCATAATAAACGGAACGGTGGAAAGTTGCATGGCAATATATCTCGCAATGGCTATGGAAATGCCATAATAGGTAGGTATGGTGGCTGTTTTGAGGAAGGTAAATAAAGGGTTTATGATACCGGCGAAATTTGCACGATAATAATAAAGGCTAGCAAAGTAAAAGGATGAGTATGCATATGTCCATGGACTCACATTAGTCAAAAAGAACTCATATACTTATTGCAAAAGTCTACTTAGACCTCGAAGCAAAGTACTACTACACATGCCCCAAGAGGGATAGATTGGTAGGAAAAGACCATCGCTCGTCCCCGACTCTCACTCATAAGGAAGACAATCAAAAGAGCACCTCATGCAACAAATTTGTCACGCAACTTTTACCATACGTGCATGCTACGGGACTTGCCAACTTCAACAAAAGTATTTCTCAATTTCATAATTACCCACTAGCATGACCCTAACATTACTACCTTTATATCTCAAAACAATTATCAAGCATCAAGTTGATCATAGCATCCAATTCTTTTTCTATGATAGTTTTTATTATACCCAACTTGGATGCTCATCATTCTAAGACCAACTTTGTAACCATAGCAAATACCATGCTGTTCTAAAAGACTCTCAAAATAATATAAGTGAAGCATGAGAGACTAGAAATTTCTTCAAAATTAAGACACCACCGTGCTCTAAAAGATATAAGTGAAGTACTAGAGCAAAAACTATCAAGCTCAAAAGATATAAGTGAAGCACATAGAGTATTCTAGCAAATTCAAATCAAATAGGCTTCTCCCAAAAGGTGTGTACAGCAAGGATGATTGTGGAAAACTAAAAAGCAAAGACTAATATAATACACGACGCTCCAAGCAAAACACATATCATGTAGCGAATAAAAATATAGCTCCAAGTAAAGTTACCAATGAACGAAGACGAAAGAGGGGATGCCTTCCCGGGGCATCCCCAAGCTTAGGCTTTTGGCTATCCTTGAATATCTTGGGGTGCCATGGGCATCCCCAAGCTTAGGCTCTTGCCACTCCTTATTCCATAGTCCATAAAAGCTTTACCCAAAACTTGAAAACTTCACAACACAAAACTCAACAGGAAATCTTATAAGCTCCGTTAGTGAAAGAAAACAAAACCACCACATAAGGTACTGCAATGAACTCATTATTTATTTATTTTGGTGTTAAACCTACTGTATTCCAACTTCCTTATGGTTTATAAACTAATTTACTAGCCATAGATGCATTGAAATAAGCAAACAACACACGAAAAACAGAATCTGTCAAAAACAGAACAGTCTGTAGCAATCTGTAACTAACGCAAACTTCTGGAACTCTAAAAATCCTACCAAAATAGGAAGTACTGGAAAATTTGTTTATTTATCAGCAGCATAAAGAATCAATGCAAAAGCACGTTTCTGTGATTTAACAAAATTATATTCGTGCGCGCAAAGTTTCTGTTTTTCAGCAGAACCAAATCAACTATCATCGTAGGTTATCCTATAGGTTCCACTTGGCACAAACACTAACTAAAAGATAAAAACACATCTAAACAGAGAGTAGATGCAAGATTTATTACAAAATAAGAGCAAAAACAAAAAACATAAAGAAAATTGGGTTGCCTCCCAACTAGCGCTATTGTTTAACGCCCCTAGCTAGGCATAAAAACGAAGATAGATTCAAGTAGTGCCATCTTTGGCACTAAATTCATAAGTAGCACGCATGATAGATTCATAAGGTAATTTGAATTTCTTTCTTGGAAAGTGCTCCATGCCTTTCTTTATGGGAAATTGGAATCTAATGTTCCCTTCCTTCATATCAATAATCGCACCAATCGTTCTAAGGAAAGGTCTACCAAGAATAATAGGGCAAGAAAGATTGCAATCTATATCAAGAACGATAAAATCTACGGGCACCAAATTTCTATTTGCAACAATAAGAACATCATTGATCCTTCCCATAGGCTTTTTAATGGTGGAATTCACAAGGTGCAAATTTAAAGAGCAATTCTCAAGATCATGGAAACCTAGAATATCACATATAGTTTTCGGAATCGTGGAAACACTAGCACCCAAATCACACAAAGAAAAACACTCATAATCTTTAATTCTAATCTTTATAGTAGGTTCCCACTCATCATTAAGTTTTCTAGGTATAGAAACTTCCAAATTAAGTTTTTCATCATAAGACTGCATCAAGGCATCCACAATATGTTTGGTAAAAGCTTTATTTTGACTATAAGCATGAGGAGAATTAACAACGGATTGCAACAAGGAAATACAACCTTTTAAAGAACAATTATCATAATCATATTCCTTGAAATCCGAGATAGTAAGTTCAATGTTATTAGAAGTTGT
Source organism: Triticum aestivum (assembly GCF_018294505.1). Classification (NCBI taxonomy): domain Eukaryota; kingdom Viridiplantae; phylum Streptophyta; class Magnoliopsida; order Poales; family Poaceae; genus Triticum; species Triticum aestivum. Next base: position 127,225,463 of record NC_057801.1, read on the forward strand.
GGATTCTCCAATCTCACTTTTACCAAATTTAGCATTAAGATCTAAAGACTCCGAATTCTTGGGACGCCTTCTAGGCAAAGTTGATTCATCATCAGTCCCATAATCATCAAAATTCATATTGCAAAACATAGATCTAATCGGAGACGCATCAATAACTTTAAGATCCTCATCATTATTTTCACGGAAACTAGAAGAACACGCTTTTATAAAGCTATCTTTCTTAGCACGCAATCTAGCGGTTCTTTCCTTACACTCATCAATGGAAATTCTCATTACTTTGAGGGACTCATTGATATCATGCTTAGGAGGAGAAGGTCTAAGTTTAAGAGAATCAACATCAAGCAAAAGTCTACCAACGTTCCTAGCCAAATCATCAACTTTGAGCAATTTTTCTTCAAGCAAAGCATTAAAATTCTTTTGAGAAATCATAAATTCTTTCACACTATTCTCAAAATCAGAGGGCATCTTATTAAAATTACCATAAGAATTATTGTAGGAATTTCCATAATTATTAGAGGAATTACTAGGGAACGGTCTAGCATTAAAGTTTCCTCTATAAGCATTGTTTCCAAAACTATTCCTACCAACAAAATTCACATCCATAGATTCATTATTATTCTCAATCAAAGAAGACAAAGGCATATCATTGGGATCAAGAGGAGTATTTTTAGTAGCAAACATCTTCATAAGTTCATCCATCTTTCCACTCAAAACATTGATTTCTTCTATAGCATGCACTTTTTTACTAGAAGATCTTTCGGTGTGCCATTGAGAATAATTAGCCATAATATTATCAAGAAGTTTTGTAGCATCTCCTAACGTGATTTCCATAAACGTGCCTCCCGCGGCCGAATCTAAGAGATTTCTAGAAGCAAAGTTCAAACCGGTATAATTTTTTGTATGATCATCAATAAATTCAAACCATGAGTAGGGCAATTGTGAATCATCAATTTCATTCTTTCCCAAGATTGGGCAACATGCTCATGATCAAGTTGTTTAAAATTCATAATATCGTTCCTAAGAGTGATAATCTTAGCGGGGGGGAAATACTTAGAGATAAAAGCATCTTTGCACTTATTCCAAGAATCAATACTATTTTTAGGCAAAGACGAAAACCAAACTTTAGCACGATCTCTAAGTGAAAACGGAAATAACTTCAATTTGACAATATTGTTATCCGTGTCTTTCTTCTTTTGCATATCACACAAATCAACAAAGTTGTTTAGATGAGTAGCGGCATCTTCACTAGGAAGGCCGGCGAATTGATCTTTCATAACAAGATTCAGTAAAGCAGTATTGATTTCACAAGACTCAACATCATTAAGAGGAGCAATCGGAGTACTAAGGAAAACATTATTATTGATATTCGAGAAATCACACAATTTGGTATTATCTTGCGCCATGGCAACAAGTAATCCAACACACAAGCAAGTAGAAAAACGGCAAGCGAAAAAGAGAGAGGGGATTGGAAAAGAGAGGGCGAATAAAACTGCAAGGGTGAAGTGGGGGAGAGGAAAACGAGAGGCAAATGGCAAATAATGTAAATGCGAGGGAGATGGGTTTATGATGGGTACTTGGTATGTCTTGACTTGAGCGAAGACCTCCCCGGCAACAGCACCAGAAATCCTTCTTGCTACGTCTTGAGCTTGCGTTGGTTTTCCTCGAAGAGGAGAGGGTGATGCAGCAAGTGTAGCGTAATTATTTCCCTCAGTTTTGAGAACCAAGGTATCAATCCAGTAGGAGGCTCCTCAAAAGTCCCACGCACCTATACAAACAAACTAAGAACTCGCAACCAATGCAATAAAGGGGTTGTCAATCCCTTCACGGCCACTTACGAAAATGAGATCTGATAGAGATAGTATGATAAGATAAATATATTTTTGATATTTTATAATATAGATGCAAAAAGGTAAAGATGCAAATAAAGATAGATTGAAAGCAAATATGATAAGAGATAGACCCGGGGGCCATAGGTTTCACTAGAGGCTTCTCTCGAGATAGCATAAGTATTATGGTGGGTGAACAAATTACTGTCGAGCAATTGATAGAAAAACGCATAGTTATGAGATTATCTAGTCATGATCATGTATATAGGCATCACGTCCATAACAAGTAGACCGACTCCTGCCTGCATCTACTACTATTACTCCACACATCGACCAACTTCTGCCTGCATCTAGAGTATTAAGTTCATAAGAACAGAGTAACGCTTTAAGCAAGATGACATGATGTAGAGGGATAAACTCATGCAATATGATATAAACCCCATCTTGTTATCCTTGATGGCAACAATACAATACGTGCCTTACAACCCTTTCTGTCACTGGGTAAGGACACCACAAGATTGAACCCAAAGCTAAGCACTTCTCCCATGGCAAAAAAGATCAATCTAGTAGGCCAAATCAAACTGATAATTCGAAAAGACTTGCAAAGATAACTCAATCGTACATAAAAGAATTCAGAGAAGATTCAATTATTATCCATAGATAAACTTGATCATAAAACCCACAATTCATCGGATCTCGACAAACACACCGCAAAAAGAGATTACATCGAATAGATCTCCACAAGAGAGGGGGAGAACATTGTATTGAGATCCAAAAAGAGAGAAGAAGCCATCTAGCTAATAACTATGGACCCGTAGGTCTGTGGTAAACTACTCACAACTCATCGGAGGGGCAAGAATATTGATGTAGAAGCCCTCCGTGGTCGATTCCCCCTCCGGCAGAGTGCCGGCGAAGGCTCCAAGATGAGATCTCGCGGATACAGAAGGTTACAGCGGTGGAAATTGTGTTTCGTGGTGCCCCTGGATGTTTTCGGGGTACGTAGGTATATATAGGAGGAAGAAGTACGTCGGTGGCCGCCCGAGGGGCCCAGGAGATAGGGGGGAGCGCCCTACAAGGGGGGGGGCTCCTATCTCGTGGCTTCCTCGGCAGCTTCTTGACTTGCACTCCAAGCTCTCCGGATCATGTTCGTTCCAAAAATCACGCTCCCGAAGGTTTCATTCCGTTTGGACTCCGCTTGATATTCCTTTTCTTCGAAATACTGAAATAGGCAAAAAAAACAGTAATATGGGCTGGGCCTCCGGTTAGTAGGTTAGTCCCAAAAATGATATAAATATGTAAATTAAAGCCCATAAACATCCTAAAGGGGTAATATAATAGCATGGAACAATCAAAAATTATAGATACGTTGGAGACATATCACCTCCTCATACGTACCCCTATTCTTACTGTCAGACTTAGTACCACGACAGGTGGCACCAGTCAATGCCTTTGATAGCAAAAAACTTCGCCGGTTATAGCAAAAACAACAACGGTTGTAGAAAAAACCAACGGTTTGTACCATCATGAAATATGGTTGCAGCTCTGGATAACATGGATGTAGCTTCGTACATATATGGTTGTATCACTTACATCTGCCGGTTGCAGCTTCCTGGTCATAGGTTGAAGCCGCCTGCCGTCGCCGACCACAAGTTCATCGTTGTTGGATGCAACATGTCAGTCCACCTGCAAAAGCTTTTTTGCTACCGGTCGTAGCTTTTCCGCAGCACGGTTGCAGCTTCATGATCTCTTCAACAGCATCCATTTGTCGTCGCCGGTCACGAGCATTGTAGCCAATTGTAGCAAATAGCGACGCCAATTATAGCAAAAAAGCGATGCAGTTGTAGCAAAAACCAGTGGTGGTTCCAACTCGCTTATTGGTTGAAGCAAAAACCAACTGTGGTTTCAGCTTTGGCTCCAGTCAATTGCAAAAAGAATGCTGATTTCGGCTTCTTTGTTCCCTCATCGCGCTTGCAACCATTGTCTTGGTCATCCGTGGAGGCTCGTCAGGAACCCCTTGGCACGACGGCACAACGTGGACGCGCGGTGCCAGCACCTTTGTTACGGGAGCCCCTGCTGCACCAAAAAACAAAGGAATGGCAGCTGATTATGCGCCCGAGAATGGCAGCTCGGGAGAACGCCAACGAGGCGGGATGTGCACGGTGGGATGACGCTGATGCTAATTTGGGGTAAAAAACGAAATCGACACTACATAAAAGTTATTTCATACGTTTTGTAGTCTTACCAAAAAAAAATCTTGGCCTTGGAGTCCGACGAAGCTATTCCTTCGCAAAAAACTTCACACGAGTGTAATATCTGATCATGTTTGATTCCAAGAATTTTTAGAGTTTTTTTACTCTTCATGAATTTTCTAAATTATTTTTTCTAGTTTGGGTGCCATGGGAAAATATATGTATTTTATCCCCTTCATCGAGAATTGTGTTATTAATATTTAATTCATATATGTAACACGAAATTATAATTACCATAAGTTTTCTCGAAAATAATATATCATACCATCAAATACATATACCATTTTCTACTCTCTCTTTTTTTCTTTTCCCTCCTAGTTTGATTGAGTCACTTGCTGCAAAATGCAAATGCAGTTTCCCCTCTGTACGTTAAGATTGAGACGACGACGATGGTTGGCTATTGACTAGGAGGGTAGAAAGTGACTGGCATTCACGGGAAAATATCGGCGTCAAGCATTCGTGGTCGAGCTACGAGCGACCTCACTCTCAGTAAACGCGAGTTGGTGGTCGTGGTTTTGTTGCCTAAGATAAGACGCACTGCAGAAGTGGGCAATGGATCCCGCGTCACTCACAGATCACAGCTAGTCAGCTACCGGCCAGCTGCGTTTTGATTTTCGGCCGAAAAAAACGAATTTCGGCCGAATTTCGGCCATCTCGCTAGGGCCCGATATATGGGTCTATCGGCCGAATAATTTGGCCCAGTTTGAATTTTTTTTTTGACCGGCCCAGCTTCGAGAGCCTTCCAGCTGAGACAAAACCACGAAACCGAAACAGCCAACCCTAGAATCGCTCGTTTCCTGTCCCTCCTCCTGTGTGCGGCGCCGCCGCTGCGCACAGGCCACATCTCCTCGCCCTCCTCCACATCTCCGGCCAAAGCGCTCACTTCTCCGGCCCTCCTCCACATCTCCTCGCCTCCACCCCATCCACTTCCTGTCCAAGACTATGGCAACGGAGCTCGGCGGTTGCGGCCCTTCTCCAAGACTGCAGCGTGGTGCTCGGCGGCTGCGGCAACGGAGCTGATGGAGCGCGAGCCGACCAGTTCAACGGAGGCGGTAGCACGGGGCAGCGGCAGCAGCATGGAGGGCGTCCGCTTGACTGGAAAGGTACAAATGTTCTTGATGCAGTTTCAGTACGTGTATGCAGTTTCAGTCTTCAGCAATTTGTCTCGTCCAAGTACGTGTATGCAGTTTCAGTTCTTGAGCAATTTCAGATCGATGTTGCTTTGTTTCTTGGTTATAATCTGTGTCTGCTTGTGCTGCTTTAGATTTAGGAGAGGTCCCTGGTAAATGGCTCGGCAAATGCATATATCATATGGGGTTAAGAAAAAGTGAGTCTTGATGAGTTGAACGTACAGCAGTGAGATTATTAATCTGAAATATACATGCATCCGGTAGTCACCAAGGAGTCTCACAATGTTTTGGTTTGGTATATAATCTGAATCTGAAACACACATGTATCTAGTATTCACTAAGGATGCTCACGATCTGGTAATATTTATTTTGGTCCAACCAAAAAGTGGGTTACAAACGTTATTCTGAACATCCTAAAATATATAATCGTTCCGTAGATCTGGGTTGTGTGCTTGTTTTTGAGCTGTTGAGATGATGCTTGTGTGCAATATTAAAGTTTTTTTCATCACCTCCAACCACTGGCTTGGATGTTTGCAGAAGCATCTCATGTTTGCATTGACAATTTATTTAGATCTACAGTACGTCCAATAAAAATTCAGTTATGTTGTGTATTTAACTAAGTAGATGTTGACCGATGGTTAATTTCAATGTTCAGCGGTACCATTAAGTGATGGTTCTAGAACTAAGCTTCGCAGTATCTTTCTCAAGAATAGATTATAGTTTTTGACTTGTCTTTTTGGCAAACTAGAGCATCGGGTTGTATTTAAATTACTTATTCCTTAGTATCTAAACTAGAGCATTAAGCTGTACTGGTTTTGTTTATCATTCATATGAGGACACCCAAGTAAGCAAGGGTTGCTTCCCTAGTGACCTACTCTTCATAACTGACCCCTATTCTTTTGTCATTGATTTTGAAGAGAAAGTATTTGTTGATAGTGAGAGTGAGGATAATGATGGGGTGAGTGAGGATGGGGAAGATGCTCCATCCATGCATGATCAGCAAGAGGCGCAAATGCAAGTGGAAAAAGAGACACAAATTCAAGTGGAAAAGGACGCACCACCAACAGATGGCAATTTGGAGACCCGTAGATCTGTACGGCTTGTCAAGAAGAAGACCAAGGGCGTCAACAGCCTATACCCGCTGCTTAGAAATCTGCTGGCAAATATCTTCTTTCTAGTGTTTTATGATTCATGATAATTGCTTAGAAAATTTTAGTTACTTGGAGCTGCTAGTTTCTTAGATGTATAAACTTTCTATCCATGCCTAGCCTTCGTTGTCATGTTAAGCAATGTATTTATGTTGTCCTGAAATGTTACCACTTGACTATTGTTGCACTAGACACCTCCCTGTTAGTCCATTTTATTTCATTATGCACAAAGTGGAAGAAGAAAATTCTGATGTTGAACTACATCTATCCTGATCCTTTCTTTGTTTTCTCTATATGAACTAGAAATGCCACATGAAGAACTAAGGATATCAAGAAGCTTTTGGATGTATGCAAGCTTGGAGCTGCTGTTTTATAGGTATATTAACCACTGTATTTGTCCTGCAATATGTTTGAGCTTATGCATGAATTTTGATTCACATTTTTCATCGTGGATTTTCCTTTTGTATGACAATTGACAAATGGCTAGTCCAAGCCAACAGTGGGCTGTTTGTGTCTATGTTGCTTTCTTTGTATCCTTAGAGTTTTGTTGTGCTGGAGTAAAAACCGTAAACTAGAATTCATCATTCTAGTATATGGAGGCATTTAACCTTTGCTCCTGAAGCTTTTTGGTGAATAAAAAACTATATTGCTGTAGTAGATTTGTTATTTGATTCATGAGCATGCATAAATTTGACTATGTTCTACTAGCCACTTGTCCTGTTAGTCCATTTTATTTTTAATGCACAAAGTGGCAGAAAATAATTCTGATGCAGAACTACCTCCATCCTGACCCTTCCTCTGTTTTCTCTAAACCAGAAATGACACTTGACGAATAACCAAGGATATCAAGAAGCTTTTGGATGTAGGCAAGCTTGGAGCTGCTGTTTCAATGTCATGCTTTGATAGTTGTCTTTTGGAGCTGTTGTTTCTATGTGTAATACTTTAAGTCTGTTGGCTGTACCGGACTATTTAAACTCTGAACTATGTTGTGATGGTTGAACTGATGTTGGACTGTTAAGGGTTATGTTGGAGGCCACTTTATAACTAATGTGTGCCTGTTATGTTGGACAGATGCAGTTTTATTAATCCCTAGGGCTTATTTGCTGAAATTTACATGATCAAACCTGATGGTTGTTTTATTTCAAATCTTGTTTTATTTCAAATCTTGTTTGAATTTCGGCCGAATTTCGGCCAAATTTCGGTCAAATTTTGGCCAAATTTTCAAATTTTGATTTTGAAATTTCGTCCGAGATTTTGCCGAAAAATTTAAAATTCCCGAAATTCGCCCATTTCGGCCAAGGACGAAAAAAAACACAAACCCAAAATCAAAACACAGCCGGCCAATGGATCCCCATCGACCATCCTCGCTGAACCCGTCGCTGCTCAGCAAGCGTCGCGTTAGACGGCGACATTGATCTTTTTTCTTTTCCTTGCGACGTCGATCTTGGGGACGGAGAGGGAGAGGGGAGATATTATGCTTTTCGATTCTGAATTTCTGATTGGGTCGAGGCTGGTGCGTCGATTTGCCCGAGAGTGCGCCGGCAACGTTGCTGCTCGCGGAATTGGCAAAGATCGGAGCAAGTGCTTTTGGATGCGTCCAGACGTCCAGTGCTCCTGTACTGTACTCCCTTCGTTCAATAATGTTGGCGTACATATTTTTTAAAAATCAAACTTTACAAACTTTGATCAAGTGTAGAGAAAACTATTCTTTTAAGAAATGCCACAAAGAATTATGTGATCATAAACACTCGCTCTTGATACTAAATATATAAGATATGAAACTATATCTTATGATAAATTTAATGATACACGTTTGACATTCTAAATGTAAATAATTTTCTTTATAAACTTGATCAAAGATTATAATGTTTCTATATTATAAATCAGTGCCTGAACATAAAAATGTCACCCAAGTAAACACTCATATTCGGCCCAAACGACCAGACTAACCGGCACTCTCCATATCCGGCCTACATCTCAGGCAGATATGGGAACACCCGGACGCGGCCGTCATGTCGTATTGCCCCGCTTGGGCTCCCACCGGCCCCATCGATGCCCCCACAAATACCCTACGGGATCAGACAAACCCAAGTTAAACCCTCACTTTCTCAGTCCACGCTCGTCTTCTCCGCTTCCCTCGTCCCCTCTGCTTCCTTCCAAATCCGTCGCCTTCCCTTGCCATGGCCAACTCCGATCAGGACTCTGGCAGCAAGCTCGATCCCATGGACTGGGACGGTCTCGTCAAGGAGAAGGACGACGGATTGAGCAGCGGTGTGCCATAGGAGGAGGAGGAGCTCGCGCTCCGCATCGCCATCCAGCGCTCGCGCATGGGCATTGGCAGGAGCTCGAGCTCTGTCGTGTCCACCGCGAGCTCCTCCATGTCCCGCCGGTGGAGCCCATTCCGCGCCCACCCGTCCAGCTCCGCGCCGCTCTAGATCCGGAGCAGGACGGACGTCTTCCCTTCCCCTCCGGCGCCAGCACCGCCGGGCAGTGGTGAATGCTCGTGCGTGCAGCTCCCGTGCAGATTCACATGCCGGAGTCGGAGGCGAAGGCGGCTCGGCGTGAGTGGCAGCGGGTGGCGGTCGTGGCGGAGCCCGGATCTTCCCGCCAGCGGGCGCGGTTCGTCCCCGTTGACCCGGATGAGGTACTCCTCTGTGAGGTCATGCGGTAGTCACTAACCATAGCGGAGTCCGACGCGTAGCGCCTCCGGTGCAAGAACGCTAAGGCGCTCTGCCTCAGGCTCGAAGTGTCCGAGTGCCTCGCGCGGGAGAAGGAGACAGCTGCCGCCAAGGCTGCCCGCCATGCGAAGGAGCAGCAACGTCTCCTCCATCACCTCTCCGGCTACATTCCATTTGCATCAGAGAGCGGCACCACCATAGACGACGACGACGCTCCTGTCGTCGCCGCGTACACGGAGGAGATGGACTGTTGCGCTGCCTACCGCAAGGGCAAGGGTCCAGCCAAGCGGAGAACTCCGGCCGTCCGCCTTGCCATGTTTATATTTTAGTTGTTTTATTTTTGTTTTAGGTTGAATTTGAACTATGCCAGGCCCTTTTGGATGAACAAATTACATGTCCGATTTCCGAATTGCGTACATTCTGTGATCTCTCTATGATCTACGTAGACTGCGTGACTTTGTATGAAATAGAGTATCCAAATTTGATGGTTGTGGTTGTGGAGGAGGCAAGCTGACAATTGTTCTGACAGTTCCAGGTGGACATGCCCACGGGCGTAGAGGGCACCAAATTAGGTTTATCGTGGTTGTAGATTCTCTAACAATTGAAAAATAACTTTACATCATCCGCTAAAAACCGAAAGGGTCATCAATACAAACAATAGAATTTCGACCCTCTCTCTTACGGCATCTCCAACGGCAACCCGCAAATTTTCTCCCGCATCCGTTTGTGGACAGGGGGCCAGTCCGCGGAAACAGATGCGGGAAGCCACCATCCAACCTTAGCCATATACATTTCGACAGCAACTCAAACTAACCGGATGAAATTCGATCAAACACGACCGGATTTCATATACACATGGCCGAATTTCGTATAAGCATGATGGATTTCATTTAAACTTGACGCATTTCATTACATTTACATCAATAAGCGCTGCTAGTCCAGTTCTGGAGGTATAATAATACCTAATCTAAATCGCTGCCCGCGGATCCCTTTGTCTTCCTCATGTCTGGTAGCCCGATCGCTGGACTGCCAGAAGCCCCAGAAGTATATGCTTCAGCGCAAAGGACAGCTCGCTTCCCCATCACTCATCGGAGTGGAACCCCTGGCATATGCTTCAATGGGAGGGGAAGGCGGCGCCTCCGCTTCCGTGGAGCCCATGTGGGATCGACGGAGGTCCTCGCAAGAGAAGAACCGGACAAGACACCGGCTGTGTACGCCGGCATCGCCTAGGCGGTGGCCTACATGTGAACCATGCTGCGGTGGACTCCCGTGTTCTACTTTTCCTCAATGATGGTAGCTGACACGGGGACGTCGGCCTCCGACTCGTCGCTCTCCACGCACTCGGCTTCTGTCTCTGCCTGCATGGCGCGATCGTAGGCACGGGCGGCGTGGCTTTGTCAATAGCAACGATGACGCCCGTGCCGCCTTGCTCCCCGCCGTGCCGACGTGGAGCAACTCGCCACTCCTCATCGGGTGGGCCTGGGGCAGCGAGTTGCTGAACCATGCACCGGTTTGGGGCAGTAACTTGCTTCGTTAGGTCGGGCGCGGGAGGTGGAGCAGCGAGTTGCCTCGCTCGTATTCGGCCGGCTCAGCGGGCCACCCAGCCGTCTTGTATGTCGGAGGACTGCTCTTCGGAAGTCATCGAAAGAGTGGTGAAGGAGGAGATGTGGGGGGCGGCGGAGGGGTGTGGTTCTTTTGCCCGGCGTTTGGCCTCGTTTAAATTGAAGACGGATGGGAGGAGTTCGGCCGGCGTTGCGTTTAATGCTTGCCAACTCATGAACAGACGTGTGGTCGGAGTAAATTTCTTGGCTTCCACGTGGGGTTAATGGAGGCGCATGAATGTAGTGAGGAGGCGTGTTCAGCTGGACGTGCAGCGGGCGGTGCCCTCAGCCCGCGAGCCGCTTCAATGACGGAGGTAGTGAGAGGTCGCGTCCGTCCTGAGCCGCCTTCAATGCGGAATACAGCGGCATCAATGCGGGCAGATGACGCCGGGCGGGATGCACGCGCGGGGGGAGAGGCAGGGAGGTCAAAGCGGGCCTGGGATCGGTCCGCACTCCCGCAAACCGTCTCCACTTTTGTCTTCAGTTTGCGGGAGAAATCGCGTCCGAACTATCCTGTGGACCAATACAGGATGGCTTCCACGGTTCAGATAGCGTCATCCGGCCGGTTGCGGGATTTGCGGGTCGGCGTTAAAGATGCCCTTACAAGCTAAAGTATAAGCTACAAGATCGAAAATTCATAGTTGATCATCAACTCACCTGCTCCCGGGTGAACAACAAATTCAAGTAAAGTTGAAAAAAAATTGTACATCAAAGATGGACGAGTTCTCTATGTGCATGCAATTGCAAAATTGCATGACAATATGACATCGATGGTGGGCTCGGAACAGAAGAAAAAACAATGCTCCAAAAATCAGAGTCTGTGTACCTTTTCTCAAAATTCCAACTTTCTTTGTTCAGAATTCCTGATGCCATATCACTATGAATCTAGAAAAGTCATACATCTTTCGTGCCATTTTTTTGCTATTTGTTTTCAATTTACTGTTCATCTACGGGAGCGGATGCTCCTATGCAGCGAAACGCCATCCGCCTACAAGATTACTTTCCCTGGGACAATGTTCGACAGAAACATAAGTGAACCTTTTATCAAGACGAGTGCATTCTTCATATGTCGTCGCAGATTGAGCTTCCTTGGTTTCTCATCGCATCTACGACGTCCATGTAGTCGCCGCTTACAGTTACCTTGGAGCGGCTGGCCGCCTAAGAAGGTACCATGCTTATGAAGAATGACAACGCGTGAAGTACCACTTACCGTCATCGACAGAGAGCCGTGTAGATGCTCAGTTTAATATGGCTTTTCGTGGAGTTTCCCACCCGTGCTTCATGGAACATCGTTGTTGCTCCCTCCTATCTTTTTTTCTCAGCGTACAATTTCTTTACCTCAATAGTTTGTGCAATAGAATTTTTTAAATCGATTTTTTTCCAACTTTGCCCCTCGGTTTCCGCTTTGGCTGCACTGCTCTGTGGTGAGTAACACACACTATTTCCTATAACTTCGCCGCACCTCTCGCTGTACCAATCCCATACTCCCCGTGAGGGAGAGTCAATCTATAGAAGAGAAAGAATATCTCCACAAGGAAGGAGTTGATAGCGTGGACGTTGACGACATGTTGTTGGTGAACGAAGACGATGGTAGCACGAAAAATGGGGACGATGGCTTGCTCGCGGAGGACTGTCTCCTCGTGGACGATGGAGTGCTCACGGAGATAGTGAAGTGCATCCAAGTCGCAGAGAAAAACATCATGCCCGGGAACCGTGATTTCTAGTTATGATGTCACCATGCAGACCACTTGTCACCGGTGACAAAATTGTCCAAATCTGCCCAAATTTAAGTTCCCTGTTCATATATGAGGAAGTGGATATTCATATATGAATACTCAAGGACCTACTCAGACTTCAGGAGGTTATGGTTGAAAGAATTGTCAATGAAACTGGCTTCACTACTAAATTCCCAATACCTCCTAGGCCTAGAATTGCACACTACTAATGAAAAGAATGGAAATTGTGTTCTTGGGTCCAACGTTTGTCATTTTTCTCAGACATCTTGCTTCAGAAGGATGCTCTTTATAAGGGCATGACGCGAGTGGTCCAATAAATTACTCGCTCTACCGGGACGCTGCATCATGAATGAATGCGAATGAATGGTTGAATAGCAGTAGTTGGCAACTGTACTGACGTATCATGATATATCGTCATGACAGAAAAAATAGGCCAGGATAATTTGCCCAACGGAGACATGATATAGCAATGATGCGTTAGTGGAGACCCCACAATGTACCAGTTAAAAAAAACAAATAGTTGTCCTAAAAAAACAGTTCACTGTTAAGTGCTACGAACAATTTTTTAATCTCATAACCAAGATTCAAATAATAAAAACTAATGTTTGCAAAAAAGTTTGCAAGAGAAGGAAAAAAAGGGATTACACTAGCGAAAAATCATAATAGAACTCGGGCTATTATTTCTAGATTTCTATTGAGGGAAAGTTGGAAGAAATCAATCTTAAAAATCCTATTGCAGAAACTATTGAGGGGAAGAAATTGCAAGTCGAGAAAAGAAAAATATTAGGAGGGAGTAACAAAGATGTTCCATGAAGAATGGGTGGGAAGCTGCATGAGAGCATCTCTAGCAGACCCTGCATCCCGTCGACCCGCAAAACGCGTTTGCAATTCGGGGAAAAAACGGTTTTGCAAGCCGGCGCGAACAACCGCAGAGGCAGACCCCGCAAAGCCGACCCGTAAAAGAGCATCTTCCGCTAATATCTTTTTTTACGGGTCGACTTTGTGGGATCTGCTTCTACGGCCGTCCCCCCCCCCCCCCCCCCGGCCCGCAAAACCTAAATTTGCACCTCAATTTGCATGTCTTTGCTTTTTCAACAACATTGGATACATAGGACATCACCAAATCTTTGCTAGAATAACAAGACCAAATAAAACAAGAACCACAATTATGCATTTTAAAAGATTTCCAACTCTCATAACTGCTCCCACTAGTTGAAGCAATATCTTCTCCATGCACTCATTGTTGATCTGCGGATTCTTGATCTTACATTCTTCATTCTTCTTCTTTGGTTCTAAAGAAGTAGACGTTGCTTCCCCTCTAGTTGCACGTGCATGCGCTTCGTTGCATTTGAAGAACACCCATTCGACGTGCTTCGGCGTGCCCGAAGTCAGCCTTAGCACTATCCGCATGCAGTCGTCGCACTGTATAAGCGGCATCGGCGAGCCACAGAGCCTCTGCGCGAGGGCCGAGCTCGGCGGATGGCCGGGCGAACCCATGCCCGCAAACCGTTGGCGGCGGCGAGAGGATGAGCCCGCACCTGCATGCGGCGATGCGCCTTTGCCGGGGCTGCGCGAGATGCTCCCCGACCATTTCATCGCTTGGCGCAGCCGCCGACGGCCGGGAAAGCCAAATCCGGCCGCCAGCGATGAAGGGCCGAAGATCCGCAACTTCCCGGCCCGCCGACGCAGGAGAGTGGGAGGGGGGCGGAGGGCAACCTTGTGCGTGTGGCGGCCTTTCGATGTGCTCCCGCTGGCTACTTTCGCTGAAATCTTGGGCGACGGTGGCGGGCGAGGGGGAGAGGGGAGGTGGTTGGTGGGGAAAAGCGCGGGCTGAAATGTCCTCCCCACGAACCACTCCTGCTATATGCAGGGCACCGACGGGCCGGGGGGGGGGGGAGGGGAACCTATGTATTCACGGGTTTGGTTAAAGTTTTTACAGCGCCCCTAAAAAAAATTTGCGGGCCGGCCGCGTTTGCGGGGTCTGTTCGGGCGAGATTTTTTGCGCCGACCCGCATTTTGGCAGTTATTTTGTGGGGTCTACTAGAGTTGCTCTGAGAAGGCCACGCTAAACTGAACATTGATGCAGTTTTCTTTGTCGATGAAAGTAATGGTGCTTCAGATGTTGATGTGTTGTCATTCGATGAAGGCCACACTAAAGTGGCAAAATAAAGAAAATAAAAACCCACTTTTTAAAGGTTTCAAAAAACTGTGAAAACTCACACATGTATATAGTGATGTATACCTCATTTTTTGTAAAATCTTATGATTAAATACATTTTGATGCGGTCTACACAAAAAACAAAATCTTGAACTTTTATAGTGAACAATACATGTGTTAGAAAGCGATGGTTTTGTTAATTTTGTGTAACTCACATCAGAATGTATTTCATCATGAAAATGTACATACATGTAATATAAATCCCTATGTGTTTGTGTATTTTTTTTCAGTTTTTTAAAACTTAAAAGGCTTATTTTAAACTAAAAATCAGGGTTGCCCAACTCTATTAGGAAATTTCACTAGTGTAGGTCTTTTTTTCTTCTCTTGCAATTTTTTTTGCGAATATTATTTTATTATTATTTGAATCTTAGTTACAAGATAAAAAATTGTTTGTAGCATTTTAATGGTGAAATGTTTTTTTCCCAAATTGGTGCATCGTGGGGTCTCCAATACTGCATCATTGCTATGTCATGTCTTTGTTCGGTGCATTGTTGTGGACTATCTTTTCTATCATGACAATATATATCATGATAGTACAGTTGCTCACTAGTGCCATTCAATTATTCATTCATTATGCAATGTCTCGGTAGAGAGTGAGTATTTTGTTGGAGCACTCGCGTCATGCCCTTATAAAGAGCAGCATTATGAACCAAGATGTCGAGAAAAATGACAAACATCGGTCGCAAGAACACAATTTCTATTTATTCATAGGTATAAATATAAATATGCAATTCTAGTCCTAGGAGGTATTGGGAATTTAGTAGTGAGGTCAGTTTCATTGACAATGCTTTCAACCATAACCACCTGAAGTGCAAGTCTGTCTATCAGTCCCCATATATGAGTAGCCACTTCCTCGTATATGAATAGGCAACATAAACTCACGCAGATTTGAACAATTTTGTTCTCGATCGGAAGCGATCTGCATGGCAACATCGTAACTGCAAATCTCTGTTTTCCAAGCATGATGTTGTCCTCAAGGACCTGGATGCCCTCCACTGTAAATATGTTATAGGTTTGAAGAGATAATATTAAAGTGACAAGGCTTAGAGAAAATTGTTCGATTGTAACTACACATACATGTTGGAAAACTGAACACCACTAGTTCGTATTCTATCATAGATAAAAAAATGTTAACATCTATCTCCAAACCAGAAACACATCGATGCCCTTATTTGTCATTACACATGTACATGCGAGGGAGGAGTATATCATGAAACTCAAGGTGGAGTTAGGCTGACTGACGATGCCATGGACCTAGGATAGGGTCATAGGCCTGACCTATACGCCCTACCAAAGGTCACTACCCTATAACCAAGGACATTCAAAGTATATCAAGAGATACCGACTGAAGTAACCAAGGAGTGCAATCCACTCGACCAGTTACCCTACTTGAATACCCCCAATTTCACTCGACCAAGATGAAGTCATTCGACTATACAAGAAACCACTCGGAGTACAAAAGACCTAGAGTCACTCAGGATGGCAACGGTCAGGCGTTCACTCTGTAGTCTTAAAGATCATTAATAGCACTTTATAGCTGGCGTTACCAGTAACGCCATATCTTAAAGTACATTGAACCCTGTAACGGGGGACGGCTGGGGTCCTGGCGCACTCTATATAAGCCACCCCCTCCTCTGGGACAAGGGTTCGCACCCCTTGTAACACACACCCATATTCCAGTCGATCGCTTCAGGGCACCGAGACGTAGGGCTTTTACCTCCTCCGAGAGGGGCCTAAACTCGTAAACTCGTGTGTACAACCTCGTTGTAGCTAGGGCCTTGCCTCCTCATACGTACCCCCTACTCTTACTGTCAGACTTAGTATCACGATAGTTGGCGCCCACCTTGGGCAAAGCGTCTTGGCAACTTCCGACGAGGTTGCATTTGTTCCGATCTTCATCAACATGGTTTCCGGCAGGGCCGCGAGTTCTGACTCGGTGCGCTCACTTTCGTCACCGACGACTCCGCCTAGCTCCAAGAAGCCCCCTCGATGTCGAGGCTCTTCCGATCCGCGGGTCGTCGCACTTTCGCGCAAGTGTCGCACCTACGGCGTTCTCCTACGACAGTCGTCGACTCCGTATCGGTCAGTCCTCGCATCATCTGCTCACTCCGCTGGGCGCCGCCGCAAGCGATCCGCTCGGTCGCGGCTCCAGCGGTGGGTAAAGCATGCGGTGGCTCGTCAGACGGGCACCCCTCAAGTTGCGGCGATCGAGCCCGACGAATTTCTCTGCGAACCAGTGATACGTCTCCAACGTATCTATAATTTTTGATTGCTCCATGCTACTTTATCTACTGTTTTAGGCAATATTGGGCTTTATTATCCACTTTTATATTATTTTTGGGACTAACCTATTAACCGGAGGCCCAGCCCAGATTTGCTGTTTTATGCCTATTTCAGTGTTTCGAGGAAAAGGAATATCAGACGGAGTCAAAACGGAACGAAATCAACTGGAGAAGTTATTTTTGGAAGGAAAGCAACCTGATAGACTTGGAGTGCACGTCAGGGGAGTCCCGGGCTACCCACGAGGGTGGGGGGCGCGCCCACCCCCCTGGGCGCCCCCCTGCCTCATGAGCACCCCGGAGGTCCACCGACGTACCCCTTGCACCCATATATACCTACGTACCCTAAAACTTCCAGAACAGAAGATAGATCGGGAATTCCGCCGCCGCAAGCCTCTGTAGCCACCAAAAACCTCTCGCGAGCATGTTCCGGCACCCTGCCGGAGGGGGATCCCATCACCGGTGGCCATCTTCATCATCCCGGCGCTATCCATGACGAGGAGGGAGTAGTTCACCCTCGGGGCTGAGGGTATGTATCGGTAGCTATGTGTTTGATCTCTCTCTGCCTCTTGTGTTCTCTCTCATGTTTCCTCTATGGCACGATCTTGATGTATCCCGAGCTTTGCTATTGTAGTTGGATCTTATGATGTTTCTCCCCCTCTACTCTCTTGTGATGAATTGAGTTTCCCCTTTGAAGTTATCTTATCAGATTGAGTCTTTTATGAGAACACTTGATGTATGTCTTGCCGTGATTATCTGTGGTGACAATGGGATATCATGTGCCACTTGATGTATGTTTTGGTGATCAACTTGCGGGTTTCGTGACATTGGGAACCTATGCATAGGGGTTGGCACACGTTCTTGACTCTCCGGTAGAAACTTTGGGGCACTCTTTGAAGTACTTTTATGTTGGTTGGATGAATCTTAGATTGTGTGATGCATATCGTATAATCATGCCCACGGATACTTGAGGTGCCAATGGAGTATCTAGGTGACATTAGGGTTTTGGTTGATTTGTATCTTAAGGTGTTATTCTAGTATGAACTCTTTTATAGATCGATCCGAAAGAATAACTTTGAGGTGGTTTCGTACCCTACCATAATCTCTACGTTTGTTCTCCGCTATTAGTGGCTTTGGAGTGCTCTTTGTTGCATGTTGAGGGCTTGCTATATTATCTATCTATGTTATTATTGTTGAGAGAACTTGCACTAGTGAAAGTATGAACCCTAGGCCTTGTTTCCTATCATTGCAATACCGTTTACGCTCACTTTTATCATTAGTTACCTTGTTGTTTTTATTATTTCAGATTACAAAAACCTTTATCTACCATCCATATTGCACTTGTATCACCATCTCTTCGCCGAACTAGTGCACCTATACAATTTAACATTGTATTGGGTGTGTTGGGGACACAAGAGACTCTTTGTTATTTGGTTGCAGGGTTGCTTGAGAGAGACATCCTACGCCTCCTACGGATTGATAAACCTTAGGTCATCCACTTGAGGGAAATTTGCTACTGTCCTACAAACCTGTGCACTTGCAGGCCCAACAACGTCTACAATAAGAAGGTTGTGTAGTAGACATCAAGCTCTTTTGTGGTGCCGTTGCTGGGGAGGCTAGGTAAAGGGCACTCACTCACACCCCGTCAACTAAGCTCTTTTCTGGCGCCGTTGCCGGGGAGGTGAGTGCTTGAAGGTATATCTTTAGATCTTGCAATCGAATCTTTTTGTTTCTTGTTTTATCACTAGTTTGTTTTATAAAAGAAAATTACAAAAAAAATGTAATTGAGTTTGTCTCATACGCTTCACCTTTTAATATCTTTTGTGAGTATGATGGGAAGGAAAATTGTGCTCAAGTACTAGAAGAAGAATTACATAGAATGCTTGGTATAAAATATGTGAATGATAAGCCAATTTACTATGATGAAAGCATGCCTCCTATCTATGATGATTATTGTGATGATACGCATGCCATAAAGAAGAATTTTGCTTATGTGGAGAGTAGTAAATTTTCTATGCTTGTAGGTCATGAAAAGAATGCTTTAGGTGCTGGTTATATTGTTGAATTCATTCATGATGCTACCGACAATTATTATGAGGGAGGAACATATGCTTGTAGGAATTGCAATAATATCAAGTTTCCTCTCTATGTGCTTAAATTTTTGAAGCTATGCTTGTTTTACTTTCCTATGCTAGCTGATTATTGTTTCCATAAGTTGTTTGCTCACAAAATCCCTATGCATAGGAAGTGGTTTAGACTTAAATGTGCTAGTCATATGCTTCATGATGCTCCTGCTATGTTTTAATTCTTATCTTTTATGTGAGCATCATTGTCATCATCATGCCTAGCTAAAAAGGCATTAAAGAAAAGCGCTTGTTGGGAGACAACCCAATATTTACCCTTACTGTTTTTGTGTGTCCACATGATTATGCTACTGTAGTAATCATGTTTTATAGCTTTTGTTTCAATAAAGTGCCAAGTAAGACCTTTAGGATAGCTTACGGTGATAGTTGTGTTGATCCTGCTGAAAATCAGAAACTTTTGCACCCAGTAAATTAGTTGTGTTAATTCACAGAAACGTGCTTCTTATCTGATTCTTTTTGATATGGATTGGCACACAAATGGCTCAGGTCTTCCTAATTTGGTAGGATTTTTGGAGTTCCATAAGTATACGTTTGATACAGATTACTACAGACTGTTCTGTTTTTGACAGATTCTGTTTTCTATGTGTTGTTTGCTTATTTTGATGAATCTATGAGTAGTATCGGAGGGTATGAGCCATAGATAAGTTCGAGTACAGTAGATATTACACCAATATGAATTTAGAATGAGCTCATTACAGTACCTAAGTGGTGGTTTTATTTTCTTATACTAACGGAGCTTACGAGTTTTCTGTTGAGTTTTGTGTTGTGAAGTTTTAAAGATTTGGGTAAAGATTCGATGGACTATGGAATAAGGAGTGGCAAAGAGCCTAAGCTTGGGGATGCCCATGGCACCCCAAGATATTTAAGGATAACCAAGAGCCTAAGCTTGGGGATGCCCCGGAAGGCATCCCCTCTTTCGTCTTCATTCATCGGTAACTTTACTTGGAGCTATATTTTTATTCACCACATGATATGTGTTTTGCTTGGAGAATCATTTCCTTTTGTTAGTTTTTGCTTGCTGTAATTTATATTAATGTTTTGCACCTTTAGTTTCAATAAAAAAAAGTCAAGGATAGCCTTTGCCATGCTTATTTTGCTAGTATGCATGTTGCTGTTTGAAAACAGAAAGTTTACCGCTGTTGCAAAAATTCCCTAGAAAATTCAGAGCATGATATAATGTTGAAACTTTTTGAATATTGAGCTCTGATAAATTTATTACAGTGGGAATTTTAGTTCATAATTTTTGGAGTTAGGGAATATGATGACTCTTGCATTCTTTACAGACTATACTGTTTTGGCAGATTGCTGTTATGGTTGCATTGTTTGCATATGTTTGCTTGTTTAATGACTCTATTTGAGGATAGGAGTATTAAATATGCTGAGGCATTTAGTATTCAATGTTGAATAATTATTTAAGTGATTTGTTACAGTAGAAAATGATAAGGTTTTGCATTGGTTTATACTAACCTATCTCATGAGTTCTTGTTGAGTTTGTTGTGAATGAAGCTTTTGATAAAAAGAGAAACCATGATATGAGAGGAATTAAGGAGACACAAAAGCTCAAGCTTGGGGATGCCCAAGGCACCCCAAGATAATATTTCAAGAAGTCTCAAGCATCTAAGCCTGGGGATGCCCCGGTAGGCATCCCACCTTTCTTCTTCAATAACTATCGGTTAGTATCGGTTGGGCCTAAGTTTTTGCTTCTTAACATGAGTTGTGCTATCCTTGCAATGTAGTTTTCTTTAGCTTTGCTTGCTGTTTGAATAAAGTATCAAGATATGAAAGATTAAATGAGAGAGAGTCTTTGCATAGTTGCATAATTATTTAGCTACTCATTGATCTTCACTTATATCTTTCGGAGTAGTTTGTCATTTGCTCTAGTGCATCACTTATATCTTTTAGAGCATGGTGGTAGTTTTATTTTGAAGAAATAGATGAACTCTCATGCTTCACTTAGATTATTTTGAGAGTCTTTAATAGCATGGTAATTCGCTTGATGTTAATATACTTGGTGTTCAAGATATGTGAAACTTTCTTTTGAGTGCGTTGAATACTAAGATAAGTTTGATGCTTGATAATTGTTTTGAGATATGAAGATGGTGATATTAGAGTCATGCTAGTTAAGTAGTTGTGAATTCAAAGAATACTTGTGTTGAAGTTTGTGATTCCCGTAGCATGCACGTATGGTGAACCGTTTTGTGATGAACTCGGAGCATGATTTATTTATTGATTGTCTTCCTTATGAGTGGCAGTCGGGGACGAGCGATGGTCTTTTCCTACCAATCTATCCCCCTAGGAGCATGCGCGTAATACTCTGCTTTGATAACTTCTAGATTTTTGCAACAAGTATATGAGTTCTTTATGACTAATGTTGAGTCCATGGATTACACGCACTTTTTCCCATCCTTCCACCTTTGTTAGCCTCTCTAATACCGCGCACTTTTCGCCGGTATCATACACCCACCATATACCTTCCTCAAAACAGCCACCATACCTACCTATCATGGCATTTCCATAGCCATTCCGAGATATATTGCCATGCAACTTTCCACCGTTCCGTTTATTATGACACGCTCCATCATTGTCATATTGCGAGCATGATCATGTAGTTGACATTGTATTTGTAGCAAAGCCACCGTTCATAATTCTTTCATACATGTCACTCATGATTCATTGCATATCCCGGTACACCGCCGGAGGCATTCATATAGAGTCATACTTTGTTCTAAGAATCGAGTTGTAATTATTGAGTTGTAAGAAAAATAAAAGTGTGATGATCATCATTATTAGAGCATTGTCCCAAGTGAGGAAAGGATGATGGAGACTATGATTCCCCCATAAGTCGGAATGAGACTCCGGACAAAAAAAGGAGGCCATAAAAAAAGGAAGAGAAAGGCCCAAATAAAAAAATGAGAGAAAAAGAGAGAAGGGACAATGCTACTATCTCTTTTTCCACACTTGTGCTTCAAAATAGCACCATGATCTTCATGATAGAGAGTCTCATATGTTGTCACTTTCATATACTAGTGGGAATTTTTCATTATAGAACATGGCTTGTATATTCCAATGATGGGCTTCCTCAAAATGCCCTAGGTCTTCGTGAGCAATCAAGTTGGATGCACACCCACTTAGTTTCTTTTGTAGAGCTTTCATATACTTATAGCTCTAGTGCATCCATTGCATGGCAATCCCTACTCGCTCACATTGATATCTATTTATGGGCATCTCCATAGCCCGTTGATACGCCTAGTTGATGTGAGACTATCTTCCCTCTTTTTGTCTTCTCCACAACCACCATTCTATTCCACATAGTGCTATATCCATGGCTCACGCTCATGTATTGCGTGAAGATTGAAAAAGTTTTGAGAATGTCATAAGTATGAAACAATTGCTTGGCTTGTCATCGGGGTTGTGCATGATTTAAATATTTTATATGGGGAAGATGGAGCATAGCCAGACTATATGATTTTCTACGGATAACTTTCTTTGGCCATGTTATTTTGAGAAGACATGATTGCTTTGATTAGTATGCTTGAAGTATTATTATTTTTATGTCAATATGAACTTTTGTCTTGAATGTTTCGGATCTGAATATTCATATACCAATTAAGAAGATTTACATTGAAATTATGCCAAAGTATCACTCTGCATCAAAAATTCTTTTTTTATCATTTACCTACTTGAGGACGAGCAGGAATTAAGCTTGGGGATGCTTGATACGTCTCCAACGTATCTATAATTTTTTATTGCTCCATGCTACTTTATCTACTGTTTTAGGCAATATTGGGCTTTATTATCCACTTTTATATTATTTTTGGGACTAACCTATTAACCGGAGGCCCAGCCCAGATTTGTTGTTTTATGCCTATTTCAGTGTTTCGAGGAAAAGGAATATCAGACGGAGTCAAAACGGAACGAAATCAACTGGAGAAGTTATTTTTGGAAGGAAAGCAACCTGATAGACTTGGAGTGCACGTCAGGGGAGTCCCGGGCTGCCCACGAGGGTGGGGCGCGCGCCCACCCCCCTGGGCGTACCCCCTGCCTCGTGAGCACCCCGGAGGTCCACCGACGTACCCCTTGCACCCATATATACCTACGTACCCTAAAACTTCTAGAACAGAAGATAGATCGGGAATTCCGCCACCGCAAGCCTCTGTAGCCACCAAAAACCTCTCGGGAGCCCGTTCCGGCACCCTGCCAGAGGGGGATCCCATCACCGGTGGTCATCTTCATCATCACGGTGCTATCCATGACAAGGAGGGAGTAGTTCACCCTCGGGGCTGAGGGTATGTACCAGTAGCTATGTGTTTGATCTCTCTCTCTCGTGTTCTCTCTTGTGTTTCCTCTATGGCACAATCTTGATGTATCCCGAGCTTTGCTATTGTAGTTGGATCTTATGATGTTTCTCCCCCTCTACTCTCTTGTGATGAATTGAGTTTCCCCTTTGAAGTTATCTTACCGGATTGAGTCTTTTATTAGAACACTTGATGTATGTCTTGTCGTGATTATCTGTGGTGACAATGGGATATCATGTGCCACTTGATGTATGTTTTGGTGATCAACTTGCGGGTTTCGTGACATTGGGAACCTATGCATAGGGGTTGGCACACGTTCTTAACTCTCCGATAGAAACTTTGGGACACTCTTTGAAGTACTTTTATGTTGGTTGGATGAATCTGAGATTGTGTGATGCATATCGTATAATAATGCCCACGGATACTTGAGGTGACAATGGAGTATCTAGGTGACATTAGGGTTTTGGTTGATTTGTATCTTAAGGTGTTATTCTAGTACAAACTCTTTTATAGATCGATCCAAAAGAATAACTTTGAGGTGGTTTCGTACCCTACCATAATCTCTATGTTTGTTCTTCGCTATTAGTGGCTTTGGAGTGACTCTTTGTTGCATGTTAAGGGCTTGTTATATTATCTATCTATGTTATTATTGTTGAGAGAACTTGCACTAGTGAAAGTATGAACCCTAGGCCTTGTTTCCTATCATTGCAATACCGTTTACGCTCACTTTTATCATTAGTTACCTTGCTGTTTTTATTATTTCAGATTACAAAAACCTTTATCTACCATCCATATTGCACTTGTATCACCATCTCTTCGCCGAACTAGTGCACCTATACAATTTAACATTGTATTGGGTGTGTTGGGGACACAAGAGACTCTTTGTTATTTGGTTGCAGGGTTGCTTGAGAGAGACCATCTTCATCCTACGCCTCCTACGGATTGATAAACCTTAGGTCATCCACTTGAGGGAAATTTGCTACTGTCCTACAAACCTGTGCACTTGCAGGCCCAACAACGTGTACAAGAAGAAGGTTGTGTAGTAGACATCAACTAGCCGACCCATCGACTGGCTCTGCGGATATTCTTTCCAAGCACGGGAGCAATGATCTTGCAGTAGAAGTCCTCATGGTCGACTCTCGTCGCAGCCCACCCGGTTTTCGTCGCAACGGCAACAACGATGATGGTGATGGCCCGTCATACGACCACGATGAGTACGAGCCCCAACCTCTCAATTCACAGCAGAGGGAAGAGTTGCACCACCGCAACGTGGAGGTCCTCCAGACCCCCATCATAGGGGAGACTGCCGAGGCTCGGGCCTTGGAGGCTGCGCGCCTAGCCACGTTGGCTGAGCGCATGCGTATGGAGAATCTCCAGCATTCTCTCGATGAACGCGCCCGTCGACTGATCCCCGAATCCAGTCGACGGCAACGACAATTGTTTCCGCCTGAACCCCAGGTATACCGCACTCCGATCCAGAATCTTACAGTTGTTGCACGTATAGCAGAGTCTATTCAGCCGTCCCGTTCAGAAGCTGGAAGAGGTTTGGAGCAGATCCGAGCGCTGCTCCGTGCAGCAGGAGAGCAAAACTCCGCTGTTTCTCAGTCGTGGAATAGGATCCACAATAGGTCAGTGAGGGCAGATACAGTTCAGTCGGTGCACAATCCTGGGTCGCCTTTGCAACGTGAAGATCGTGATCGCCATCGAGATCGGCATCTGGGAAGAGCTCATGGAGAGTTTGATTGTGAGTATGCCCATGACAGCCACCGTCGAGTGCCTTCGCCCCCTCCGAGGGACGGGTCATACGCGCCCCGGCGGTATGACGACAGGCGCCCATATGGTAATGACCGTAGAGTTCCAGACGACCCAAGAGAGCCTGGGTTCGATGCAAGGTCAGTCCTTGTACAAGGTTTGGTCGACCGAAACAAAGCATACAGAGAAGGGTTGGATAGAGATCGACCTGGTGGAAGCAGGGTGCACGTTTCCGGCCCCGAGTGCTTCGGAAGAGCCATCCAAGCCGTTGAGATCCCTCACAACTTCAGGTTGGCGACTGGCGTCAGTAAGTTCACCGAAGAGTCGAAGCCTGACACTTGGTTGGAGGATTACCGAGTGGCTGTGCACATTGGTGGCTGATACGTCTCCAACGTATCTATAATTTTTGATTGTTCCATGCTATTATATTATCTGTTTTGGATGTTTAATGGGCTTTACTATGCACTTTTATATTATAATTGGGACTAACCTATTAACCGGAGGCCCAGTGCAAATTGTTGTTTTTTGCCTATTTTGGTGTTTCGCAGAAAAGGAATATCAAACGGAGTCCAAACAGAATGAAATCTTCGGGAGAGTGATTTTTGGAACAAATGTGATCCAGAGGACTTGGAGTGGACGTCAAGAAAGAAGCGAGGAGGCCACGAGGCAGGGATGCGCGTCTGCCCCCCTGGGCGCGCCCCCCACCCTCGTGGGCCCCTCGCAGCTCCACCGACCTACTTCTTCCTCCTATATATACCCATATACCCTGAAACATCGGAGAGCACAATAGATCGGGAGTTCCGCCCCGCAAGCCTCTGTAGCCACCGAAAACTAATCAGGACCCTGTTCCGGCACCCTGCCGGAGGGGGATCCCTCATCGGTGGCCATCTTCATCATCCCGGCGCTCTCCATGATGAGGAGGGAGTAGTTCACCCTCGGGGCTGAGGGTATGTACCAGTAGCTATGTGTTCGATCTCTCTCTCTCTCTCTCGTGTTCTTGATTTGGCACGATCTTGATGTACCGCAAGCTTTGCTATTATAGTTGGATCTTATGATGTTTCTCCCCCTCTACTCTCTTGTAAAGGATTGTGTTTTCCCTTTGAAGTTATCTTATCGGATTTAGTCTTTAAGGATTCGAGAACACTTGATGTATGTCTTGCATGTGCTTGATACGTCTCCAACGTATCTATAATTTTTGATTGTTCCATGCTATTATATTACCTGTTTTGGATGTTTATGGGCTTTACTATACACTTTTATATCATTTTTGGGACTAACCTACTAACCGGAGGCCCAGCCCAAATTGTTGTTTTTTTGCCTATTTCAGTGTTTCGAAGAAAAGGAATATCAAACGGAGTCCGAACGGAATGAAACCTTCGGGAGCAATCTTTTTGGAACAAACGCAATCCAGGAGACTTGGAGTGGACGTCAAGAAGCAGACGAGGAAGCCACAAGGCAGGAGAGCGCGCCCTAGGGGGGTGGGCGCTCCCCCCACCCTTGTGGGCCCCTCGTGGCTCCATCGACCTACTTCTTCCTCCTATATATATATACGTACCCCGAAAACATCCAGGAGCACCACGAAACCCTATTTCCACCGGCGCAACCTTCTATACCTGTGAGATCCCATCTTGGAGCCTTCGCTGGCGCTCCGTCGGAGGGGGAATCGATCATGGAGGGCTTCTACATCAACACCATAGCCTCTTCGATGAGTTGTGAGTAGTTTACCACAGACCTTCGGGTTCATAGTTATTAGCTAGATGGCTTCTTCTCTCTCTTTGAATCTCAATACAAAGTTCTCCTTGGTCTTTTTGGAGATCTATTCGATGTGACTCTTTTTGCGGTGTGTTTGTTGAGATCTGATGAATTGTGGGTTTATGATCAAGTTTATCTATGAGAAATATTTGAATCTCCTCTGAATTCTTTTATGTATAGATTGGTTATCTTTGCAAGTCTCTTCAAATTATTAGTTTGGTTTGGCCTACTAGATTGATCTTTCTTGCAATGGGAGAAGTGCTTAGCTTTGGGTTCAATCTTGCGGTGTCTTTTCCCAGTGACAACAGGGGCAGCAAGGCACGTATTGTATTGTTGCCATCAAGGATAAAAGGATGGGGTTTATATCATATTTCTTGAGTTTATCCCTCTACATCATGTCATCTTGCCTAATGCGTTACTCTGTTCTTATGAAGTTAATACTCTAGATGCATGCTGGATAGCGGTTGATGTGTGGAGTAATAGTAGTAGATGCAGGCAGGAGTCGGTCTACTTGCTGCGGACGTGATGCCTATATACATGATCATGCCTAGATATTCTCATAACTATGCACTTTTCTATCAATTGCTCGATAGTAATTTGTTCACCCACCGTAATACTTATGCTATCTTGAGAGAAGCCACTAGTGAAACCTATGGCCCCCGGGTCTATCTTTTATCATATAAGTTTCCAATCTACTTTATTTTGCAATCTTTACTTTCCAATCTATATCATAGAAATACCAAAAAAAAATTATCTTATCTTATTATCTCTATCAGATCTCACTTTCGCAAGTGGTCGTGAAGGGATTGACAACCCCTTTATCGCGTTGGTTGCGAGGTTCTTGTTTGTTTGTGTAGGTACGAGGGACTTGCATGGAGCCTCCTACTGGATTGATACCTTGGTTCTCAAAAACGAGGAAAATACTTATGCTACTTTGTTGCATCACCCTTTCCTCTTCAAGGGAAAACCAACGCAGTGCTCAAGAGGAAGAAGTACTTATCTGTGGTGACAATGGGATATTCACGTGATCTACTTGATGTATGTTTTGGTGATCAACCTGCGGGTTCAGTGACCTTGTGAACTTATGCATAGGGGTTGGCACACGTTTTCGTCTTGACTCTCTGGTAGAAACTTTGGGGCACTCTTTGAAGTACTTTGTGTTGGTTGAATAGATGAACCTAAGATTGTGTGATGCATATCGTATAATCATGCCCATGGATACTTGAGGTGACATTGGAGTATCTAGGTGACATTAGGGTTTTGGTTGATTTGTCTCTTAAGGTGTTATTCTAGTACGAACTCTATGATAGATCGAACGGAAAGAATAGCTTTGTGTTATTTTACTACGGACTCTTGAATAGATCGATCAGAAAGAATAACTTTGAGGTGGTTTCATACCCTACAATAATCTCTTCGTTTGTTCTTCGCTATTAGTGACTTTGGAGTGACTCTTTGTTGCATGTTAAGGGATAGTTATATGATCCAGTTATGTTATTATTGTTGAGGGAACTTGCACTAGTGAAAGTATGAACCTTAGGCCTTGTTTCCTAGCATTGCAATATCGTTTATGCTCAATTTTACCACTTGTTACCTTGTTGTTTTTATATTTTTCAGATTACAAATACTCATATCTACCATCCGTATTGCATTTGTATCACCATCTCTTCGCCGAACTAGTGCTCCTATACAATTTACCATTGTATCGGGTGTGTTGGGGACACAAGAGACTCTTTGTTATTTGGTTGCAGGGTTGTTTGAGAGAGACCATCTTCATCCTACACCTCCCAGATTGATAAACCTTAGGTCATCCACTTGAGGGAAATTTGCTACTGTCCTACAAACCTCTGCACTAGGAGGCCCAACAACTTCTACAAGGAGAAGGTTGCATAGTAGACATCAGTGGCGGCAACGATGAGGTGGCATGAAGCACCTCCCTTTGATGCTTGAAGGTTCTGCCAGAGCTTGGTTGAATCAGTTGGCCCCTGGGATCATTTTCAATTGGGAAGAATTGGCCCAAGTGTTTACCAAAACATTTGAGGGCACCTGCAAGCGACGTGCTGGTTTGACAGAATTACAACATTGTGTATAGAAATAGAATGAGACTTTGAGAGATTATATCCAGAGGTGGACTACCCTTCATCACACAATGGAGAATGTGTCAGAGCACCAAGCAGTTTGTGCCTTTAAAGAAGGCGTTCGCTACAGAGAGCTCAATCTGAAGTTCGGTCAGACCAGAGACATGTCTCTGACTCGGATGATGGAGATTGCCACTCGATACGCTAACAGCGAAGAGGAGGACCGACTTTGGAGCGGTAAAAATAAGTCAATTGCCCAGGATACCGGAGGAGGAAACTCCAGTCGGAAGCAGAAACGGAAAGTTGAGGCAGCAGTTTTGAATCAAGGGAAGTTCAAGGGGAAGCCTAAAGGGCCTTGGACCCCTAAAAAAAGTGAAAGATCAAGTGGAAAATGATGTGCTTGACTTACCGTGTCATATACACACCAAAAAGGATGAAGAGGGAAATTTGATTCTTCCCAAGCATACCAGTCGACAATGTCGACTCCTGATTCAGAGCTTCAAAGAGAGCCATCCTAGTGAAAAGGACAAAGAGTCTGATAAGGAGGAGGACAAAGAGGAAGATGGTGGTTACCCCAATGTTAATGCCACTTTGGTGATTTTTGCTGACCTCGAGAGCAAAAGTCGACTGAAAGTTATTAATAGAGAATTAAACATGGTTGCCCCGGCAACGCCCAGATATTTGAAGTGGTCAAAAACCCCTGTTACATTCGACCAGTCTGACCACCCCACACATGTTGCTACCCCTGGGCGGCAAGCGTTGGTGGTCGACCCAGTCGTTGGGGTACCCGACTGGCCAAGGTTTTGATGGACAGTGGCAGTGGATTGAATATATTGTATGCTGAGGCCCTCCGGGGGATGGGCATTCCGATGTCCAAACTCAGTGAGAGCAACATAAGATTCCATGGTGTCATCCCAGGAAAGAAAGCCGGCTCACTCGGTCAGATCACTCTTGATGTGGTTTTCGGTGATTCAAAGAATTACCGCAAGGAAAAGTTGATGTTTGAGGTGATGGATTTTGATAGTGCCTATCATGCTATTCTAGGCAGACCTGCTTATGCTCGTTTCATGGCTCGACCGTGTTACGTATACCTCAAGTTAAAGATGCCTGGCCCCAATGGCGTGATCACAGTCATTGGAAATCGGCAGAGAGCAGAAGATTGCCTCCATAAGGGCTCAAAGATCGCCGATGAACAAATGGCGGTAGTAGAAATGCAAGAGTTTCAGAAGAATGCAGATCCGAGTGATTTGCTGCGTGCCAAGAGACTTGCTTCAGAGTCTGCATTTCAGTCGTATGGTGAAACAAAGCCGGTTCACATTCACTCGACCGATCCCAATGCCGCTCTGACTCATCTCTCAACAACACTCAACGGCAAATAGGAAGAAGCGCTCATCCAGTTCCTCCGTGAGAACTGGGACATCTTCGCATGGAAGTCATCTGACATGCCAGGTGTACCCAGGGGACTGGCTGAGCACCGTTTGAGAGTCGACCCGAAAGCAAAAACCTGTTAAAGAGCATTTCCGTCGGTCCGCCACGGAGAAGAGGAAAGCAATTGGTGAGGAGGTGGCTCTGCTTCTGGCTGCTGAGTTCATCCACAAGATATACCACTCCGAGTGGCTCGTCAATGTTGTTATGGTCCCCAAGAAAGATAAATCGCTTCGAATGTGTATTGATTTCAAGCATATCAATCGGGCCTGCCCGAAAGATCATTTTCCTCTGTCGCGCATCGACTAGATAGTCGACTCAACTACGGGGTGTGAGCGATTGTCCTTTTTGGATGCTTATTGCGGGTACCATCAGATCCGTCTATATGGACCCGACGAGATAAAGACAACTTTCATCACCCCATTCGGGTGTTTTTGCTATGTTACTATGCCCTTTGGCCTCAAGAATGCTGGTGCCACATTCATGCGCATGATTCATAAGTGCATGCTCACTCAAATCAGTCGGAATGTGGAAGCATACATGGATGACATAGTGGTCAAGTCACGCAAAGGTTCTGACCTACTGACTGACCTTGCTGAAACCTTTGCCAACTTAAGAAGATATGATATCAAGCTCAATCCGTCAAAGTGCACATTTGGAGTCCCAGGTAGAAAGTTACTCAGTTTCCTCGTTTCCGAACGAGGGATCGGCGCAAACCCAGAGAAAATTGGCACAATCCTCCGAATGAAACGCCCTGTGCGTGTGCACGATGTTCAGAAGCTTACTGGTTGTTTGGCTGGATTGAGTCGATTCATCTCACGCCTCAGTGAAAAGGCATTACCTCTTTACCGACTGATGAATAAGTCTGACAAGTTCGAGTGGAATGATGAAGCTGAAGCAGCATTTGAAGAGCTCAAAGACCTGCTCTCCACCCAGCCGGTGCTTGCCGCTCCAATCAGCAAAGGGCCTTTACTGCTTTACATCGCAGCCACTGGACAGGTTGTCAGCACAGCGCTCAAGGTCGAGCAGGAAGAAGAAGGAAAAGCCTACAGAGTACAACGCCCTATGTACTACATTTCTGAAGTCTTGACTCCGTCCAAGCAGAGATATCCTCATCATCAGAAGCTTGTTTATGGAATTTACTTGACCATGAAGAAAGTTGTGCACTACTTCTCAGACCACTCGGTTTCAGTCACCAGCGATGCTCCATTGTCAGAAATTCTGAATAATAGAGATGCAAATGATCGAGTGGCAAAGTGGGCAATTGAACTCCTTCCTTTGGATATCAAGTTTGAGGCAAAGAAAGCCATCAAGTCTCAAGCAATAGCAGATTTCCTTGCAGAGTGGATTGAACAGCAGCAACCGACTCAAATTCACTCGGAACATTGGACTATGTTCTTTCATGGATCCAAGATGTTGAACGGCTCTGGTGCAGGAGTGGTTTTAGTATCTCCAAGAGGAGACAAGCTCAGTTATGTCCTGCATATTCACTTTGATTCTTCAAACAATGAAGCTGAGTATGAGGCACTGTTGTATGGGTTACGTATGGCCATTTCACTTGGCATCTGACGCTTGATGGTCTACAGCGACTCAGACTTCGTGGTTAATCAAGTAATGAAGGAATGGGACATCAGGAGTCCAGCAATGACCGGTTATTGCAATGCAGTAAGAAAGCTAGAGAAGAAGTTTGAGGGGTTAGAGCTCCACCACATACCTCGAATCAAGAATCAAGCTGCTGATGATCTGGCGAAGATAGGTTCCACTCAAAAGCCTATTACCAGTAATGTGTTCTTCGAGCATCTCCACACCCCGTCAGTACAAGAAGATCCCTTCAAGTAAGAGCCCCCACAACCGATAAGTTCAACCAATCCGACTGAGATTGAAGTCCCACCTGTGGTCAACTTGGTCATGGAAGTCTTAGTGATCACGCCCGACTGGACGGTGCCATATATCGCGTACCTGCTCAGGCAGGAACTCCCAGAAGATGAGGATGAGGCCCGCCAAATCGTTCATCGATCGAAGGCTTTCACCGTGATAAGAGGGCAGCTTTACAGAGAAAGTGTCACAGGAGTGGCTCAATGTTGCATCACCCCAGAAGAAGGTCGAATGATTTTAAACGAGATCCACTCGGGGACCTGTGGTCACCATGCGTCCTCTCGGACCATCATGGACAAAGCATACCAAGCGGGATTCTATTGGTCGTGTGCAAATGTGATGGCAAAGGATATAGTTGACAAGTGCGCATGTTGTGAGTTCTACTCAAACATGTCTCACAAGCCTGCATCTGCCTTGAAGACTATTCCGCTCATCTGGCTGTTTGCAATCTGGGGGTTAGATATGGTCGGACCCTTCAAGACCAACAGAAGTGGCTTCACTCATTTGCTCATAGCAGTCAAAAAAATCACCAAATGGATCAAAGCCAAGCCTATCAAGAACCTTGACTCAAGCACTGCCATCAGTTTCATCCGAGAGCTGATATTCAGATATGGGGTCCCACACAACATCATCACAGATAACGGCACCAACTTTGATTCTGATGAGTTCAAGACGTTTTGTGCTTCCCAGGGCACTCGGGTCGATTACGCATCTGTTGCGCACCCACAGTCGAATGGGCAAGCGGAAAGGGAAAATGGTTTGATTCTTCAAGGGATGAAACCTCGACTGATGTGCGACCTCAAGCACGCTGTTGGAGCCTGGGTGACTAAATTGCCATTTGTCTTATGGGGACTCGGAACAACTCTGAATCGGTCGACTGACCGAACTCCTTTCTTCTTGGTGTATGGTGCTGAAGCTGTGCTTCCGAGTGACTTGTTGCACAATGCCCCCCGAGTGGAACTCTTCTCAGAAGCCGAAGCAGAACAGGCACGACAAGATGCAGTTGATCTCCTAGAAGAGGAGCGAGAGATGGCTCTGATCCGGTCGACCATCTATCAATAAG
The DNA here is from genome assembly GCF_018294505.1 of Triticum aestivum. NCBI lineage: Eukaryota > Viridiplantae > Streptophyta > Magnoliopsida > Poales > Poaceae > Triticum > Triticum aestivum. The sequence goes on from NC_057801.1 coordinate 127,258,709, forward strand.
ACATGCGCCGATTCCATGCCCGTAATGTCAAAGGTCGAGCATTTCAGGAAGGAGACCTTGTGTTTCGAGTGCATCAGAAAAGACCTCACAAGCTCGCTCCGCCTGGGAAGGTCCCTTCATCATCACTAAGGTGCTCCACAACGGGGCATATCATCTCTACAATGTAGCAAAGAAAGTGGATGAGCCACGCTTGTGGAATGCGGAGCTGCTCCATCGTTAATATACCTAAACCACTCGGATCGACGAGTTGTAATAAGAATCCTTTAGTTTCTTATCAAAGACAAGATTTTTGTAGTATCTTAGTGATTGTTTTTCCGTAAACACATGTGTTCAAATCCTCCAGTGTGTGGCTTAGTCGCGAACCCGATTCGCCTAAGTTTCAAAACCACTCCGAGTGAAGAGCAACCCTCTCACTCGGGGGCTTAGCCACGAACCTGATTCGCCTAAAGTTAAAAAACCATTCTGAGTGGAGAGCAATCCTCCCACTCGAGGGCTTAGCTGCGACCCCGTACTCGCCTAAGTTAAAAACCACCCCGAGTGGAGAGCAATCCTCCCACTCAGGGGCCTAGCTGCGACCCCGTACTCGCCTAAGTTAAAAACAACTCCGAGTGAAGAGCAACCCTCTCACTCGGGGGCTTAGTTGCGACCCCGTACTCGCCTAAGTTCAAAACCACTCTGAGTGAAGAGCGATCCTCCCACTCGGGGGCTTAGCTGCGACCCCGTACTCACCTAAGTTGAAAACCACTCCGAGTGAAGAGCAAACCTCTCACTCGGGGGCTTAGCTGCGACCCCATACTCGCCTAAGTTCAAAACCACTATGAGTGAAGAGTGATCCTCCCACTCGGGGGCTTAGCTGCGACCCCGTACTCGCCTAAGTTAAAAAACCATTCCAACTGGAGAGCAATCCTCCCACTCGGGGGCTTAGCTGCGACCCCATACTCGCCTAAGTTAAAAAACCATTCCGAGTGGAGAGCAATCCTCCCACTCGGGGGCTTAGCCACGAACCTGATTCGCCTAAGTTAAAAAACCATTCCGAGTGGAAAGCAACCCTCCCACTCGGGGACTTAGCTGCGACCCCGTACTCGCCTAAGTTAAAAAAAACTATTCCGAGTGGAGAGCAATCCTCCCACTCGGAGGCTTAGCTACGATCCCGCACTCACCTAAATCGCAAAGATCATCTGAGCTATGTCACAAGTACAACGTCCACTCCATCCTGATCCGCAAGGACGACGAGGTGCCAGTCGAGCACATCGTCGGAGCTGTGTCACAAGTACAACGTCCGCTACATCCTGATCTGCAAGGACGATGAGGTGCCAATTGTGCACATCGTCGGAGCTGCATCACAAGTACAACATCCGTTCCAAGTGAGAAGTCAAGTTCCACTCAGAATTAAGAAAAAGATCTAAAAGTGGTAAAGGCAAAGCCACCATATTCAAGAAAAAAAACAAGTTCAGATAAACCAAGCAAAGTTCCGAACCACGGGCAGAAGTACTCAGGCATCAGGCCTGAAAGAGTTTAACGGTTACAAAATCACTCGGCATTTGGAGGCAAATAAAGGTGGGGCATAAAGTTTGTTCACTCAACAGGAGGAGGGCTTGCTGGCCCGACAAAACTGTCAAGGTCGATGCCATCTGCAATGCGAGTGGCAGCATCGATGAAGGTCTGGAATTGGAGCTTCTTGGTGTTGGAAACTTTGAGAGCCACCAACTTGTCTTCTTTGACTTCCTTGCAGTGGATTCGGACCAAGGACAGAGCCACATCAGCGCCATAGCGAGCAGGCGACTTCTTCCACTCTTGCACTCGATCAGGGATTTCGTTGAGTCGAGTCATCAGGGACTCGAGATCATTTTGGAACTCCACTCGGGGCCAGAGCTCTGCGTCGATCTGTGACATTGCCACTTTCAAACGAGCAAGGTAATCCACAGCACTGTCAAGACAAGACTCCAATTGCATCACATTCATCGCAACATCGTCCTTGACGGGAGAGTTTATGGGGTCTAGATCCATCTTGACCCACCCAGTCTCTGCCTCGCAGTCTTAGCAGAATTCTGCACACCCGGAAAAATGGTGAGTCGACAGCTTTATGATGAGTCGATAGCTTTATGATGAGTCGACAGTTGCAAATCAGTCGGACAAGAGAAAGTACCTTCAAGCTTCAGGAGCAGTTTCTCGGCGAGTCTTCCCAGATAAGCCTCCAGTTCACCATTCTTTTGAGTGAGATCTCCAACCTTGTCAGACAGGGTCTCCTTGTCCTTCTTTAGCTTCATAACTTCTTTGTTAGATTCAGTAAAAACAGTCTTCAGCTTGGCGTTTTAATCTTCTAACTTGCTGACTGAAGCCAGGTTCTTGTCAGTAAGTTCTGTTTTCTCTCGCGCCTCCCACTATGCTGCGGCAAGGTCAAGGTCCTTCTGCTCTAGAGCTTGCTTAATTTTTACTAAAGAAATAACATTCTTCAGATGAGCTTGGAGTTGACGGTTTTCACTACGCACATCTGTTTGAGTGGAGTCACTCGGTTCAAAAGACTAAAAGAGAAAAACTATAAGGTGGACAGTCGGCGAGTTATTACCTCCCATAGCAGCAACATCATCCTTGGCCTTCTGATGATTCTTCTTCGCCAGCTCCAGGTCAAGATTGAGGCTAATCTGTTTCTTCTCCAACTCAGCAAATCGGGCCCCGAGCTCACAAGTTTTCTGTGGTCAGCTAATAAGACACGTCAGTCGACAGAAACAAAAGTTAATCACAACAAAAAGTGTTCTAAGACTACTGTCGAATCAAACATTCAACAACAGTCCCGGGGACTACACCAAGTGGGTGCACTTGGCGTGCCCCCACTGGTCTGGTTTACCACTCGGCATGGTCAGCCCAGCGCGAGTATGCATATATAAAAAAATAAAAGAGATTCTCAGACCCCGGCCGACGGCCCCAGTTGACCGTGGTCTCAGGGACTACACCAAGTGGGTTCACTCTGCGTGCCCCTACTGGTATGGAACACACTCGGTTCAAACTATTCCGCCGAGTGAAAGAACAATGAAGAGTCATTCGACAAAGACCCCAGCCGAATCAAACATCCGACTGCGGTCTTGGGGACTACACCCAGTGGGTGCACTTTGCGTGCCCTCACTGGTTCAGAGATACACTCAACTTAACTTGGTCGACCCAGTGGGTGATTGGATGTAAAGTGCAGACTCATGATAGATGCACATAAAGGGTTCCAAAACACTCATCTAGGGACATCTTACGGATAATGAACCAGCAGCTTACAACTACCATATCGTAGCAGGGCAAAAATCAAACTAGAAAATCAGTCGGAAATCAATTGACCTTGACATTAATGTGCAGAGCAGAGCTGGCATTATAGGCAGCCTGGCTGGCCTCGTGCACCATCTTCGTCCGCTCCATCATAAGGCCTGCTTGGAGTATGGATTCCTTGGCTGCAACCACCGGGCCATCTATGGTATGATGAGTATCAAAGAGCGGTGACGGTAGTACAGTCGGAGCAATCACAGGATCTGAGGCATGGAGATGCACAGGCGAAGCAGAGACTTGAGCAATCGATGCCGAAGGATGGTCAGTCAACACAGGATTGGCAAAAGAAACAGATGAAGGAAATATGCCCTAGAGGCAATAATAAAGTTATTATTTATTTCCTTATATCATGATAAATGTTTATTATTCATGCTAAAATTGTATTAACCGGAAACATAATACATGTGTGAATACATAGACAAACATAGTGTCACTAGTATGCCTCTACTTGACTAGCTCGTTAATCAAAGATGGTTAAGTTTCCTAACCATAGACATGAGTTGTCATTTGATTAACGGGATCACATCATTAGGATAATGATGTGATTGACTTGACCCATTCTGTTAGCTTAGCACTTGATCATTTAGTATGTTGCTATTGCTTTCTTCATGACTTATACATGTTCCTATGACTATGAGATTATGCAACTCCCGTTTACCGGAGGAACACTTTGTGTGCTACCAAACGTCACAACGTAACTTGGTGATTATAAAGGAGCTCTAAAGGTGTCTCCGAAGGTACATGTTGGGTTGGCATACTTCAAGATTAGGATTTGTCACTCCGATTGTCGGAGAGGTATCTCTGGGCCCTCTCGGTAATGCACATCACTATAAGCCTTGCAAGCAATGTGACTAATGAGTTAGTTGCGGGATGATGCATTACGACGAGTAAAGAGACTTGCCGGTAACGAGATTGAACTAGGTATTGAGATACCGACGATCGAATCTCGGGCAAGTAACATACCGATGACAAAAGGAACAACGTATGTTGTTATGCGGTTTGACCGATAAAGATCTTCGCAGAATATGTAGGAGCCAATATGAGCATCCAGGTTCCGCTATTGGTTATTGACCGAGAATAGTTCTAGGTCATGTCTACATAGTTCTCGAACCCGTAGGGTCCGCACGCTTAACGTTACGATGTTAGTTTTATTATGAGTTTATAAGTTTTGATGTACCGAAGATTGTTTGGAGTCCCGGATGTGATCACGAACATGACGAGGAGTCTCGAAATGGTCGATACATAAAGATTGATATATTGGAAGCCTATATTTGGATATCAGAATGGTTCCGAGTGAAATCGGAATTTTACCGGAACACCAGGGGGTTACCGGAACCCTCCCGGGGGTTAATGGGCCTTAGTGGGCCATGAGGGAGAAGAGGAGGGCCGGCCATGGCAGGTCGCGCCCCCCCTCCCCCCCTAGTCCGAATAGGACAAGGAAGGGGGGCCCCTTTCCTCTTTCCCCTCCCCCCTTTCCTTCTCCACCAAGGCAAGAGGGGGGAGTCCTACTCCCGGTGGGAGTAGGACTCCTCCAGGCGCACCCCTAGGGGGCCGGCCGCACCTCCCCCCTCCCTCCTTTATATACGGGGGCAGGGGGGCACCCTAGGACACACAAGTTGATCTTAAAGATCGTTCCTTAGCCGTGTGCGGTGCCCCCTCCACCATATTCCACCTCGGTCATATCGTCGCGGAGTGTAGGCGAAGCCCTGCGCCGGTAGAACATCATCATCGTCACCACGCCGTCGTGCTGACGGAACTCATCCCCGACACTTTGCTGGATCAGAGTCCGGGGATCATCATCGAGCTGAACGTGTGCTGAACTCGAAGGTGCTGTACGTTCGGTACTTGGATCGGTCGGATCGTGAAGACGTACGACTACATCAACCGCGTTGTCATAACACTTCCGCTTACAGTCTACGAGGGTACGTGGACAATACTCTCCCCTCTCGTTGCTATGCATCACCATGATCTTGCGTGTGCATAGGATTTTTTTTGAAATTACTATGTTCCCCAGCAGTGGCATCCGAGCCTAGGTTTTATGCGTAGATGTCATATGCACGAGTAGAACACAAGTGAGTTGTGGGCGATACAAGTCATACTGCTTACCAGCATGTCATACTTTGGTTCAGCGGTATTGTTGGATGAAGCGGCCCGGACCGACATTACGCGTACGCATACACGAGACTGGTTTTACCGCCGTGCTTTGCACACAGGTGACTAGCGGGTGTCTGTTTCTCCAACTTTAGTTGAACCGAGTGTGGCTACGCCCGGTCCTTGTGAAGGTTAAAACAGCACTAACTTGACGAACTATCGTTGTGGTTTTGATACATAGGTAAGAACGGTTCTTGCTCAGCCCGTAGCAGCCACGTAAAATTTGCAACAAGCAAGTAGAGGACGTCTAACTTGTTTTTGCAGGGCATGTTGTGATGTGATATGGTCAAGACGTGATGCTATATTTTATTGTATGAGATGATCATGTTTTGTAACCAAAGTTATCGGCAACTGGCAGGAGCCATATGGTTGTCGCTTTATTGTATGAAATGCAAACGCCCTGTAATTGCTTTACTTTATAACTAAGCGGTAGCGATAGTCGTAGAAGCAATAGATGGCGTAACGACAACGATGCTACAATGGAGATCAAGGTGTCGCACCGGTGATGATGGTGATCACGACGGTGCTTCGGAGATGGAGATCACAAGCACAAGATGATGATGGCCATATCATATCACCTATATTGATTGCATGTGATGTTTATCCTTTATGCATCTTATCTTGCTTTGATTGATGGTAGCATTTTAAGATGATCTCTCACTACAAATTATCAAGAAGTTTTCTCCCTGAGTATGCACTGTTGCGAAAGTTCTTCGTGCTGAGACACCATGTGATGATCGGGTGTGATAGGCTCTACGTTCAAATACAACGGGTGCAAAACAGTTGCACACGCAGAATACTCAGGTTAAACTTGACGATCCTAGCATATAACAGATATGGCCTCGGAACACGGAGACCAAAAGGTCGAGTGTGAATCATATAGTAGATATGATCAACATAGTGATGTTCACCATTGAAAACTACTCCATCTCACGTGATGATCGGACATGGTTTAGTTGATTTGGATCATGTGATCACTTAGATGACTAGAGAGATGCCTGTCTAAGTGGGAGTTCTTAAGTAATATGATTAATTGAACTTAAATTTACCATGAACTTAGTCCTGGTAGCATTTTGCAAATTATGTTGTAGATCAATAGCTCGCGTTGTTGCTTTCATATGTTTATTTTGATATGTTCCTAGAGAAAATTGTGTTTAAAGATGTTGGTAGCAATGATGCGGATTGGATCCGTGATCTGAGGTTTATCCTCATTGCTGCACAGAAGAATTATGTCCTTGATGCACCGCTAGGTGACAGACCTATTGCAGGAGCAAACGCAGACATTATGAACGTTTGGCCAGCTCAATATGATGACTACTTGATAGTTTAGTGCACCATGCTTAACGGCTTAGAATCGGGACTTCAAAGATGTTTTGAACGTCATGGACCATATGAGATGTTCCAGGAGTTGAAGTTAATATTTCCAGCAAATACCCGAGTTGAGAGAAATAAAGTCTCCAACAAGTTCTATAGCTAAAAGATGGAGGAGAATCGCTCAACTAGTGAGCATGTGCTCAGATTGTATGGGTACTTCAATTGCTTGAATCAAGTGGGAGTTAATCTTCCAGATAAGATAGTGATTGACAGAATTCTCTAGTCACCATCACTAAGTTACTATAACCTCGTGATGAACTATAGTATGCAAGGGATGACGAAAACGATTCCCGAGCTCTTCGTGATGTTGAAATCGACGAAGGTAGAAATCAAGAAAGAGCATCAAGTGTTGATGATTGACAAGACCACTAGTTTCAAAAAAAGGGCAAAGGAAAAGGAAGGGAAACTTCAAGTAGAATGGCAAACAAGTTGTCACTCCCGCGAAGAAGCTCAAAGCTGGACCAAAGCCTGAAACTGAGTGCTTACACTGCAAAGGAAATGGTCACTAGAAGCGGAAATGCCCTAAATATTTGGTGGATAAGAAGGATGGCAAAGCGAACAATGGTATATTTGATATACAGGTGTTTGATGTGTGCCTTACTGGTGTTTATAGTAGCCCCTGAGTATTTGATACTTATTCGGTTGCTAAGATTAGTAACTCGAAACAGGAGTTACATAATAAACAGAGAGGGGAAGTGACGATGAGTGTTGGAAGTAGTTCCAAGATTGATATGATCATCATCACACACTCCTTATACTTTCGGGATTAGTGTTAAACCTAAATAAATGTTATTTTGCGTTTGCGTTGAGCATGAATATGATTTGATCATGTTTATTGCAATACAGTTATTCATTTAAAGTCAGAGAATAATTGTTGTTCTGTTTACATGAATAAAACCTTCAATGGTCATACACCCAATGAAAATAGTTTGTTGGATCTCGATCGTAGTGATACACATATTCATAATATTGATGCCAAAAGATGCAAAGTTAATAATGATGGTGCAACTTATTTGTGGCACTGCCGTTTGGGTCATATCGGTGTAAAGCGCATGAAGAAACTCCATAAGGATGGATTTTCGGAATCACTTGGTTATGAATCATTTGATGCTTGCGAACCGTGCCTTTTGGGCAAGATGACTAAAACTCCGTTCTTCAGAACAATGGAACGAGCTACTGACTTATTGGAAATAATACATACCGATGTATGTGATTCGATGAGTGTTAAGGCTCGCGGCATGTACCGTTATTTTCTGACCTTCACAGATGATTTGAGCAGATATGGGTATATCTACTTGATGAAACATAAGTCTGAAACATTTGAAAAGTTCAAAGAATTTCAGAGTGAAGTGGAAAATCATCGTAACAAGAAAAATAAAGTTTCTATGATCTGATCGTGGTGACGAATATTTGAGTTACGAGTTTGGTCTTCATTTGAAACAATGTGAAATAGTTTCGCAACTCACGCCACCTGGAACACCACAATGTAATGGTGTGTCTGAACATCGTAATCGTACTTTACTAGATATGGTGCGATCTATGATGTCTCTTATCGATTTACCACTATCGTTTTGGGGTTATGCATTAGAGATAGTTGCATTCATGTTTAATAGGGCACCATCTAAATCCGTTGAGACGACACCGTATGAACTATGTTTTAGCAGTAAACCAAAGTTGTCGTTTCTTAAATTTTGGGGCTGCGATTCTTATGTGAAAAAAGTTTCAACCTGATAAGCTCGAACCCAAATCGGAGAAGTGCGTCTTCATAGAATACCCAAAGGTAACTATTGGGTACACCTTCTATCACAGATCCGAAGGCAAGTTATTCGTCGCTAAGATGGATCTTTTCTAGAGAAGAAGTTTCTCTCGAAAGAAGTGAGTGGGAGGAAAGTAGAACTTGATGAGGTAATTGTACCTTCTCCCTTATTGGAAAGTAGTTCATCACAGAAATCAGTTCCAGTGATTCCTACACCAATTAGTGAGGAAGTTAATGATGATGATCATAAAACTTCAGATCAAGTTGCTACCAAACCTCGTAGGTCTTCCGGAGTAAGATCCGCACAAGAGTGGTACGGTAATCCTGTTCTGGAAGTCATGTTACTAGACCATGATGAACCTACGAACTATGAGGAAGCGATGATGAGCCCAGATTCCACGAAATGGCTTGAGGCCATAAAATCTGAGATGAGATCCATGTATGAGAACAAAGTATGGACTTTGATTGACTTGCTCGATGATCAGCAAGCCATGTTAAATAAATGGATCTTCAAGAGGAAGACGGACACTGATAGTAGTGTTACTATCTACTAAGCTTGACTTGTTGCGAAAGGTTTTCGACAAGTTCAAGGTGTTGAATACGATGAGATTTTCTCACTCGTATCGATGCTTAAGTCTGTCCGAATCATGTTAGCAATTGCCATATTTTATGAAATCTGGCAAAAGGATGTCAAAACTGCATTCCTTAATGGATTTATTAAAGAAGAGTTGTATATGATGCAACCAGAAGGTTTTGTCAATCCTAAAGGTGCTAACAAAATGTGCAAGCTCCAGGGATCCATCTATGGACTGGTGCAAGCATCTCAGAGTTGGAATATACGCTTTGATAAGTTGATCAAAGCACATAAAGACCTCAGTAAAGCTACTTACATATTGAGCATCAAGATCTATTGAGATAGATCAAGACGCTTGATAAGTTTTTCAATAAATACATACCTTGTCAAGATTTTGAAGTAGTTCGAAATGGAACAGTCAAAGAAAGAGTTCTTGCCTGTGTTGCAAAGGTGTGAAACTGAGTAAGACTCAAATCCCAACCACGGCAGAAAATAGAAAAGAGAATGAAAGTCATTCCCTATGCCTCAGTCATAGGTTCTATAAAGTATGCTATGCTATGTACCAGACCTATTGTATACTTTGCTCTGAATTTGGCAAGGGAGTACAATAGTGATCTAGGAGTAGATCACTGGACATTTGTCAAGAATATCCTTAGTGAGGACTAAGGAAATATTTCTCGATTATGGAGGTGATAAAAGAGCCCATCGTAAAGAGTTACATCGGTGCAAGCTTTTACACCGATCCAGATGACTCTAAGTCTCAATCTGGATACATATTGAAAGTGGGAGAAATTACTAGAGTAGCTCCGTGCAAAGCATTGTAGACATAGAATATTTGCAAAATACATACGGCTCTGAATGTGACAGACCCGGTGACTGAACTTCTCTCACGAGCAAAATATGATCATACGTTAGTACTCTTTGGGTGTTAATCACATAGCGATGTGAACTAGATTATTGACTCTAGTAAACCCTTTGGGTGTTGATCACATGACGATGTGAACTATGGGTATTAATCACATGCAGATATGAATATTGGTGTTAAATCACATGGTGATGTGAACTAGATTATTGACTCTAGTGCAAGTGGGAGACTGAAGGAAATACGCCCTAGAGGCAATAATAAAGTTATTATTTATTTCCTTATATCATGATAAATGTTTATTATTCATGCTAAAATTGTATTAACCGGAAACATAATACATGTGTTACATAGACAAACATAGTGTCACTAGTATGCCTCTACTTGACTAGCTCGTTAATCAAAGATGGTTAAGTTTCCTAACCATAGACATGAGTTGTCATTTGATTAACGAGATCACATCATTAGGAGAATGATGTGATTGACTTGACCCATTCCGTTAGCTTAGCACTTGATCGTTTAGTATGTTGCTATTGCTTTCTTCATGACTTATACATGTTCCTATGACTATGAGATTATGCAACTCCCGTTTACCGGAGGAACACTTTGTGTGCTACCAAATGTCACAACGTAACTGGGTGATTATAAAGGAGCTCTACAGGTGTCTCCGAAGGTACATGTTGGTTTGGCATACTTCAAGATTAGGATTTGTCACTCCGATTGTCGGAGAGGTATCTCTGGGCCCTCTCGGTAATGCACATCACTATAAGCCTTGCAAGCAATGTGACTAATGAGTTAGTTGCGGGATGATGCATTACATAACGAGTAAAGAGACTTGCCGGTAACGAGATTGAACTAGGTATTGAGATACCGACGATCGAATCTCGGGCAAGTAACATACCGATGACAAAAGGAACAACGTATGTTGTTATGTGGTTAGACCGATAAAGATCTTCGCAGAATATGTAGGAGCCAATATGAGCATCCAGGTTCTGCTATTGGTTATTGACCGAGAATAGTTCTAGGTCATGTCTACATAGTTCTCGAACCCGTAGGGTCCGCACGCTTAACGTTACGATGTCAGTTTTATTATGAGTTTATAAGTTTTGATGTACCGAAGATTGTTCGGAGTCCCGGATGTGATCACGAACATGACGAGGAGTCTCGAAATGGTCGATACATAAAGATTGATATATTGGAAGCCTATATTTGGATATCAGAATGGTTCCGGGTGAAATCGGGATTTTACCGGAACACCAGGGGGTTACCGGAACCCTCCCGGGGGTTAATGGGCCTTAGTGGGCCATGAGGGAGAAGAGGAGGGCCGGCCAGGGCAGGTCGCGCGCCCCCTCCCCCCTAGTCCGAATAGGACAAGGAAGGGGGGCCCCCTTTCCTCTTTCCCCTCCCCCCTTTCCTTCTCCACCAAGGCAAGAGGGGGGAGTCCTACTCCCGGTGGGAGTAGGACTCCTCCAGGCGCACCCCTAGGGGGCCGGCCGCACCTCCCCCCTCCCTCCTTTATATACGGGGGCAGGGGGGCACCCTAGGACACACAAGTTGATCTTCAAGATCGTTCCTTAGCCGTGTGCGGTGCCCCCCTCCACCATATTCCACCTCGGTCATATCGTCGCGGAGTGTAGGCGAAGCCCTGCGCCGGTAGAACATCATCATCGTCACCATGCCGTCGTGCTAACGGAACTCATCCCCGACACTTTGCTGGATCAGAGTCCGGGGATCGTCATCGAGCTGAACGTGTGCTGAACTCGAAGGTGCCGTACGTTCGGTACTTGGATGATCGTGAAGACGTACGACTACATCAACCACGTTGTCATAATGCTTCCGCTTACAGTCTACGAGGGTACATGGACAATACTCTCCCCTCTCGTTGCTATGCATCACCATGATCTTGCGTGTGCGTCGGAATTTTTTTGAAATTACTACGTTCCCCAGCAACAGAGGCCCGAATCGGATCTCCGAATCGCTGGACCACTGTTTCCGGTGCTGTTGTCGATTGAGGCACCTGGCTGACAGGCATCCTCCTACTTGAAGTCATTCCCCTCCTTCTCGTATTCTTCTAAGGCACTTCATCATCATCGTTTGTAAGTTCAATGACATTTTGTGGAGCTACACAAAATTCAACCATAAGAGCTCAATCAACCGACAAAATAAGCACAAGATTGTAGGATCGTACCCGCTTTGGAGGTAGCCGCGTCTTCAGTTACTTCATCATCCCGAGCCTTGTCAATGTCCATGGAGGTCCCAGAAGTTGCAGCACTGAAAGATTCAAAACTCACTCGGTCAAAGCAGAAGTACAAGCTGATAGTAAAATACAGAAAGACAGAACACTTACGCAGAAGCGACGAGAACGCCCATCTTGATCCTGAGCAAGGCCTTCCGAGACTTTGAAGGGACAACCTTGGGCTGCTTGGCGACCTTTTCAAATGGCTCTGGAGTCAAAGTCCGAGTGCGTTTGTGCACTTGCATGCTTGGAGGTGCAGCCTTGTTGCGCCCACCTGCAGGATCATGGGACTACTTGGATCGGTGCTCTGTGCGGGGTGGTGAGTCGACCTCTTCTTCATCATCCGATTCATCACTTTCTTCCTCATCATCATCATAGGTGGATTGCCAGTCGGCACTCTCGTCCGCGCTCTCCACTCCCTCCTGGGCTTGCTCCCCATTCGGCATCGAGTACATCTCAGTATAAATCTACAAGGCAAGAAGTTAAACAAACATTAGTCGGATTCAAAGATGGTTGCAAATCAGATTGAAAAGACAATCGGTAATAAGGATTAGACCTTGTCCGGCTGGTTTTCGGCGTCGAATGGGTTGACTCTCCTGGACCCCCTGGGGTTGTCTTTGTTTCCAGTAATGCTCTTCAGCCACTGGGCCACCGTCTCATTAGTGACCTCGTCTGGGTGGACCCAAGCGGTGCCATTGGAGCCCGAATACATCCACATTGAATGATCATGAGCTTGGAGTGGCTGGATGCATCGAGTGAGAAACACTTTCAATAAATCCATGCCGGTCACGCCCTCATGGACCAACTGGACTACCCGCTCGACTAGCATGTTCACCTCTACTTTCTCAGCTACAGACACGATCAGTGAAGAAGGTTGCTGGACTCGATCTAGGGTGAAGGGAGGAAGACCGGTCGACTGACCGGGGGTCGAAATATCTTGGCAGTAGAACCAGGTCGACTGCCATCTCCTAACTGACTCGGGAAGTGTCATAGGGGGAAAAGTACTCTAACCCTCATATGAATCCCTAAACCCCCGCACATTTGAATCATGTGCGTTCTCTCGTTAGTTGGGTTCGCTTTCTTCACAGATTAAGAACGACAAGTGAAGATATGCTTGAATAGACCCCAGTGCGGTCTATAGCCCAAGAAGTTTTCGCACAGATAAACATATGCAGCAAGGTATGTGATAGTGTTGGGAGAGAAATGGTGAAGTTGGACACTGAAAAAGTTCAGAAAACCCTGGAAGAAAGGATGCGGAGGTAGAGAAAAACTACGGTCGACGTGGGTTGCAAGGAGGACGCGCTCACCCTCCTGTGGCTAAGGCTCAATCTCGTCCCCCGGCAGCCTCCAAGACCCGTCAGTGATTAAGCCCACGGTGGCCAGATCCTCCAGATCTTGTTTCTAGAGTGTAGATCGAATCCAGTCCCCCTGGATCCAGCCAGGTGGCAACCCAGACCTCGACGACAATCCCCGACTCGCCTTCTTGCCCTTCGCCGTCACCGTCGCCTTCTTCACGAGCTCCAGGGCCGCCATCTTGTCCTTCAACATTGTGGCGGACTGCGCACGGGCAGGGCGGTGGCGTCGAGAGTGGAGGAGGACGCAGTGGGGAAGCAGAGGAGGAGGAAGGGGAATGGTGCGCATTGTGCAAATGCATCGACCTCGACGCCTTTTACGGGCCTGCTTCCGAGTGGCTAACACGTGGGCCCGAGCGAGCCTGTCAAATCCCGCAACAGTCGCACGTCGGATATGTGGCAAAAAAGGTGGCGCGAGAATCAAGAAGCCCCTGTCTATCCGTCCCGTTTATTGCGGCGCGTTTTGTCTCACGCGCTCTCCCAAAGTTTTGAACCCCGTGAGATCCGGGAACCGCAGTAACCAATCACGCAAAAGATTTCGCACCATATCGACACTCAAAGACTGCCAGTACAAGTTCACTCGACAACCTCTGAATCGATCAAGGCGACTGAAATGAAGTCGAAGTCTCTGCACAATTCTCGAACTCAGTAAGAATGCCCATGAAGCATAAGAGTCAGGGCAGGATCAACTTCAACTCTCTTTTCACTCGGACATCAATCCATTCGGGGGCTAATGACAATGCCATGGACCTAGGGTAGGGTCATAGGCCTGACCTATACGCCCTACCCAAGGTCACTACCATATAACCAAGGACATTCAGAGTATAGCAAGAGATACCGACTGAAGTAACCAAGGAGTGCAATCCACTCGACCAGTTACCCCACTCGGATACCCCCAATTTCACTCGACCAAGATGAAGCCATTCGACAATACAAGAAACCACTCGGAGTACAAAAGACCTAGAGTCACTCAGGATGGCAACGGTCAGGCGTTCACTCAATAGTCTTAAAGATCATTAATAGCACTTTATAGCTGGCGTTACCAGTAACGCCCTGTCTTAATGTACATTGAACCCTGTAATGGGGGATGGCTGGGGTCCTGGCGCACTCTATATAAGCCACCCCCCTCCTCTGGGACAAGGATTTGCACCCCTTGTAAAACACGCCCATATTACAGTCGACCGCCTCAGGGCACCGAGACGTAGGGTTTTTACCTCCTCCGAGAGGGGCCTGAACTCGTAAACTCGTGTGTACAACCTCGCCGTAGCTAGGACCTTGCCTCCTCATACGTACCCCCTACTCTTACTGTCAGACTTAGTACCACGACACTAACCATTTGGCTCAACTAACACCATGGGCATATGAAATGGTGTAGTTCATTTGTTTCTTCATTCAAGAACACTAAAGAATACAAAACATAGAAGATATATTCACCATCTAGCACTTCCATTAAAAAATCGGATTGGGCAGACATCAATGATCCATCTCACGTGGACACATGTGTGTCGGCAGTATTGAGTTAGATAGGCGTTTAGGTGAGAGAGTCGGATTGGAGTTGTTGCTTGGTAGGTGTGTGGAGATGGGGAGAAAGCTTCAAGAAAACTACCCAATACACACAAATCAGCTCGTCCAATCAAGCTAACTCGAAGCAGCACACACAAAATCAACTCGTCTAATCAAGCTAACTTAAAAAAAGATGTTCATATATGAGAAGGTTGAGGCCTTGTTTGTTTGGGTCTTTTTGCTTCAGCTTTTGGTGTATATCATCATATAACAATATTTATTCATAAGCCTAAAGGCGAAGCAAAAATGACCAATTTAGGAGGTTTTGTGGCTTTTTGTCAAAGTGAAAAAGCTGCAAAAGCAAAAGCCCAAACAAACAGGGCCTAAGAGGAAGGAAAGAACCCACCTATGACGCAAGTGATGTTGGACAAGGCGCCGGTGGCACATGCAGATCATTAGGTTGATGCTTAGCCAGGGATCATGGGGCTTCAAGAGAGGTACATATAGGGGCGATGATCAAGAGGCTCGGAACCGGCAACAACACACAGGTCTCCGGCTGTGAGCCTGCGACCGGTCGTGAAGGCTTGGTCGGTGGCACTGCAGTATGGAGAGAGAGGGGTAGATATAAGAATCTAAGAACATAGTAAGTGTTGTTTGGAACTCGGTGGAGATTAGTTTTTCAGGGAATTAGTGGAGATTTTATTGGTTTAGGCTGCTCAAGAGAACTTTGACCTCAATTAATCATAAGAGGAATGGTCAGAAGATAACATGAGCAATTACACTCGGGTGGAATGTTGCATTGTGTCTCACGTGTGCGTACATAAAGACAACACACACACACACACACACACACACACACACATGCACACACATATAAAATACTTTGCATTGAAATTAAAACACTTTAATAATTTGAATTTATTATTTAAAATGATTTCCTAGGCCAAGGAAAACAATATTCTATTTGGTTTTAAATTTGTTTGTAGAGTTTGAGTGATTTGTTCAAGAATATTAAATGCAATATACTAGCCCAAATATTCCAACAGAACCATAAATTTATCTCTTGCCTACGGTAAGTCATTAATGTTAATGCCTACAAAAAGGTTCACGTATTCTAAAAGAAATATTGATATCCATAAGTTTTTTTCTTACTAAAATAGATGGTTGCATATCTTGAAAAGTGGAGCATTTTTAATTCATGTTCCTAAAGACAAATCTCATTCACATTTGTTGGTTATTTTCGTAAAAAAAAGGATTTGAGTCCATCATCAAACACTGAAATAAAATAATAATAGCAAAAGAAACCTAAGAATACAAGTCAGAATGTAAAATAAGAAAATAAAGTTAGCATGTTATGTGGGAAATGGAATATAAGAATGAAAGAAGGTTAAAACGAAGAAGAAGGAAAATAATGGGAAATGGGATGATGATGCTAAAAGTAAACATAAAGCAAAATGATAAATAATAAGAACAAAGGAGAGATAAACATGTAAAAGAAAGAACCCATAACATCGTTGCGGGAGAGTTCTGAAATTGAAACTCAATGACATGAGCCGTGATCCGTTGATATGGTTAGGCTTGTGGTGGTTGTACCAACCTAACCTATAAGTACATGATTGATCTAAAACCATAATAACAATATGACACGTTTTACCATTGAATGTGCACTCACGTGATGGTGTGACACATTGATACTCAATCACATACGTCCACACTCACGAGCACAGACATAAATACACACACATATTTGCACCAATATTAGTTTTGTGTGGGGGTGATGTGAGTGTGTGTGCGCGCGCGTTCGTATGTGACCATGAGTTGAAATACAATGGTGAACATGTGTGCACGGGCACCCGGATGAAGAGTGAAATCTGAAAAATAGAAGAAAAACTCAAACAATTCCATTTGTCGGTGATAACAAACATGAACAATTGTTCAAACTCACATGCAAAGTTTCTCAAAGGAATGACATTCGCCTTTTCCCCATCTTATTTGTATATATTCATCTTCAATCATGCCTATACAGCGAACACAAGAAAAAAGTATTGCATCCAGATTCGTAGACCACCTGGCGACAAGTACACGCACTGAAGCGATCCAAAGGCGCGCCGCCGTCATCGCCCCTTATTCACCGGAGCCGGACAACTTGTTGTAGTAAACAGTCGGAAAGTAGTTGTGAAAACATTTTATTTTTGGTCAAGAATTTGATGAACTTCATTTTTTTTCGCGAAACTTCACACGTGAGTAGCACATTCGACTGTGTTTGCTATTTTTTCGAGTTGTTGTTTTTGTTTATCTGCACCGAGGTTCCAAAAATCCATGTCCTCAGTTTGGGTCCTCACAATACTTTTTATAACTATTTATTTGAGAAACAAAACTATTTTTCGTCAAGACACCAAAACTAACTTGAAAGTGCGAATCTCGAGCTGCAGCATTAAAAAGGGCCAGTTCACATCTAAGCCCACGAGGCTAACCCGGTCCCAAAACGAAATCCCCAGCCCGACCCGCGCGCCCGCGCAACTGATTCGTCATTCGCGCCATCCCTCAAAAAGAAAAAGGAAAAACCAATTCGCGCCGCGCCGCCACGATTTCATCGCTAAATCGCCCCCGAACGAACGAAACAACAAATTTCCGCGCGAACCACAGGCGCTTTCGCGGCCGGATTCGAAATTTCAAGCCGAAAATCCCCGAGACGCCATCGCGTTCCCTTCCATTTCGGCAATCTTCCTCCTACCGCCCCCTCAAATTCGTTTCTCCAAATCCTCGCGCGCTCGTCTCGATTCCAATCCCGGAATTTTTCGCCTCCGCCGGGATCATTTAAGCCCGTCTTCCCTCCTCGGTCAAATCACCCCGCGCCCCGCGAGCCTGTTTCGTAGCCAAATCACCGATCCAAATCTCGCCGCCCCGCACATGGAGATCGCCGGGGACGCCGCCGCGAGCGGTGGCCGCGGCATCCGCGACCTGCCGCCGCTGAAGCGGTTCAAGTTCGTCGGCTCCAACCTCGGGTCAGCGCCGTGCCCGCCGCTGCCCGCCAAGAAGCGCGCGCTCCCGCCGCTGCCGGAGGCGGCGCCTGCCCCTGCCTGCCTTCCGGCGAAGAAGCGCGCGTGTGCGCCACCGCTGGATGCCATCTCGCCGGCGTGTCTTCCGGCCAAGAAGCGCGTCCACGTGCGCCCCCCTCCGCCGGAGGATAACGCTCCTCCTCCCTCCGTCCCGTACAAGAAGCCTCCCCTCGTTCCGGTGAAGAAGCGCGTCGAGGTGCCGCCGCTCCCGCAGCGCGTCGTCAACGCCAATCCATTCGTTCCGGCCAAGAAGCGCGTCCAGGCGCCGTCGCCCCCGGAGTACGCTGCTGCTCCGCCCCCCGTCCCGGTGAAGAACCATGCCCAGATGCCGCCGCGCCCGGGGAGCATCGTCGCCGCTACCCCAGGCGTCCCGGCGAAGAAGCGTGTCCAGGCTCCATCGCCCCTGGAGCACGCCGCCCCTCCCCCGACCGTTCCGGCCAAGAAGCGGGTCCAGGCGCCGTCGCCCCTGGGGATCGCCGCTGCTCCTCTCTCCGTCCCGGCCAAGCAGCGCGTCCCTGTGCGGTCGTGCCCGGAGGGCGTCGCCACCGCCCCCTCCGTCCAGACCAACAAGCGCGTTCCGTGGCAATCGCCCCCGGAGGACGCTTCTGCTCGGGCCCCGGTTTGCCTCCCGGCGAATAAGCGCGTGATGTCGCAGTTCATCCCGCCCTCTCCATCTTCATCGATGAAGTCAGATGGGGCTCGCGTCGGCGCCCTCAAAGAAGCCTGTCCTCAAGGCTTCGTTGAAAGCGGCGCCGCCACCTATCCTAAGGCGGCGAATGGTGCTGAAGCGTCCAAGATGACCAACAAGCCCGACGAAGTCAAGGATCAGGTGTTCCAGAAATCCCGCAGAACAAACACCGCAAAAAGAGCGAGTGGCCTGCACTGCAAGAAGCTCTCCGATGTCATCAATGGCATGCAATCTGAAGTTCAGTCCGAAGAGCTCAAGAAATTCGAGCCAGCGAGTGATCTGCACTGCAAGAAGCTCTCTGAAGTCGTCGGTAGCATGCAGTCTGAAGTTCATGCCGAAGAGCCCAAGAAGTTCGAGCAAACTAGTGATCTGCACTGCAAGAAGCTCTCCGATGCCGTCAATGACACACAATCTGAAGTTCAGGCCAAAGCGCTCAAGACATTCGAGCAAACTAGTGATCTGCACTGTAAGAAGCTCTCTGATGTCGTCGGTAGCATGCAATCTGAAGTTCAAGCCGAAGACCTCAAGAAATTCGAGCAAACTAGTGACCTGCACTGCAAGAAGCTCCCCGATGCCGTCAATGACGCACAGTCTGAAGTTCAAGCCGAAGTGCTGAAGAAATTCGAGCAAACGAGTGATCTGCATTGCAAGCTCTCCAATGCCGTCAACGGCGAACAATCTGAAGCTCAAGCCGAAGTGCTTGAGAAATTCGAGCAAACGGCTGATGTGCACTGCAAGAAGCTCCCCAATGTAGTCGATGACGAACAGTGTCAAGTTCAAGCGGAGGCGCTCACGAAATTCGACCACGCGATTGTTCCTGAAGTGGCAGCGCCAGCACGCGAGGAGGAACACACGCAGGAAGACGAAGAAGTGGCGGCCGAGCGAAGGCAAGATGCTCTCGCGGAAGAAGAGGACGACGGCATCCTCTGCGCGGTCTGCCGAAGCACCGACGGCGACCAGTCGGACCCCATCGTGTTCTGCGACGGGTGCGACCTCATGGTGCACGCCACGTGCTACGGCAACCCGCTGGCCCAGTCCATCCCGGACGGCGACTGGTTCTGCTCGCTCTGCTCCGTCAAGCCCGCCGCCGCCGCGGGGAAGAAGGGCAAGCCGGCACGCCCGCCCTGCCGCCTCTGCCCGGCGAGGGGCGGCGCCATGAAACGCACCACGGACGGCGCGTGGGCGCACATCGCGTGCGCGCTGCTGGTGCCGGAGGTGTTCTTCGGGGACCCGGACGGGCGCGAGGCCATCGACTGCTCCCTCGTGCCCGGCCGGCGGTTCACCAGGCACTGCTACATCTGCGAGAGCAGCAGGGGCTGCGCGCTCGAGTGCTCCCAGCCCAAGTGCGACCTCGGGTTCCACGTCTCCTGCGGCCTCAACGGCGGCCTCTGCATCGAGTACCGCGAGGAGAAGGGCGGCGGCGTCGTCGCCGGCTTCTGTAGGGAGCACACCAAGCTCTGGGAGAAGGTAAAATCCTGTGATTTTCTTGTCATTGTCTTGTTTGAGCTTGCTTCAGCGATCTGATGTGAAACTTTTTGGTTGGATTTGTGTATGTGTTGGTGCAGCAACAACTGACTGGCAAGTACAAGATTGTTTCTAGAGGGCAGCAATGACATGGAGATGGAAGAGAAGAATCTGGCGATCAATTGCTATGGAATGGTGAAGAATTGCATCTCATAGTTGTCTAGGATTGTGTCATTGTTCTAGTGTTTTTATTTTCTCCTTTTGGTGTGCCTTCTGCGATCTTCAGATATGGTAGAAGATTAGAGGTGTCTCATGGCATGTAGTTACTTTGGAGTTCTATTGGCACAGTTTTATGGTGTAGTCTGTAGAAAGCATGTAGTACTAGCTGTTAAGCTTCAGCTCATTTCTGATGTCAAGAAGTTGGGTTGTTCCTACCTCTTAGAGACTTGGATTATTTTCAATAAGCAGAGTTTGAAGTCTAGGCTGGATTAACAGTCTCTAGTTGTAATTTGGTGTCAGTATATTGAAATAAGAGCATGTATTTTCCACAGTGTTGCGAGCAAGCATTAGGATTTGCCTCGGAATTTATTCAGTAACCCAATTAGCAGATTATAATAGCGTGCAATCACCTCCGTGCGAAGTAGTGCAGGCAATGAGCATCTTCGCTGCTTGATGTGACTAAAGAATTCAAAACCGCATCTTCAGATCGCTGACAATCACAAATTTTCACTCTCAGCAACTTGGTCCAAGATGATAACATTTCCCGGTGCAGATAGAAACAAGTTCTGACGTTATCTTTCCAGGTAAAAAGAAACAAAACAAGGGGACAATGCTGCTTTCAAAATGTTGAAATGAAGCCCTAAATCTGAATCGGCAAGTGCCTGAATAAGTCAGTCGGTCAGGTGCTCCCACGGAACCGGATCCTCTAAGATGGAGAAGTAAAGTCTCGATGCTATAGTGCTAGTCTAGTGTAAAATGAAAAAGAAAAGTTAAGAACTGTTAGTATATACTCCCTCCGTCCGGAAATACTTGTCATCAAAATGAATAAAAGAGGATGTATCTAGATGTATTTTAGTTCTAGATACATCTCTTTTTGTTCATTTTGATGACAAGTATTTTCGGACAGAGGGAGTATTAGTAGGCCTTTTGCTGTTGGTATTTACTGTAAATATAAATAATTTAAAATTAATTTTATTTCACCATGAGTTTGTTTGCATGTAATTAATATAAATGTGCAGAGTAGATCATCAATTTACAAATTAACTTAAATTGTTTTAATCATAATGATATAGACAGGAAGAAAGAAAGTTAGGGTATTGCAGCTTCTTTAATTTTCTTTCTTAATGTTAGAGGATCTAGTTCCGTGCTCCCACATGAACCTGCCACTAACTTATCTTAGCCATATCTGTATGACTGTATCTACTGCCGCCGTTATCAAGCTAGGCATCCTCATGTGCTGCCATGCCTTGTCTTACACTCAAACAAGTGTTTTCTTGGCATGAAAATCAAATTCGTTGATCTTATCATAATTTCACATTGGCAACTTGAAAGCTTAAAATGTAAACACGGCCTAGATGATTTAGAAAAAGAAGAAGACAATGTCAAAAACAGATTGTGCAAATGCACCGAGTTTGTCTTTTGGGAGCACACAAATGGACACATCCATGAATTGTTTTCAGAATTCTTTTAGGAACTTACAAATGACTAAACGAGAAAACTTGCACATAAACACCCTGCTACTTTCGTTCATCTCGGAAGGGCAGTATTTTGTGTACGAGGTAAATACACTGATAGTCATTGAAGTTGATGCAAAGGTCAGGGGTGATCCTCCTTTTCTATTTTTTTTAAGTTGAGTCGAAAGCACAATACGGCCCTCGTACTTCCTCTCGTTACGGTCATTGAATACGTGTTGCGGTAATTATATGGTTGCCGACTCACCATAGAGCCACTATATTCTGCTGAGTTGACTGGTCAACCTTGCCGGTCAATCATGCATAAGTTGCAGCCCGTCACAACACTCTCTCTACCTATGCAGCGCCGACCAGTCATATAGGCAGGGTGGTGTAACCGACTACCATGTATGCATGCTTGACTGCTTACTTGGAAATGCTGAACAGTCAACCAAGCAGAATACAGAGCTCTACGGTGAGCCAATGACCGCATAATCACCACAAGGCGTATTCAATGACCGTAATGAGCGTATTCAGAAGTACAACGACCATAGTGTGCTTTTGATTCAACTTCAGTGACCGCCAATGTATTCATGTCATTTTCCCTACGCATAGGACTTACTCTTTTCGATCAACCGACACTAGGAGTACTGCCTTTTCATCAGAAGAATAGAAAAAGTATGTATAAGCAGGTGGCCACACTTTGTTATACAAGGCCAACTCTAATGGTGTGCATCAAAATAAACACATCAAATATTACGTCACGACATGTACGTAGATAGGGGGGGCGATCATCCAACCGTAGACATCAAATAGGCATCAAACCCGGACAACAGGGTAGGCCATATAGACCTAGAGGAAAAAGCACATGTGGTGTGAGGAAATGTAGTCCACCTCACAAATGAGCCAGGTGGACATTCGTACCCCTCCTGGTTTGGTACTGGTTTAGGGGAATTCGGACACCTGGACCATGCCGTAGACGTTTGGTGCATATGACGTTGGATGACAAAAAGTATCTGGAGCGCACACTTCAGACACTTATGGGCGTTTGGTGCACGGCGTTGGAGTTGCCCTAATATGCCAAAACACCTAGAACCACACCCTACTCTCTCAG